>NC_081413.1:592471702-592786702 GCF_030272615.1 Cryptomeria japonica | reverse complement strand
ATATTCAGATATTTAGCAAGTACAACAGACTATGGGTTTCGGTATCCAAAAGATGATTATTTCAGACTATGTGCCTATACAGAATCTAATTGGATAGGCAATGTGGATGATTGGAAGAGCACTATAGGTGATGCATTCTTTCTTGGAAAGAAATTGGTTTCATGGCTTAGCAAGAAACAATCGTGTACTTCATTATCTACTGTTGAAGTTGAATATGCTACTGCAATTAACCACTCAGATTTTATGGATGAAACAGATGTTGAAAGATATAAGGGTAAGTTATGATGAGCCTATTGTTATTCACTGTGATAATACTATTGCTATTGATATGTCAAATAATCTGGTATTTCATTCCAAATCAAAACACATTTCTATAAGGTACAATTTCTTGAAGGAAAAGGTTGAAGCAAAGGAATTCAGATTGGTTTATGTGCCTACTAAGGAACATATTGCAGATATTCTAACTAAACCAATTCCTAAAGATACTTTTGAATATCTCAAAAATCAGTTGGAGGTCACCACCCCTCCGAAAGAGACTTAGAGATGCAGGAATGGATCAATTCGGTGAGCCTATCAGACATACTTTCTAATCCAGGTTGATGAGATGATGATGTTGCTCAGAGGGAGTAGTCAGTTGTTTGGTTTAGTGTTTTTTGGTTTGGTATTTGTCCTTTGTCATTGATGTCAAAGGGGGAGATGGTGTTCATGTGAAAAACAATTAATCTTTGGAGGAGATGGCATTCATGTTAATCTAAGGGCAAGAGATATTTCAGATCAATCTTTGGGAGATTGTTGGCATTCCTTGGCACTTGGATGTTTTTAACATTCAGTGTTGTCATCAATACCAAATGGGAAGATTGTTGGCAATATGCTGGATTTGATTAAGTGTTTTCATTGATGTCAACATTGTGGTTGGATATGGTTCTTCTATCCCAGTTAGAATTGGTGTTTATCTTGGTTTTGGCTATGATTCTGATCCGGTATGATCAGATCCCTGGTTTTGGTTTTGGATGGTTATATGCTTGTCATATTGAGTTGGTTCATTATTTTGTGCTCTGGAAGTTATCACTTATGTTCCTAGTTGGTATTTCTTGGTACCAGTTAGTGATACTTGATGATATGATTTGATGTTTCTAGTCTGGCTTATGGGAATGGTTTCTAACGTGCTGAAGGTGTTTTTAGATCGTGTCCCAATTGTTTGGTGGCTTCACATTGGCTAGTGTGCTGATATGGTAGTCCTATTTGGATCCGGTTGGATATTTTGTGTTATTGGACTGAGGGTTTCTACCGGTTGGTGAAATGTGTTGGAGATTGGTCTTAGTGTGATTTCTGACGGATATAATTGTTTGGGCATTTGAATTAGGTCCATTCTCTGTAATGTAAATCATAATATTGGTCTAGTGATATTGTGTGATGTAATTTTTGTAATTATGGGTTTAGGGTTTAGTCGACCTTATCATAAGATTGATGATCTATAATTATAGGTGACTTATTCATATATCAATGGTATGGTATGGGGTCGATGGTTATGTCTACATTTTTAGAGGAATTTTATGTGCGAGCAATGATATATCATTCAGCATAAGGTTTTTTGTGTTGCAGGGCAGATGTATGTGCTTAACCAGAATTGTATCAAGCATTAGGAGATGCTATTTTCACAGTTCATTCTTTCCGGATTGTAGTCTGATACTTTTGTAAGTTATTGAGACTTCTCTTTTGTGATGAGCAGTGAGCTCTAGGCTGTTGGCCTGATTGTAAGTACAATCCCTATTGTAATTATTTCACATACTGCTTCAGAAGTATTATCTAATTATGGGTAGGGTTTCCCACCATGGTTTTTCCCTTTACTGGGTTTTCCACGTCAAAATATTGGTGTGGTGTGTATTGTGCTTTCATGTTTAATCTTTCATTGTGTTGGTTTCTTTGTTATCTAGTATAAAGGTTATAATTTGCAATAGTTCTGATTGTTGATAGAAAATTGTTTCACCTCCCCACTCTCAGTTTTCTCTCGGTATCAGATCTGTATAACAGTAGTCCTCTTTTTTATTGTGTTTTGAGCAGTGTGCTCTAGGTAGTGTGCTTGAATGCATGTGCATTCCCCATTGTAATATTTCATATACTTCTAATAGGGTATCATCATATTGTGGGTAGGTTCCCACTATGGTCTTTCCCTTGATTGGGTTTTTCATGTCTCAAAAATCTTGGTGTTATGTGTGTTATTGATGTGGTGTTGATTTATGCTTTCAATATTGTTAATTATCAGATCTGAAGTTGTGTTTGAGTTAAGTAAAGTTTTCAAGAAAACTGATTCACCCCCTCTCCCCCCCCCCCCCCCTCTTAGTTTTCTGCCTTGTTGCCAACATTCAAATGTTTTCATTGTATTGTCAATTACTCCAACTTGTTTTGATTGAATGACCGGTTGGAGCAATTTCCAAAGAGTGGCCCAAGTTCAAACTCACTTGCCTTGCTACCACATATAATGCAAGATTAAAATCATAGTAGATCCAAATCAAAACATATTTCCTATTATTGTGCCTATTTTTAAAAAAATAAGATTCATTTCATGACAACTATCGTAGTTACAATTTGAAATTTAAAAAAAATAAAAATTAATATATTATTGGAAAAACATACTTCTTTGATTATTTTTATAACTATGTAAAACAACAACTAACATTTTTTTAACACTTGTGATACTGGACCAGTTGTACAATACATATGCGTTTGGTATACAGAACTAATTCTCATTTTTTTATTACATTTGTTCAATTTTTGAATACAATATATTATTTCCTAAGTATTGCATTTCTTTAATTTTTAAATACAATATATTAGTTATCTTTACAATTAAAAAGAAGATATGTTTATTTACAAAAAAAAATGGCTCATGTTGCTGATTTTGATAGCTAAACCAAAGGTAAACAAGAAATCACATCTGACTATGATATTGTTTTGACAAAGGAGAACTTATTTAGACTACAATCATTTTCTTATATTGTTGGTGATTGCTTGTTCAATAGTCTTTAAATTCTGCTTCATTTTCGTTACGTTTCAAATGAATTATGAAATGCTTTAATTGATTATTCCATGTTATCAATATAAAAAAATGATATTGATGCTTTGCAAGCATTTCATTATGAATTGCATCAAAGTATTTTGAATGAAATGCACAGTTTATATGATGTGACAAACTATTTAGAAAAAATGTGAATGTCTACCTCAACTTCTTTACCAAAATTAGAATGAGGACTTTAGGGTAATAAATTTTGCATAGAATGGCTATCAAAATAGTTAAAGATATCGATTGCATCGTGCTCAACAACTAGAAAGAAAAAATATTTAGATTTTAACAACTTACAAAAAACATACATATTCTATTTTATTCGACAATGATAACCCTATTTGTGGTCATTATGAGCCACTAATTTGTAGGAAAACTTGTATATATTATAACAATACAACATCAAATTACCTTTCTAATTTTTGTCAAACATCGGAAAGTTATTGGCAACATATTGAACCAAAATTGACGATTCATGGTCTACAAAAGAAAATAATACTAATAACAAATCGTGGTGAAAGTATGTTTACTGCAATATGCTATTTAATGGGTGGAGAAATTGATATTGAATCTTTAGGAATCTACATTGGACAATCATTTTGTAATGCAGAGAAAACTAATGTCATAAATGTAAACAACTACATAGATGATTACTTAACATAAAATGTGCTTTGAACAATCTCATCTACTCATAATTGAGAAGAATATATTATCAAATTAGAAATGCCTTATTATGAAGGCAAAATTGAAGGAGGTCATTTCTATCTATATTGGATAGAAACCATATTCAAAATTACTATTTATTTATGGTCTTCAAATACTAAACAAGTTAAATAAGTTTTTGAACTTGAAAAAGCCATCAACAAATAATTCAACATTCAAATAGAGAATACGCATATACACTAAGGGATGCTCGTTGTAGCACATATTATGCAACCATTTCAAACAAATTGTTCAAGTTCTACAATTCCATTATGAAAACAATAACAACTAAACAAAGAAAAAGAAAAACCAATACGTTTTCTGAACTAAATAATAAAATAGTACATGAAGACAATATAAATCAAAACAAAAAAATGGCATTCCATGAATTTAAAATAACACTACAAAATTAATAAATAAATAAAACGTTTGATATTATAAATGTTGATAGTGACAACAAATGTAAACAAACCTCTATCTATTTTGTCATCTATATCAAAACTTGAAGAAAGACTTATATCACCACGACTTTCTTTTGCACAAATTAGGCAATGTGAACATAAAAGATCTCAATTGGGTTAACTGGTTCCATTATTAATGTGCCTACGAATATAAGCATAATACAAAGATTGATCCCGCAATCAACAGAAGACACAATCACAATTGTTGTTGCACTAAAATGAAAACTAAAATACAAGAATCCATATCAAGTTAGAATCGTTCATCCTAATCTAATAATGAAGGCATTAAAACTTTTATGGGAAAGACAATTATATAGATAATAAAAAAATTTAAGAGACAATACTTGAAAAAAAAAAGAAGATAATAATGATTTTAGAATACAAAATGCATCTATTGAAATTGATTCAAATAGTGCAGATATCAAATCTAGTCATGAATTAGAAACATGTGGTGATATTCTTGTACATGGATTTACAAGATCTTGATCTATATATGACTTACAAGATAAAATTATTACAAGAGCACCTAGCGAAGGAAATCAACCTCTTCATATTTTCAAGTATACATATGCTGAAGAAATGAACTTTCCTACTCTTTTCTTCATTGATCCACAAGATGTAGACATAACAAAAAAAATTATGTATCAAAAAATTGCAAAATGAGATTTTTTTATACTTAAATGGTGATTTTTCATGTCATACTAATAATCTATTTTTCAAATCAATGCATATAATCATTGACTAAATTATGTCAAGTATATCAATACAAATTTGTAAGAGTCAATTAAAAGGAAATACCCTACTTGCAAAAGTTGTTATACACAAGCCAAACTTAGACTAAATTTTAAAATCAAACAATGGATATATGGATTTTAAGCACATCCTATATCTCTAGATTATCCACATCAAACCAAAATAAACATGTTTGCAATGATAAGATAGTTGGGACCTCCAAAATTCTTTTTGATAGTCTCAAGTGTGGAGCACGTGGTATTAACAATCACTACATTATTAAAAAACCACCAAAAAAATGGGAAATTGAAAAACATGAACCTAACATTGATTATCTCATTTGAAAAGATCCAGTCACTTATACTTGTTATTATAGACATAGAATCAATTGTCTAAAAAAAACTATTATCTAAGGATGACACAATTATATGACATGTCAATGACTTCTTCTTTGTTATTGAATTCCAAAACAAGGGAAAAAAAACATGATCATGCTTTAGTATAGGTTAGTGATGCTCCCATATACGAAAAATCAAATAATTTGCAAATTTAACAATTTATTGACAAGTATATTACATGCAACACAAAATACTAAATCGAAGACTTGGTAACCTACATTGACACTATTATACAAGAAGTTGCAAAAAAAAAAACATTGTAGATATAATATCCCTCTTCCATCTATGAGAAACATAGTAATACTTGAACCAATTGTATCAAGTGATGAGAGTACCATGCTTAATGCAATTAACATATCTAAATTTATAGAAGAGCATTATGAAAAAACACTCACTTCTAAAATTTCTTGAATCAAATTAACATACAAGAACATGATTATATACAAGCAATACAATCAACACTAACAAAAGCAACATTTTTCCTTAAAGAGATCCAACATATATTTGGATAACAATTTTGCAAAAAAAATTACTATACTATGCGAATCAAACAAGGATGCACAATTTATGCTAAATGCATATGTTATTGCAACATATTGTTCATCATACACAACAAAAGTAGAAAAGTCTATGACAACTTTTAGACGTATACGAAAAAAGCATGAGACAACAAAAATTAATGTCAATTCGTAGCCTTGGAATTTCTTTGTTTAACCTACAACTTGCAATACACAATTCTATCACTACCTTAACCAAGTTCATGATCATGTGTATTTATAAATACATCTTCTCATGGAGCACACATTTATAAAGTCAAAATTACTTTTAAGCATTGAACTCAATTAGTCAACTCAAATAATGTGTAGATCAATTATAGATCGCTACACAATTCATCGACAAAAATTGAAAGAAATTTAACTTTCTTGATTTGCTTTAACATTTAAAATGAGTATAGAAAAGATAGTAAAGTGAAATAAATTTACAAGAATTACATTTTTTAAATACAAGAAGCACCTTGACGACAAAAACTATTATTGAGAAATAATGTTATTATATGTTCCTTTTCACAATAATGAAAATATAATAACAAATAGTTTCAAAACAATTCATGATGCATGTAGTTACTATGAAAATAAAAATGAGAGCAACTATACATACAACTTCAATTGAATATGGGAAGATTTAGACAACACAAATGAACAAGTTAAAGTAGACAAAGTTGCAAGTGATAATCAATTCAACAAAGAAACGAACAAAAAACCAATAATGTAAAAACCATATGAACTGATTTCAAATTTGCAATACCTACAACAATAACCTCACATTAGTAAATTTGATATTAGTTTCAATTTGTCCAAACAAAAACCTTCTATAGAATGTTGAATATTATAAACTAATACAAATGCTAAATAAAGAACAACAAACAATTATTAAAGACATTGCAATTAAGAAAATCAACAAAAAGAGACTATTGTACCGTCTACTCAAAAGTGGTACAAAAATGGGTAAAACTTTCATGGAAAAAATGATTTTTCAAATGCTACTTTGTATACACAATTCATGTCCAAATTCCGACCCTCTCAAGCAAAAGGGAATCATTGTGGCTTACACAAAAAAAAACATTCAATGCAAGTGGAATAACATTCTTGCTATGAGGCTATCGGTAACTCTATTGGTCATTTCTTGAAGTTCGATGATGCTACGTCTTCAATGGACCACACTACCTTTGTTCGCATCTTAGTTGATATTGACATCTCCTCGTCTCTTTTGGGAGATGTGGTTCTTATGGTTGGGGATCAACCTTGGACTCAACCGTTGGATTTTGAGGGCCTCCCCTTTCACTGTCGGAAATAATTCTATATGGGTCATCTTGCTTCGAACTGCTCTATATCATGCCACAAAGGTGTTGCTACTTGGTGGAAGGATGCTACTGTTGATCACTTGACCATCCATGTTGTTGATTCTAATTCAGATGGCTCCTCTCAAGATGTTGAGGTGTCTCTTACTACTACTGATGCTACTATCGATTCCACTATTATGGTTCCTCATGTCCTAGTGGATTCAAGCTCTATCGCATCTAACCTACAACTATGCTCTACACCTACTAGATCTATGCATGTTGTTGCTCCTCTGCAACAACCTGTTATTGTTCTATAATAGCCCCTTGTTATTTTGCAGCGGTCGACCACTATCATGCAGCAACACTCTGTAGGATCAACTAATGGTATCCAAGAGGGATCCTTACCCTTGATCATTCCCTTGATGTTCCTAATGTCAGGATCAGCTGGACTGTTGTTTGTTGCAAGCGAAAGGGGAAGTCTTCCCCATCCCCCCAAACCCCTCCTTGTCAAGGCTTGGGTGTCCCTACCCCTCCTTGAGTTGGGTCTGGCTTGTTGGTGGTTAGACAGATTTTCTCTTTCTTGTCTAACTTTGTTTGTTCGAGACTCGCTCCCTTGTTTTTGGTACTTGGGGTATGCCCTTGTTGGTTGCTGCTAAAAGTGTTATGGATAGTCTCTGACTATGTTAAAGGGTCGAGGCCCTAGTTGATGCTACTTTTTAATTAAAAACAATACAATGTGCATTGGTAATGACCTTTAACAAATCCACCTTTGTCTCGCCTAGCAATGAAAGAATAGTTTTTTTGCAAAAACATTATGAACAATTACATGCATTGCTTGTAGATGAGGTGTCTTTAATAGGTAGTCATTTTTTATGTTCAAATAACAAAAGAATGAGAGAAATTAAACAATGCAACAATTTTTTTTGGTGGTGTTGACATAATATTCAACGGAAACAACCAATACAAGTCAACTACATTTTTTAATCTCTTATTTTCAACAACAAAGAGTGTCATACACTTTATGGATAGATATGATGAAATACTATGAATTAGAAACAACCATGCAACAAAATAAATGAAAACTTCATTTCAATTAAACAAAATATGAACCGATTCTCAACTGATAGTGATATAGAATACATCAATAATATTTGCTTCCAGCTAGCCCCAATTGATCTCACATTCCTATATCTTTTCCACACAAACACGTGTGTACAATGGCACATACTAAAATGTAGCCTAAATTGATCACATTCCTATATATTTTCCAAACAAACACTTGTGTACAATTACACTATACTAAAATGTTGTCAATTATACCTGACAAACCAATAATCATATATGCAATATATGAGCTAGATGATAATTATGGTCATATAACAATGTATACAAAAAAAAACTACTACAACAAATAGCATTAAAAATCAACTTGTTGGTTGAATTGTATGTAAAAGAATATGACACAAAAGATAGATTAGTAAATGGTGCTCATGGAATTTTCAAAGCATACACAACTACAAACAAAACATTTATCTTGTGAATTCAATTCAATGACTTAAAAATTAGACAAAGCAAATTAATAAAATTTAGGACATCCATACACTAAAACATTTCAAAGTAATGGGTACCCATACTACAAATCACGAAGCATCTATCATTAAAAAATAAATCCATCAAAGATTACAATTCAAAAGCAATTTCCCATACAACTAGCATGTGCACAAACAATTCACAAATCACAAGGTCTTAAACTAGATAGGCTTGCATTTGACCCATTTAGAATCAATTGGCATAGGTTGGTATACACAACATTATCACGTGTTCGAGATGTTCAATCACTATACTTACTAAGTCCACTTACAAAACACAATTTCAAAGTACAAAATAAATTTTTTAAATGAGATGCATCGATTGCCCACAGAAGCAAAAAGGGAACTATCATTCACCAAATCTATAAGTAATAAAAATAATAGCATAAATATTATGTCACTAAACACAAGAAACTTTAAATCACATATTCATGATATTATCAATGACTATGACTGGTTAGAAGTCGATATACCATACTTACAAGAAACACGCACCTCACTTCCCTTACCAATAATAATTGAAACAGTTTGATTGTATTACTATGTATTGTGCTTATAAGCTCTTGTCTTCTATGAAAACGTATAGAAATTAAATATTCACAAGAATAATCTCCAAAGAATATCAAAATTCTACAAATAAACCTAGTGATTTATAACTTTTCAATATCATTATTTAACTTGTTTTCTCCACCAAATACAAATGTTTCTTCAATTATTGACATACTAATTCTTGGTCACTCCAAGTTCGCTGCCATGATCTATTCTTGTTGGATCTGCTTCTGCTGCTATTTCGCCACAGTCTGTTGTTGCTTTGCAACAACCCCCTGTTGTTGCTCTGCAGCAGCCCCCTGTTGTTCTGTTGCAGCACTATGTTGACACTTCTGAGTGTAACCCTGCGAGGTCCCTCCCATTTGATCTCTCTTTTGATGGTCCTAATGATAGCATCGCCTCGACCAGTGTTTCTCGTAGGCGGAAGGGGAAGTCTTCTCCCCTCTCCCAAGCCCCCCTTGTCCGGATTTGGGTGTCTCCCATTCTTTGATTGGAGTTTTGGGGTGTTTTCCGGTTTGACAGGGTCTTCTTTGCCCTATCCGATTTTGTTTTGTTTTTTGCCTTCGGGCTATGATTCTTGTTGCCAACATCATGACTTTTGATATTTGTTTGTGGTTGATAGTTTTTGACTATGATATGGGTCAGCACCCTAGTTAACGCTGCTTTACTAATCAAAAACATGGAAGCGAACAATAAAATGTTGTATGAACTAGAAGCATTTTTCAACAAAAAAAAATTAAAAAAATCTTGCTTAACAAAAACAACTTATTACAACGATCACTTATTGACCAAGCCTAGTAAAACACTAACAAGACATTTTATAAAATCTACAAAATAAATACATTGGACTGATCATGATTGCATGTCTATTCCTCGATGTGTAAAAAGAGAATACAATCAATGCAAGCACACTTTATTATATCTACTTTTTATAGTTATTACTTTTCTCATATGTTTGTGCACTTCTGTTCTTGTGTATCGGTAATGAAAAGTAACAAAAGGATTGAACGTAGCAAAAATAAATGAAAGGAGAACAAGTGAAGATGTAATTGCTTTGTGATTTTTATTACTTCTCAAAATTTTGAAAAAGTAGTGCTCAAGTTTAATACGTTTTCTAAAATATTATAAAAAAACCTTCTATTTGCTTTTTAGTCCAAAAAAGAAATTACAAAAACAATATCAATTGAGAAACTCAATGCACACAAACTCGGTGATATTTTTGAAAGCAATGTAATTATCACATACAAAAATCACCTTGATAAAACCAAAAAATGCAATTGAAGTTTTTCATGTTATGCTACCTTGACGGGCAACAAAGGAGAAATAACAATTACCCTGAATCTCACAAAATATTTTTTATTCAAATGTTTGAACGAAAAAATATTTCCAAGAGCAAACATTCGTGTTACCAATTTTTGAACTTTCTCCTAAAACAGGTTATGACCATGGGATTCTGACTATATTATGTTACTGATTGAGGCTCTAATGATAGAAAATATATCTTGAATATATAGTAATGACCATGGGATTCTGACTATATTCTGTTGCTGATCGAGGCTCTAATGATAGAAAATATATTTTGAATATGTAGTAAATATTTCTTCAATCCCAAAACTACCATAAGACTTATTCTATAAAGCACAAATCAATATAAAATTGGAACGATAGGTGCTACTATTGTTAGATCAAAAAAGAAACATTAAGAATACATTTTTATCTAAAAGATGAAGAAACAGAATTTGATAATGTATAGGTAAATTTTTAGAATCTCTTCTATTTCCTACATAGTACAAGTTTTATTGATAATACCCTTAAAATTTACAAATCAAATACACAAAAAATACATATACTTTTTTTTACAAATATCTCTTCACTCAAATCTGCTACAACAATTTATAAACATTGAACAACGTGTGCAAATCAAAGACAACCCTTTAGTCATATTAAAAAACATCGTTAGACAAACTGATAAAAAGATATTGCATTTAACACCAGCCAATTATCATCTATTGGACCACTCACAAACAAAGAAACCAAAGATCATCTTCATAAGTTGCTACATTCAACATACGAGGTGAGTTTCCCCAAATCCGTACAAAACTTTTCTATTACAATACATATTTAAAAAAATAATTGTTACTTAATTCAATTCAAGCTGAACAAATTTACAATTTCATTTAACGACACATTTTTACATGGTAATGAGAGTTGCATATGCTTTTTCCATATCACTCTAACCAACTTGTGCAAAATGCAATTACACCGACTCTAACTTTGGCACACTCAGTTACTACAAGTGCAATGAAGACACTATATACACATATACACATTCCCTCAAATGCACTTGAAAGAGTAATAAATATTCACATAATAAAAAAATTCATTGGATATCCCCACAAAAACTATTGCCATTAAAAAATATCATCAAAATAAATCTGCATAAATTTCTTAAATGACTGAAACAGTAAGCAACGTCAAACATTGAATGACGCGTCGCTTCTTAAAACTTAGCTTTGAGTTTGTACAGAGGCTTTAGATGTCCTGTAAATTTCTACTCCTAAATAATCGACAATGCCTAAAACTGCAACATGTGGTTTGCCAACCTTAACACGAATAGAATGAATTTGAGGAAATTTATCAAAAATAACAGATGTAATCAATTCAGCAACTGATTCAAGAAGGACATGAGGGGGACCTTCAATAATTTCTTTGACAAGGCTGTAATAGATCACAAGCAGTTCAAACAAAACCCATCAGTATGGATCTTTAAATGGACTACAACCATTTGAACAAGAGTAATAAGGTTAAAAACCAGTCACAAAGCAGGAAAAAATTTCTACATGTCAAGAAACAAATGAAGATTAATTTATAATCCAACTAAAACTATTTATGACAGGAAAATTTATAGTATACCTATAAATTTCAGCATAGCTAACAGTATCTTCCAGTTTATCTGATCTTCCAGCCTTCTTGAGATCTAACCAGGCATCAACATCCACCAAAAATTTCTGGCCAAGCTTTCTCTCCTCTTCAAGCACTCCATGAAAACCATGAAACCTTAGACCCTGCAATACAAGTTTATCTCCTCTGTATGCTCCATCATTTTCCATCCTCAATTTTCTTTAGTGACTGCTAACAGGATTTTTTCATTTATCTGCACTGAATCAAAACATAAAAATTAATTAGAGTTGTCGTGAAAGTGGGAATGGTGATAGTTATATTGTGAACTTTGCAGTTGCTTCTCTCTGTCCCTATCTGGTGCAAACATCTTGGGAGAATGGGGTTTGGAGATGACAAATGAAAGTTCTATTGTGGCATTTGTGTTGACACATTCTTGTATAACCATACGAACAGTAATTTTCTTGCAAAGGTCTGGTTTTGCACAGAGATAGTCATTGTTTACTTCATCTTCACATTTGCCTCAATTTTGGGCAAACTACAAAATGCTTGATCCAAAGTATTTGGCATAAGGAAGTCCATCTTAGCACAAAAAAGAGAAGATCTACTAATGTATTTAAGGATGCAGCGAAGTTCATGCATTTCCTCAAAAAGGCATGCAAAGTAATCAAGGAACTTAGTGGTGTATGACTTCTTAGTCTAATCTCCACATTGACACGATTAATGAAACTTCATGCATTCATCGTCATAATGTAAATATATAGATGGATGGATAGATGAGAAAGGTAGGCAATGTGAATAATGGATTTTGAAGACTACTTTCTGCAATTAAAAGTTTACTGATCTAGAGCTTTACATTAAGCTTAAATGATGGTCTAACTGCTTGTAATGTAAAGGTTGACAACAAAAACATTTGATTTTGAACACTACTTTCTGCAACTAAAACTTTACTGATCTAAGAATTCTTTATTTTAAACTTATAATCTAAAGCTTTAATAGGATTTCTGTCAAAAGAAAGCCAATTTTATCAGATCATTGACCCGGTATGAGAATACGGTAATTTTTTATTCAAGAAGCCTTAACAGACCATTTGAAAAATAACCACCAACAGTAGCACTGAAAATATGTAAAAATCTTAAAAAAACAGATTAGGGGTCATAAATTTATTGCTAACTGACGTACATACTCAGTGATTTGAATTGAAAATCAAAAAACATATAGTCATATTCTTTTCTTAAGGAGATTTTTCTCCTCCAGCATTGAAAAGTGGCATTCACAGGTTGACCAAATACTCCACTCTAATGGGTATCCAAAAATTGGTGAACCATTAGCTGAACAGAAGAAACACAATATCTGAGATTTTCTTTAACCAATGCACATGATCAGTGATTCCAATACACACACAGGTATAAGCCAATAAATATACAATTGGAATTTTAAGACATAAAAGGTCGCACGCGCAAGCAATTTGTAAAACACCCACCCACATCAGCATGAAACAAAAAATAAAGAATTGACACACCAAAAGACAATTCATAAAATATTTTGCATAACCCACCCACTCGCAATGCATATGAGTGCAAGACAGGTCATGTAAAAATAGGATTGTTAATACAACTGAAAAGTGGTATTCAGGGTCATTTGACATACAGTAAGTGATTAATCTACCTAGAAATGTAAACCATGTATTTACTATTACTAATTTGGGTTCTTCGAATAGATGAGGTTCATCAAACATTCCTAATCGCCACATCTAATGTATTTTGAGTGTGCACTCATAAATTGAAGAAGCCGTGACCGTAAAATATAGGATTTGGTCTAACCTGATTCACTATATAGCAAGAGGGGTGATCATTATACGAGAATAGCCCTTGCAACATTAAAAGGTCCAAGGTATGTGTTGATAGAATGTTCAAGGGAATGCCATCATTATATCCACCTTGCACCCAACCATTATTATCCTCATCCTTAATTCCTTCAAAATTTTCCACATGCCAAAGTATTTGTTTACACAAGAATAACAACCACATGCAACTACAAAATAATTTGACCCCTATAAAGATAGGAACTACAATTTACCATTCAATGTCATTTTGTAATGGAATACAAGAAATACCAAGTCATGTTGACATATACAAATATTACTCACTCACTGATGCAATACGAAAATCTCCCCTCCTGCACTTAATTAAAAATTCAAGAGTGCATAACATAATCGCAGAGACTCTCTTCTTACAATCCAACAAACAGATTGCAATAAGAAACAAAATTACATTCTTTTCAAATTTGCAAACATACAAATCACAATATCTCAAAACAAAACTCTCACTTTTAAACAGAACTGGTCCTCTCGTTGGCCTTTCAAATTCACACCAACTCACTCTCTATCTGCCTGTTAACTCCCTCAGCATACCTGTGCTATAGACTTTGAATCTGCAAACTTTAAAATCCCTTTGTTTAATTCTCATGCCGCCCCATCAAATATTTTGTCTTATATCTGCAGCAAACATTACATTATTTCTTTACACTTTAACAACAAACCTATGCAACCTTCTCTATGTCTCTCATTCATAAACTATACATTCATACTCCACTTTCCCTTTCTAACCTCACACACCCCTCTTCCTGTTCGACGCAGCCCCAACAGCTACTTCTCTCTTCTACAGTGGACCCAACCACTTTACACTTGCGTTGTTTCCTTTCTCCATGCAGACCCACTCACCACCAGTGATGCCTCTTCTTAACTTTATAATTTGCAAACACCTCCGTCTATTTACCTTCCTGGTTGCAGACTCAAGTGTCTTTTGACATTCTTGGGTACGCAGCCCTTTTATCTTTTCCTTGGTCTCATTACCCACATTACTACAGATAGAAGCCATTAAAAAAATTCTAAGTTAACAGTTCGGGTTCGGGATTGGGTTCGGAGACACGAACCCGGTTTGTGGGTTCAGGAAAATTTTGGGTTCGGTTCATCCGTACATGTATATATATATGCAAAAAAATAAAGAAATATTCAAAATTTCAAATCTAAATACATTTAATAGTATGCTACTCCATCATTGATCAATGCCAAATGCCAATTAGCAAGGGTGGATTAGGGTTTTTGGCCCCACAAAGGCAAAAAAAAATAGTTTTGTAATATAAAAATGTTACTTTATGGTGACTTGACTGGCCCAGCCTGTGGGTTCGCCTGGGTCCGCACCTGGGTTTGGCCAGGGTTCACCATTTTGACTGTGGGTTCATCCTGGGTTCGCCTTGGCGAAACCAAAGTCAAAATGGCAAACCCTGGCCGGACCTAGGGTGAACCCAACACGGACCTGGACCCGGTTCGCGTTTGGACCCCAAAACAGGCGAACCCGGTAACTGAGCCAAAATTGAATGCCTTGCGTTGTTTCATTTTATTTTACAATAGCTAGATACCCAAAATAGTCAATGCCTCTCCTAATGACTTGATTGGCAACATGTCATTTTCCTTTCCTTTATTCGAGCCCTCTTCTGCACTATATCGCATTCTCTACAATCTCATTAATGCCTTTTCTTCATTAATATTTGAGCATTGATTTGAAACAGTGCAGGAGATCTTTATTTTTATTTTTGTCAGGTCCCATCATTATCCTTGGTTGCTCCTGTATCACTCATAGAACTTAGAACTATACCTACATCTAGAAAACATGAATATGTCCATTAGTACTTTGACAAGTCATTCCAAGCCACAACTATTTAGATTAATGTCATATTTTCCACTTGTAACATGATACAACAAAAGCAACAAAGCTAACCAAAAAAACAGTCAGACAAGATCGTGTTTTAAAAATCAGCATTTAGATTGGCCCTTTGATTGCTCACCAGTTCTACTAAACTTGCCACATAATGATCAAATATCATCTCAAAATGATTTGGCATTTTAAGCTAAGGCACCTCACCACACTATCATAAAGTTATATATACATTCTAAATATTTGTTAAACTAAAATACGTACTAAAAGTTCCTAAATGTCACAGGAAGAATCATAATCATCTCAACAACTAAGAGGTCAATGATTGTAATGTCCCCTATTAGAACTTACTTTTCCCTAGAATTCCTAATTGAAGCTTGGATTAATGCTTTAATTTAGACCCTGCAACTAGGTTAATCATCAACAGAAAAATATACATATATTTCAACAATGTTCCAAAGGGAGTTCTACTCATCATTATAATACTCTTAATGTACATGAGATCCCTTGGGGCTTTTCCCAACATTCCTTCCACACTATGAAGCACCTAGGAGATCATACAAGGTGCATTGAGCCTATCCATCAAACCCAGGAGCTTGTTAATGGTACCCACCATTCAGCCTCCCAGCCCCACTCAGGGTTACCACTACTTGAATGGACCATTTTGCTAGTTGCCTTCTCCATATGTTCTACATCCCCTCCATAATGGTATGGTGGATTGGCTATAAACTAAAAGGAATCTTATGCACATTAATCATACATTTCTATTATTAACAATACATTTGAAGCAATAGAATCTCTGCAAACATTAATACTTCTTATCAAACCCCCCAATTTTTTTTGCTTTAAATGCAAAAGTTGGGATCATTTCAAAACCTCTTGTCGTTTCCCCTAACGATTAAAAAATAATGGATTCCAAACAACACAAATAGGCAAAGTGCCCAAAGTAGTCTAGGCAACACAGAATTGGGGAGTCACCTGAAATCCCTCAATGTTATCCCAACCCCATAGACGGCCATAATTGAATATGTTGAGAAAGGAAAAGCCAATGCCCAAAATGGTAATGACAACCTGCCAATCAGCCAATCCGCATCTAAACTACTCACCCTCAGCCTCAATTTAGTATATTCCAAGCTAGTTTGCAAAACGAACAAACACAAAAGAGTGAAAGAAGTGCTCAATGGTGATCAGACATCTACCAAAACTTACCTTCTAAGGTCGAAGGAGGGATCCGCTCCCTTGGAGGGCAATGAGGATCCTAAAATGGAATGTTAAGGATCTAAACGCCCCTAACAAGCAGTGTTTGACTAAATGGCATCAAAACAACTCAGTTGACCTTGTTCTACTCCAAGAAACTAAATTAAGTGCAACGGAAGCACGTTTATCAATCAATCGTTAAGGCTCAGAAAGCTTTGAAGCATTGATGTCCTTCATTCATTCATAGTCTTTTGGTATAGAAGGCAATGATTATCATGACACATGGGCTCTCAAAACTGTCACCTCATGCCCTTTTGGACTTTCATCAGTATTGCCACCAATAGATCTTCTAGCAATAGCATTTGTCTTCTTATAACCTACAAGTGACTGTCCTTAGAAACATGATTGAAAAAAACTATCATAAGCTTCTTCTTTATCATGCAAGGACTCATTACTTTTATGAAAAGGCTGTCTTTAATGGGCTGTAATCTGCTTTCTTTCAAAACTGACATTATATTTTGTGCCTTAAAGTCTTTGCATACCATTTGGTCTCTTTGGACTGTCATAAAATAATCCTATTCAATTATTTTGGTCTTGACTGCTAGGTTATTGCATTTGGCTTTTTCCTTTCGACAGGCTTTGATCTCTATCAGACACAAGCTATCCCCTTTTGGCCTCAAAAAATGCCTTGCAAACAAAAGGAGGTGTTCTCTCTTGCCACTGTCACTTATCATGCTAAGACTGTCACTGAAAAATAAACTGTCTATTGTTTCTTTCTACTTCAGCTCTTATTCTTGAGAAATGTGTATTATCTTCAAACTACTATCTCTCATATTTGCCACCTTATCTCTGTTTTCATGAGCATTTGTCCTTCTAATAAAGGTTTAGTAGCTTTGACAGGGATTTTGGTAATCATAAATCTTACTACCATGATCTAGAAAAGTTCTCATCATCTTCTTTGTGAGTTGTTTCCTATATTCAAACCAATGATAGAGTTTCTCTTTTAAGAAAATTTGTAGAAGCCACTCCTTTGTGTAAGCAAGAGGCTCACCGCCAACTTAAACTGCATACTCAATTTGTTCCCATTTGTAAACAAAAGGATGTGTTCTCTCCATTTTGTGCCAAAGTAGATTTTGTCATGAACAACTTTGATGAGTTAATTCTTGCATTAAAAGAGAAGAGAGCCAGACTTGAGGAAGTTCATGGCCAGCAAGTTGAAAGAAGAAGAGTGCAGCAACCTACACCCATCACACCTGAAGAAGCAACCCTGATTCATCAGATGAGAATGAAACAACCAGGCTCACCCCCTCCTCCACCTCATAGAACAGACGGTCTAGTGGAAGATAGACCTAGCTATGTGCCTCCTCCAAGGGGTGGTGTTGTGATAAAAAGGGTAAGAGAAGAAGTAAGTAGTGAAGAGGAGAGTAGCAGTGACAGTGGAAGGTTGGTGAGAAGAAATGGAAAGAAGATAATGAAGATAGAGCCACCCCCAAAGGTCCAAGTAAAACCCTTTAAAGGGATCAAGATCATTGATCTTGAAGGCTCGGACAAAAGTCCCTCACCACCTCATGTACCTTTTTCACCTCCAAGGCAGGTAGAAGAGCAACAGGAAGAAGATACCATTGTAGTGACAAATGTAGAGATGCAGATTGGTATTCCTTCTGTGCCACCCTCTTTAGAATTGGATCTCACTCCTTTGGATATTCAGGGCAGAGCCTTTAGAGATGCCAGGAAGGAGGCATGTGATAAATTTCTTGAAGATGAAGCCTTCGTAAGAAGCCCGGCCTTCCTGCAATTTAATGGAAAACAAAGATAGAAGAATACAAGAGGAGAAGCGACGAGAGAAAGGCCCAAAGACCAAACAGATCTGATCAGGAAAATCAGGAGGTAAAAAATGGAATGATGGAGGAATTTAAAGGAATTACTGCAGATGAAGGCAGGATGATTAATTCTGCTAGAGTGGGATATAGCTGATGCAGTGGCCTTTGATACAATCAGAAAATCGAAAGATCAACAATTCAATTCAGAAGAAGCAAGGTTGGCACTGAAAGGGTCAGAATTTGTAGATGATCATGCAACCTTGGCAATATGGGCACTAGAAAAGGGGCCTAAGAGGCCTAATATCAGTGATATAAATCCAAACTTGAGGAGAAGCCTTATTGTAAAAAGAGCCTCTGATACATCAAATGTTGAGGCCTCAAAGTTAGCTGTTGATGTGGCCAAATTGGCCCATGAAACTTCAAAGAGGGAGGCTAAAGAAAAAGAGGAGCTAATGAAGAAGTTTGAAAAGTTTTTCAATGATTATAATGCAGTTCAATAGAGGTGTGTGGAGCTGCAAACTAAGGTTCAACTTCTTGACCAGAGACAGATAGGAGCATCTTCTTCAGCTCCTACAATTGCACCAGTCCCATCAATGTCTAGGTCTCCACCTGTCTCACATGTAAAGGCAGCAATTCAATTTGACAGTGAGACTAATTTTCCAATTGCACCATTAGCGCCATATGTGGATGAAGAGCTTGAACCCACTAGATCAACTGACCCAACAAGAGTTCAAATTTTGGAGAAAGTAAATGAGTTAGAAAATAAGCTAAAGGAGTCAGATTGACTAGTCTGCCATTAAGCAAAAGGAGATAGTTAGCTCAGTGCTGACTCATTTGAATGAGAAGGTAGATAGTAGACTAAATAGCATAGTTGGACTACTCGCGACTCGGCTCGACTCGCCAAGCCCCTGGGAAAAAAACTCTAGAAAAACTCGGCAAAAACTTGGCGAAAAACTTGGCAACTTACAAACACGCTTAAATTTAATAAAAAATGCATTTTTTTTGCAAAATTTAATGAGAAAATGCATCCAATGAGTCAATAAATGATAACACAAAAGAAACGAGCTGATTCTAGATATATATAAATGCAAAGTGTCTACAAAATCACATCCTCGTGAGTAATGTTGATGGCTGGAAGCCTGGAAGCAAAATAGTAAATAGTTTTTGTAAAACCAAAAGTAAATACATCATTACAAATTACAATTACAACTTCCTCTTCCCGGCTCTAGCAAAAACTAGGGGAGAGGTAAAACTAGAGGGTCT
Source organism: Cryptomeria japonica (assembly GCF_030272615.1). Taxonomy (NCBI): domain Eukaryota; kingdom Viridiplantae; phylum Streptophyta; class Pinopsida; order Cupressales; family Cupressaceae; genus Cryptomeria; species Cryptomeria japonica. Next base: position 592,766,476 of record NC_081413.1, on the reverse strand, counting down.
AGTCCTAGAAGTCTGCAGTGGGCGTGACTGTGCCTCCTCGCTCGGTATGGCTGGCTCATCCTCCATCCTGGATGAAGCTATGTCTCCACCTGCTTGTAGCACTGGCAATGACTCCTCATCCTCATCCTCTTCCTCCTCAGTGTCATCCAACATGAAACCAAATCCACCCCCCTCCTCCTCCATAGCCTGCCTCTCCAAATCAGTGATGTCATCCTCAGAAAACAATGGAGGCTGCTCCTATGATGTCCAATCACTGTAAGGATCTATATCATCCAAGTCAAGTGGACCACCTGCTACATCCTATACCTTCCTTACACGCAATCGAAGATTATATTGCACAAAGACAAGATCATTGAGGCATTTTTGAGCTAACTTGCTCCTCTTCTTTGTGTCGATGGCTTCAAACAAGCTCTAATTGTGCTCACAACTGGATGAACTACAAGGTTGACATAAGATTCTTAGAGCAAATTTTTTGAGATTTGGGGTATTTCCACCCCAACTTTGCCACCAAGTATCTACAAATTAAAATTAGGTTAGGAGTAGCACCCCTCGCCGAGGTCTGAGGGTGAGAAAAAGAGGGGTAGAGAGATAGGTCTAGATCTTGGGGGAGAGAGGAGAGAGTGAGATGGAGTGTGGTAGAGAGGGGGATAGAGGAAAAGTGATAGGGAGATAGATAGGTCTAAAATTTGAGGCAGATAAAGTGAGTGAGATAGAGAGAGTGAGAGAATGTTGATAGGAGCATAATGATTACTGAAATTTGATAAGTCTGAAAAATTAAAAGATCTTCTAAAACCTAGAATTTGCATTATAACTCCTAGAGATCTGAAACCACTCTCAAACATCCTGCCAATATATACATGAAATATAACTTAAAGTATAAGAAAGGAAAAAGACATTGAAATGCCACTTATACTTTGAAATTGACTTGAAAAAACAAAAATTGATAATTTTTTGACATGTTTGGGCCTCTTTTTTTAGTCTAGCTAAGTTTTTGCTGCGAGTTAAAGTGGTAAAAACTCGACGAGTTTTTGAAAGCTCTGCGAGTTTTTGAAACTCGCCGAGTACTCTGCGAGTGTTCCATCTATGCTAAATACTATTCATTCTTTATATTCTTTATTGTTTAATGCTATTCAAAGTTTTGATAGAGATAAGGAAGTAGCAATCCCTTTGTTTACAAAATGGTTACAAAGGGGAAATGAACTCAAAGTAATGTCAATGGCTTCCAAATACCATGCTGAGAGGCCGCCCACACTTCAGGCAACCTATTTGTTGGTAAAATCAATGCAGGAGGCTCAAATGCTGCCAAAAAATATAGAAAGAAAAATAAAGGAGTTGATGAGAAGCTTCAGTGAGTTGAATGAAAAACTTCTACCAAGTATTGAAGATGAGAGTGGTGCAATCAAGCCTTTACAATTTTGGAAAGAAGAGGCAGAAAGAGTCATCAACACTCAAGTGGACTTGATTTGTGAGGATTTAGATACTGGCATGCTAGAGGACAACATGGACAAAATAATTTGTACAACAACATTCTTTGAATCTTTTGAGAGAGATGCAAATCAAGTGGCAGTTAAGTATACTCCATACAGAGCAAAAGCTGATGAAATTATGAATTTCAAATGGCCGTCAAATGAGGAATATGGCAAATGGAGTAATACTTACCTAAAGGAAGAGTAAGGACTGAAAACAGTTAGTCAGTTAACTGTTTGATGTAACAGTCTGGCAGGCGGTCTTGTCTCTTTGCAACAATTACTTTTTGGACGTGAGCAACAACAAGGTGGGCCCGTCACAGATCTTCATCAACAACAACAAAAGGAGAAAAGGTGAATAAAGTGCTATGATGAATCAGTTACAGATATTTGATCTTGGTTGTGACATTCCTTAAATGGAATATTTTGTAACTAAATTATGGGTAACCAGTCACTTTTGAATGACAGGGGTCTCCTCTGGCTCATAGCTTGTTTTCTCCCTTATTTTCTATAAAAGGGAATTCAAGGCCAAGAGACAGGGTTCCGAATTTGACCTCTATACTTAGTGTTTCTAAAATTCAGAGTCATAGGTTCCTGTAGCAAGTTTTAGATGGAAATGAGCAATAGTAAAGATTTTACAAAGCAATAGAAAAGAGTCATGTGTCTAGTTTTTTGCAGGTTCTTGAAGGAGTTATATGTAAATTGTTTTATGATAGAAATAGCAAATTTATTCAAATAGAATTAAGGAAAAAATGGCTCTGCGATTTCCTTCGTGAAAACATCCAGACCTCGAACGACAGAAATGGTTTTCGAGAAAACTAAATATGCGGTTTCGGCTTGCAATTCGGGGAACTGGGATCCCTTGCCTCAAGCAAAATCGGAATGGCAGATGGTGAAACCAAGGAGATATCCGAGGGCTGCTATGAAAGGTTTGCCATTTTCTAGAAATGGAGATCATGGCAAACAGAATACCCTTCACCAGGAAGGCTCTATCATGTCATCTATCTCCAACAAGTTCACCCATTTGCAGAATCTTGAGGAAGGTTTTGTAAAACCGGTTCCCCAGATCAAGCCATATAACAATAGAAATAAAGGGAATTTGGATAATTGGAGGTCGGGTGGTAATTATGCCGGACCTAAGATTTATGTGGACGAAGGCAAGAATCCCAAAACTCTGCCTCCTCCCAAACTCATGAAGGTTAAGCCGAATATTTTCCCCGTCAGAGTCTTCATCATCGTCGGATGAGTATTTATTACTTTTCTTCTTCTTTGACGTTTTGTGTTCTCTCTCAAGGTCCATCACCCTATTATAGGCGTCGTCATATGACGTCGGGGGTACAATTTTCATCTTTTTCCGTAGGGAGGATTTCAACCCTTCAACGAACCATCGTTTCTTCAACCCATTTGCGGGTTGGCTTTCCATTTAACCCAGCAGTTCTTTCAGCCTCCGACTGTATGCCCGTACTGTCTACTTGGGACCTTGTTTGGTACTGTATATCTCGGCTACGATTTCATTGTCATCACGGAGCAACCGAAACTCCTCCTTGAATTCCTTCTATAGATTGGCCCATGTGGCCACTTTTTGCTTGTCAACATCGGGGAGTACCAATCTATGGCAACTCCGCGTAATGTGGCTGGGAACTGCTGTACCCACTCATCCTGGTCCGTCACTCCGTTGGCGGACCAAATAGTTTCACATGTACGACAGTGTCGTACGGGGTCTTCCTTGCCGTCCCCTGTGAACTTTGGCAATTTTTGTTTACTTGCCATCCCATCGCTGGGTCTTGCTCCTCTGATGCCTTGTGTGCTTGTACCTGGTGATCCTCTGCCTCCGCCTCTTGCACCGAACCCTCCACTCGTGGGTCCTTCGGAGAAGGTTGGTGACCCCGAACCGAACAAATTGCCTCCCGTACGATACCCTTGTGTTCCCTCGGCACCTTCGGTCATCTCCTTCTGGTTGTCCTCCGAAATGGACAATTTCTTTAGCTATGTATAACATAAAGAGGGATTCTTGTAATATTAACACAGTAAAAGTCATGAATTTTGGTAGTGCAATAGTTGGTAGGGTGTCTTGATTAACAGTTCCCCCTACCCAATGTAACCATGTAGGGTGCCTTAATACAGCAGTTCCCCGCTACCCAATGTATCCATGTAGGGTGCCCTCTAGAGATAGTGTTCAGTAGTAACATAGATCAGATTCATAAACATGAATATATTGCCAAACAAATATGCAGAATGTTATCAGCATCAGTCATAAATATGCAAGGTATTAATATTGTGGATATACAGATATTATCATGCAAAAATTACCATGTAATGCATATATAGTTTGCTATATGTAATTCTTGGAATTCATACCAGTTCGAATATATAGCTGAGTATATTTGTAGCAGGTATTAGGCTTTTGTCTTATTACTTCTTCCTTCATTTCCCTTGATTACCTCTTCTATCATGGTGGTAACACCATCATCAATGGTCACGTCCTTTAGAGGCAGCAACTCCTTTGAAAGGTTTCTGCCTTTCTTTCATCACTTTTCTCAACCACAGCAACCCAGGCTGTGCACTCCAATGATCGATATTGGAATAATCAGCATATATGCTCCATCGAATCCCCCTTTGCTGGAATGATGTCAAACCCTACCTTATACCTTGCCAATTGAAGGGATTAGTTGTGTTCAAAGGAACGTCTTATGCCTTTTCCCAAATCGCATCTCTTACCATATGCAAATCGTGCCATTTCATAATAAACCAATTTGTTATTCAAATCTTGTCTTTTCATAATCAACGGTTTTCTTGTAATTGCTGTTGTTCTTACGGTAATGACTAGTCCTCTCATTTTAACGGTATTATGAGCATATATGAAATTAAGAACGACTGTGATACATATTGTAGTCTATATTAATATTACTATTAAATTCTGCATAAGAACATTATCAGATTTCATATATTAAACATACATATTAAGCGCATCCTCGTGTATACCACCAACAACAAGGAAGTTACTTCCTGTAACTTAATAACAGTTCTGATTTGATCTGATCTGATTGATGGTGATGTCACTAATTGCTTTTGATTTCTTTCCTTTATATCTCTAAGTTTGAGGGAGAGATCACACCTCTTCATAATGTATGCCCTTTGGCAAGAGACACACCCTTTCACCATTAGCACCCTTTGAAAGAGTGCAACTCTTAATTATTTCTGCCCTTTGAAAGGGAGACAACCTTTCGCAATCAGGTCTGCACTTCTATTTAAATCAGATCTGCACCTCTGATTCCCAAATTATTCCCCCCTTCAAATGAGTTCTCTTCTCCCTTTTATACCTCATATTTGGGAGAGTCACAACTTATCATTTCATGCCTTTTGACCATTCGTTAACTTAATTAAATTTTAAGTATATTTAGTTATATTCTTTTATATTTTATTCTTTTGCTTTTTTTTTATTTTATTATTATCATTTAATATTAAATTCTTTTTCGCAGCCAAAATGGAGTTTAATTTAATAAAATGTTTTTAAAATGAATTTTTCTGGAAAGTTCTCAAAATAGGTTATCAAAGGGGTTTGAGAGCTCATTTGGGGATATAATTATGCAGATGATTGATTTTCTCTATGGTGAACTCTTGGGGTTTTAGGAAATCAAACTTGGTTCACTTTAGCCTTTTGGAGGATGCAAACCCTCTTGAGGAAGATTGACTACGGTGGTGAGTGATCCTCTCTGGTTGGTTCGTTGTAGCTCATTCAAAGCTGCAGACTGCGCGAAAGGAGATTTGTGGGATTCAAAGTTTTGTTATTTGTTTAGTTATCCATCTTTGCAAGTTAAGATTTGTGATAGATTTTTTTGAGCTATCTGTGTGTTTGCTGGAGGGTTAAGAATATTTAATAATTTGATTGCAAACCAAGCATTGCATTTATAATACTTGGCCATCTTATTGTTTTGAGCCCAGCATATTTCCTTCTTCTAAATTCATTGCTTCAATCCTTTCTTGGTGTTTTAAGTTATCATTGAACTACTCGATTTGTTGGAAGCCACAAAGATGACCCAAGCACAAAAGACAAACTCATAGAGACAAGTTTTCAAAAAAAGGCAACGGTGACATGGAGATTCAAATAAGACAAAAAAGGGGAATGGAAGGATAATTGTGGCTTTTCCCAGGCCTCTACTTGTGAAGACATGGGATATTAATTATTTTGTGAATTTTACTCAAATATACTGAGACCTTATTGTTAAAAGGTGGGATATATACTAAAAATCTAAGTTATCGATTCGGGTACAGATATGGATACGGAATTTGGTATGGATTCGTGGATTTGGCAAAAACTAAATTTTCCTTGGGTACGGGTATGTTCAAACCAGAGAAACAAAAATCGCCATGAATCGCCTAGACTTAGCGAGTCCGAGTCTCAGCCATGCTCGCCGAGTCTCTGGGACTCGGACTCGGACTCGAACTCGTCCGAGTCTGGCAAGCAAACTCACCAGACTCGCCGAGTTTGGCGAGTTTGGCTCGAACTCGCCAAACTCAGCGAGTCCCGAGCCCCAAACTCGGCCAGCGTCTACCTTCATAAAAGACCCCCAAAAAAAATAGTTTTAACTGCTTTTTCAAATCCGTTTTTTTTGGTTAATTATCTCCTATCCCTAAAAGTGAACTTCATTTCATTCACTTGCAAAAATAGGAGTAAAGTGAGTTGGGAAGAAAAACAAGGGTGCATAGAAGAAAAACCAGCAAGGAGGAAGCTCAAGTTTTCTTCAATTTGTCACATTGGAACTGCATTGTGTTTGGATTTGGTGCATCAAGAGTTGGATAGGAAGAGTTTGCAGCTCATTTCAAGCTTGTTGTAAGAGGTAAGATTGTTTTTTTGAAGATTATTTTGTTTCTTGTATGCAAAAATTTCATTTTCTATTCATTTATTTTGAAAGTTTTACAGTTTCTTCCAAAATCTTTGTATGTTTGTATGTAGCATGTAGTATGTAGTTGTAGTGTTGTACTATGTAGGGTTTGTAAATTTCTTTTTTTTTAAAGTAGGGTTTGACAAATTCTACTTTAGTTTTTTTGAATGTATGTATTAATTTTATTTTGTATTTGTAATGTTTTATTGCAGCAAAGTTCACTTTATTATTTGCCTCAACTTCAAGTTTCATAAAACTATCCTAAAATGTCTACTTCAACTTCTAGACCCCCCATTAGAAAGGACCCTGCTTGGAAATATCATGAGGATTTTCCAGGGCAAGGAAAGGGGCAAACAAAATGTACATTTTGCAAAACAATATTCCATGGAGGTATATATAGACTGAAATACCATATTGCTAGTGTGCGTGGACATGATGTCGAACCATGCCTAAAAGCACTCCCTAAGGCCGTACGTGAATGTTATGTAATGGTTGAGGAAATTGAAAGGAAAAAGAAACAAAAGGAGGATTGAGCGGCCATTGGGAGAGAGGCAAATTTAGGAAGAGGGACACAGTTAGGTTGTGTTGGAGGCCCTTCTTCCTTACCTTCATATCGTCCCACTCAGTTTGCTACTGCTGGTGCTTCTGCTTCTACTTCTATAAGTGGCAATGCCACTGCCACTTCTCATGCTCCTAGCACTACTAGTTGTGGTGGGAGTGTTAGCAATGGACCTAGGATTCGTAAATCTAGGTTGGATTCCTTCTTTGTGCCTCGCGCTACTCTTGGGTCCCAACAGTCGCTTGAGGGCATGGGTTGGAACAAGGAGGTCCATGATCCTGCTAAAATGGCAGTTGGAAAGTTTTGGAACTACAGCACTATTCCATTCTTTGTAGCCAGGTGAATGTTTAATAACTTTTATGTTTGATTGTTTTAATTTTTATACTTAACTTATCTCATTGAGTTTATTTGCGTCAAGTCTCCTTATTGGCAAGAAATGGTTGATGCCCTTACCATATGCGGGGCGGGGTTCAAAGTCCCTATTGAGAGTGATTTGAGGGGACCCATTTTGTCTCAAATGGTGGATGATGTGAAGAAGGATTTAGATGAACAATGCCAGATATGGAGCACTAAAGGTTGCACCATCATGACTGATGGTTGGACGGATAGGCGAAATAGAACTCTCCTTAATTTTCTTGTTTCTTCCGCAGGTGATTGATTAATTTTAGTTTCATATAGTCTTTAATTTTTTATTTTTTATCTAATGGTTTATTGAATGATCATTGACCTAGCTTTATTATTTTATTTCAGGGGGCACCGTTTTCATCAAGTCCATTGATGCCTCCGCCCATTGCAAGAATGCCACCTACCTATGTGAGCAGATAGAGGAGGTGATTGATGAGGTGGGTGAGGAGAACGTGGTACAGGTGGTGACCGACAATGCAGCAAATTATGTTGCTGCGGGTAAACTTTTGATTACAAACTAATTTTGTTTGCAAATTAATTACTATCTTGTAGTTTGTACCTCCATTAATTACAATTTACAATGCAACAAATTATGTTGCTGCAGGTAGACTATTGATGGAGAGGAACCCATCTATAGTTTGGACTCCATGTGCTGCTCATTGCATTGAGCTCATGTTGGAGGATATTGGAAAAATCCCATGGGTCAAGAGATGTGTAGAAAAGGCAAGAAATGTGTGCAAATTTGTATATAATCATTCATGGGTGTTGGCTCTTATGAGACAATACACAAAGCAGAAGGAGTTGCATCATCCAGGAATCACAAAATTTGCCACAAACTTCCTCACATTGCAGTCCATGCTTAGGTCTAAGTCTGCCTTGAGACATATGATTGTTGGTGAGAAGTAGTCTTCCTCATCCTATGCTACCACCCCTGCAGGGAAAGATATGGCGGACTGCATTTTTGATGAGCAACACTTTTGGGTCCCGTGTGATGAGATAGTGAAGGTAATTTTTTTATAAATTATACAATTTAACTTCATGTTTTATAACTTATTATATGTATTCTCTTATTTGCTCATTTTTCTAAATTACACAATATTTTCAATTTGGAGTTTGTTAAGCCCTTGGTGGTTTTGTTGCGAGTTGTGGATGGAGATAAGCCTGCAATGGGCTATATATATGAGGGCATGGATAGGGCAAAGGAGGGCATCAAATTCGTCTATGGAGGAGATGAGAGCAAGTATGGTCCCATTTGGGAGATCATTGATAGGAGATGGCATCATCAGCTTCATAGGCCCATCCATGCAGCAGCGTATTATCTGAATCCGACATTCCGTTATATCCCTTCTTTCAAGGCTGATGTGGAGGTCCTTAATGGGCTATACTCAATCATGGAGAAGATGGGACCTGCTGGTACTTCTCAGATAGAGCTTATTCAAGAGCTACAGTTGTTCTCAGATGCACAAGGGGAGACCTTCTCTCGTCCTGTCGCCAAAGACGATAGGACAACTATGATGCTAGGTAAAAATAAATTGTAAGGCTTAATTTTACTTTTATTGTATATTGTAACTTGTTAAATGAGTTCATGAGTGAGACTGATTTTATTTATTTTTCTCATTTCAAACTCAAATCATTGGTGGAGCTTTTTTGGCCCAACGACACCAAATATTCAGAAGTTGGCCATTCGCATCTTGAGCCAACCATGCAACGCATTAGGTTGTGAGCGCAATTGGAGTATGTTTGAGCACATACACTCCAAGAGGCGCAATAGATTATCTATGGAGAAGATGAATGATCTCGTCTTTGTTCACTACAACCTCCGCCTAAGAATGAGAAAGAATGCATCAGTTGACATCTCTCCTATCATTCTAGATGAGGTTGATCTCGAAGCAGAGTGGGCAAATGAGAGTCACATAGATCCTAAGATTCTTGCAGCTGTCTTTAGTGATGATGACACTGATTGGATCGACCAGGTAGATATAGAGGTTGAGGCTGTAGCCATGGCAGAGGAGTAGAGAGCACAAGCAGAGACAAAAAATATTGAGAGTGACACAGTTGTTCCTGATGTTGGTGAGCATGGCATGGTGTCACGAGGAGTGATTATGGCTGCTAAATCATCCAGGACCTACCTTAAACACCTTCGCAGGGGGCCAGGGCGAGAGGGTGCACGCTCCTCTGAGCCATAGGCTTGCAATTGTATTTACCTTTGGTATTTGTATGAAACATTTGATGATCATATGATGACATGGATTTTTTATTCCATGAGTTTTGTAATATTGTATACATTTGACAATATTTATATATCTATGTTTTTTATTTTCTTCAGCTACAATTTGCATTTATGCTTATGTGATTGATGTATACTTGTGTATGTAATCAAATGAGTTGAGTTTGATGATGTTATTGTGTCTTTAAGGTGTATTCAATAAAGGGTGTCTGAAACAAGTTTTAAATCTTTAAAAATCTCTAAATTTCTTGAGTTTTTCACTTTCCCGTGTCCAGCCGAGTCTGACGCCGAGTCCGAGTCCGATTCAGCCTTGCCGAGTTCGAGCCGAGTCCGAGTCCCATTTCTTTGGGAAAAACAAATGCTCCAAGACATCCTTAATAAGAGAATGGTCACTTTCAACAGGGGGTCAGATACTCTTGTCTAGGATGGATTGAAATCGGGACAGTACACCTCAAAAGATGGTTATAATCTTCTCCTTAGTCAGCAACTTTCCTCAAGCACTTTTGTCCCCTGAGTCCTATGTTGGGATAAGATGTGTTTTCCAAAGGCATGACTGTTTTCATGGTTTGCTCTCCAAAATAAGATTCTAACGGCAAACAGATTTAGGAAAATGGGCTTTGAGGGACCCATTAGATGCCCTTTATGTGAAAAGGCAGAAGAGGATAAGGATCATATCCTCCTCAATTGCAATTATGCCTCCAATTGTTGGCTCTGGTTATGTAACAAATTAGGATAGAGCTCAGCTCTCCCTAATTCCATTCTTGGAATGTTTCAAGCATGGCCCATTCTACATCAACGCTCCCTCTTTGGAGGGCTACGGAAACTGACCCCATCTTTGGTTCTTTGGGAACTTTGGAAGGAATGCAATAGGAGACTCTTTAAGGATAAGAAATTGGATTGGCTCCAACTTGTGAATAAAATTGAAGCCTCAGTAGTAGAACCCCTTAATAGCAGGACTTCTAAATTTCCTAGCAAACTTTCTGAGATGACATACTGAGATGAGAAAATGAGAGGCAGATGGTTAGCTCTGAAGATCCCTCCCTTTGTAGGAATAAGCAATTCTAATAAAATGGAGTTAAGAGAAGCCTACAAATGGAAGGTCCCAAAAAAAGGGTGGGCTAAGCTTAACTTCGGTGGTGCTTCTCGTGGGAATCTAGGTCCTGCAGGGATCGAGTGTTATCTGCATGATGATGATGGCAAAGAATTAGCTAAGTTGGCCAAACCTATAGGGATTGAATCCAATAATAAAGCAGATATTTTAGCCTTAGTTGAAGGCCTCCTCTTATGTCAAAATAGGGGCATTAGTAAGCTCGCCATTGAAGGAGATTCGTCTATTATTATCAATGGCCTTAGAAAAGGTTTTCTTCCTAACTGGAAGCTGAATGCGATCTTGTCAAGAGCTCTAAGCCTCCTCAAGGATTTCAAGAAAACAACCTTCAATCATATTTATAGAGAAGGTAACTCCAGGGCGGATGAATTAGCCAATGCAGGAGCTAATGGACGGTTCATAAGTTAAGATAGAGTCCTCCCTCTTGCCCTAAGAATCTGCTGCAAGGTTTAGACTCTTAGGCTTTTGTTCTCTATTAGTTAGGTTTTGGTATCTCCCCGGGGATTCGTCCCTTGACCTAGCCACCCCTTTAAGAGGTAGTAGGTTTCGTCAGTGACAGATGGTTAAGACTAGGTCAAAGGTTGTAGAGAAATTTTATCTTGCATTTCTTAAATCCCGAGTATTCTAAGACATGTTGGATATCAGAGCACGGTCCTCTTCCTTATCACTCTGATTATAAATATCAAAGGTATCCGAGATAAATTCACAGTGTATCATTTGTATATGTGCTTATATTCAAATATATACATATATATACATACATATATATAGAAATATATATATATATATATGTGCGTATATTTACTTATACAATTTTAATATACTCGGAGCCATCTATTGCAAGAACTTATGTTTATAGGTATATATATGTATATATGGATATGCATATATATAAGCATATATACATATATATATGTATGGATGTATATATATTAATATACATATATAAATATTATATACAGATATGCATAAAGGATAATGAGGTTGTTAGATTCGTATATATATTAATAGGTCTATATGTAAATGTATGGATGTATTTATATAGAATTTTATATATATGGTAACACTCATCTACATACATATTACTAGTTTAAAGGGGCAATTAGATGCCTTTAAACATATTTATTATGTCATCATCTTGTCAGCACATTATCTCAAGTATTACCTTCTTTGGCGGCATACTTAGAATTGATGATGTGACTTCCCTTGCCGTATGAGCCAGCTAATACTAAGGAGCTCACTCAACTAGCGGCGGCAGTATTTATTACTTTGATCCCGGAGATTGTCTAACCTGCATCATGACCCTTCATCCCCGCTCCTCTGACACTCTTTAGCGATCAAATCGGTCCTTTATCGAGAAAGATGAGTTGTATTTCTCGGCGCCTTTCAAAACTCAATAAAGATGAGTTGTTTTGAGCAGATGGTTATCTGTGATACTCGAAGCTCATTGTGGATATTCCGCTAAGGCTTATAGGGCTCAAGCGTCAAATGGCTTTTACAAGGGAAATTAAGGAAGAAAGATTGAAAGACATTCTGGTCTTCCCGAATGTCCTGGTTATCAAGGCGGTCATGAAAATTCTTGGGGAGGAATATATCACGAATGAAGACCGCACTAGGGCTAATTCTAATATTGTTGCTATGTTCTTAGCGGTGGCTATGCATTATGAGAAGGACGGGGACATGGTGATAAAATTATGCAGAAGTGTCTTCAAGAAAGAATTGTTGGGTGAACTTGAGAGGGTGGTTGTCAATATTGACGAGGAGTTAACTGCACCAAAGCCTCGCAATTATGATATACTCATACGGATGAATAACCCGGTGCCTAGATTTCCAATCCGGGAAATTGAGGATATGGATGCCTTTGCGGCCTATAATCTAACTAGGCGAAGGAATTTTTTCTTTCTTATGTGGCTTTTGCATATTAGGAAACCGTCATGTAACAGGTGGCTAACCAACTATCTAGAAGCTGAAAACATTGACGTTGTCTCGGATGACATGGTCATCCCTCCCATCCCTGCCTCTAACCCATATAATTCTTTGGCTAGCTCAGGAAAGAAGGTAACAGAGGTGCGGGCGAGAAGGTGTCAAGCATGATAGTTGGTCTGTTGTCCCGGGTTTATCTTATCGTTACTTTTGATCCTTAAAGGGTTTACCGTAATACTTTTACTTTTTTTTTCAGACTTAACTTTTAAAGACTTATGGATGTTAAGGTTAATACTTGCTCTAGCTTTAGATATGCTTTTTTCTATCTTTAGTTCGATGGCTTTCCTTTCTCAATCTACCCTAAAATGTTTCTTCTGAATTTTGTTGTGACTTTTATGGGTCGTGCTTGTGGGTTTAACAGATTATGTCTGAAAACTAAGCTTCCTATAGTATTTTCAGTTCTTGGCTTTGTGTGATGAACCAAAGCTCTCATCTTTTATATTCATATATATATATATCATAGTTTTAAAACTCTTTGACTCGCCTCGGACTCGCCACGGACTCGCGAGTCCTTTGGCGAGCCGAGTCGACTCGCCTAGAACTCGCGTGGCGAGTCCAGGCGAGTCCCTGCAAAAGACTCGCGCGTCTTTCGCAAAGACTCGCGAGTCTTTCACAGGGACTCGCGGGCCCAGAAAAAACGCGCCCGTGGGGGTTAAAACCACTTTTTTTTTTCATTTTTTGACTTCAATTTGGGTTTTTTTTGGCTGGAGCAGGTTAGAAGGGTTTGGAGGAGTAGAGGGAAGAAGGAAAAATCAGCAAGAGAGATCTAGGTAAGGATTTTTCTTTCTTTTTTTTTTTCATTTGAATCATTTCATTGTTTTGAAACTGAAAAAAATCTTGAAAAACAAGGAGATATGCTGCCAAATTTTTTTCTATTTTCTTTCCTAAGTTATTTCCTCTTTTTTTTTTCTTGTTTTTGAATGCTATTTTTCCCAAATGATTCATTGTCATTTTTTTTGTTGATTTTCCATAAAACCCTGCTGATTTTTTTTTTTCATGTTAAATCAGCAATGGCAAGTTCAACTCCAAGGGCAACCCCAAGGTCAGGAAGACAAAGAGATAAAGCTTGGAAATATGGGATTGCAGGAAGCAAAAAGGGGGAGGTCACTTGCACCGAATGCACAAGATGGATGACTGGTGGAATCAATAGATTAAAATACCACCTTGCACAAATACCTGGATATGGTGTGGAGGCATGCCCCAAATCAACTCCTGAAATTATTAGAGAGATGAAGGCCATTCTTGCTGAGAATGATATGCATAAGGAAGAAAGGCAAAAAACAAGAGAAGCCATAGCAGCTGCAATGAATCCCACATTGTCCACTTCGGGTCCCATTGGTCATAGTCGGGGTCGTCTGTCACTTTCATCTTTTGGTGACAATAAGGGTGAGGCTAGTGGCACTCCTGTTAGATCAGACCCTAATTTTTTTGTACCACGCAATGTTCCAGGTGCACAACCTTCACTTGAAGGTACAGGATGGAATAAAGAGAAGCATGAACAAGCACGGATAGCAGCTTCAAACTTTTGGTTTTACAATAATCTATCTTTCAATGCAGCAAACAATGTGTATTGGGAAAGTTTTGTTAATGCATGTACAGTGGCGGGTAAGGGGTTTAAGGCCCCAACAGGTCATGACTTCAGTGGGCCATTGCTAGAGAAAGCTGTGAAAAATACAGAAGGTGTGGTTGATGATCAGAAAAGGTATTGGAAGAGAAAAGGATGCAGCATTTTATCTGATGGATGGACAGATGGACGGAATAGGACTCTTCTCAACTTCTTGGTGGCTTCAAATGGTGCAATGGTATTCATAAAGTCTGTTGATGCCTCAAATGAAATAAAAAATGCAGAGACTTTGAGTAATCTGTTGGATGGTGTGGTTCGAGAAGTTGGAGTTGAGAATGTTGTCCAAATTATCACGGACAACGCAGCTGCATATGTATCTGCAGGTAGAATGCTTATGCAGAGGCATCCTTCGATTACATGGAGTCCTTGTGCTGCACATTGCTTGGACTTGGTGCTAGAGGACATTGGGAAGATTGGATGGGTGAAGAAGGTGGTTGAAGATGCAAAAAGTGTCACCAAATTCATCTACAACCATACTTGGGTGCTTGCTTTGATGAGAAAATACACAAATGGCAAGGACCTTGTGCGACCTGGAGTGACACGATTTGCTAGCCACTTCATCACTTTGCAGAGCATTCTTAGTGCCATTCCTCATCTTAAGCAGATGTTTGTGTCAGATGCTTGGTTGGGGTCTGCATACTCCAAAAGACCTGAAGCAGAGAAGATTGTGACCATTGTTTTTGATGATGGGTTCAATAAAAGTGGAGAGGAGTTGACTGCGGTAAGTAACAAACACAAAAGTAAAGTTTATACAATCTTGTCTATTTGCTGATTTTATTTTTTAGGGGTTGATTTTGTATTAATTTAAAATTTGTTTTAATTTTTTTAGGTGACAGAACCTTTGGTGAGGGTTCTTCGTATGGTGGATGGAGAGGGCATGCCAATGGGTTTCATTTATGAGGCCATGGATAGGGCCAAAGAGGCCATTTCACATTACTATCGTGGAAATGCAAGAAAATGTGAAATCTTTTGGCGCATCATTGATCATAGGTGGACAAACCAACTCCACCAACCGATACATGCCTTCGCCTACTTTTTGAACCCGAAATTCTACTTCTCTGATTCATTTAGGGCTGATGAGGAGGTCATGGCAGGTGTTATTACATGCATTGATAAGATGACACCTGATCCTGAGTTGAGAGACAAGGTTCTTGATGAGTTGGAGGTGAGATTTGACATTTGCAATTGCTCTATCTTTATTTATGAATTCGGAAATGTTCATTATTGAATTTGAGTTTGACACTTTGACTATCTAGTATCTATTTCTGAATTTGGAAATGTTCATTCCATTGTTCAAGATCTACAAAAGTGCAGAGGGGAGACTCTTCTCATCACAACTAGCAATTGATAGGAGAGGAAAACAACAACCAGGTAAAACATTTAGTAACTTAGTTCAATAGTGCAAGAAAAAACCTACAAACTTGATTGTTACATTTTTTTCTCAATTCTAATATTTCTAAATGTTTTTTGTAGATTTATGGTGGGAGAATTATGGTGCCGGCACGCCTAATCTTCAAAAGATAGCTATCCGTGTTTTGTCTCAGCCATGCAGTGCTTCTGGGTGTGAACGAAATTGGAGTGTCTTTGAAAGCATTCACACAAAGAAGAGAAATAGATTGTCACAAAAGCGGCTCAATGATCTAGTATTTGTTCGGTACAACCTTCGCCTTCGAGTTAGACAGGTGGAGGGTGTTTCACATGAGGCCATTGACTTGGATGAAATTGATCCATATGGTGATTGGACCATGAATGAACAAAATGATGGTGATGATGTCCTCCTTACCGAAGAAGAAATTGCAGAAATAGAGAGAGGAGCAGCACAAGATGCAGAAGGAGCAAGATTGGATGAAGATGAGGACGAAGATGAGGATGATGATGAGGACTATGACTTTGAAGAAGAATCATCTCACCATTTAGATACCACAACACCCACTGCTACTACTTCTAGCTCAAGGCCTGAAAAATTGAGCTATATTAGGAAAAATACAAAGAGGAAGATGTAGTCTTCTCTTTGGTTTGTTCATTCACATTGTTGTTTTTCACATTTGCAGTTGGACTTGGACATATCATTATATGTAATTTTGTGAACATTTATATACTTATGCTGCCATTATAGTATTATACATTTTAGAGTTGAAACTTGAAACTTGAATATGCTGCCATGAATGATGAAATTTCAAATATTGCGTGTTTGTACTTTGTAGATCATATGACATGTGTAATGTTTCAATTATGGCACTTATGTTCTCTAAATGCATTAATTTCTTTATGTTTTTTTGTAAAACTACGGTTTTTTTTTTTTGCCGAGTCTTTCACGAGTCTTTCACGAGTCCGAGTCCGAGTCCAAAATTTTGGTTTGCCGAGTCCGAGGCGGGTCCGAGATTTTCAACTATGATATATATATATATATATATATTTTTAAGACTCATGGACTCGCCATGGACTCGCGAGTCCATGGGAGCCACGAGTCAACTCGCCAAGGACTCGCGCGAGTCTTTTCCACGGAGTCGTGAGTCTTTCAAATGGACTCGCACGACCCAGAAAAAAAAGTCATGCAAGCTTTAAAAGTGAGTCTTTTTTTAATTTTTTGCCTTCATTTGGCATAATTGAGGGAGTGAAAAATAAAAGAAATATAACATCTGACGCCTTTATAAAATAATAAAAGTATTTTTGGCCTCGTGGGGCACTGCCCCTCAACCCCGCCTTGTATTGTGACAGGGAGCACGCAAGGGGCGCTGCCCCCAAACCCCCATCGAAAAAAATAGGGGGAGACTGCGCTGATGGAAGTAGGGAAAATTTAACCTCCAAGTCTAATTAGGCTCCATATAACAACATAATTAGCATTGAAGAAATCTTGGTATTATACATTTTAGAGTTGAGAATTTGAAACAGAGTATGAATGATGAAATTTCAAATATTGTGCGTTTGTAGATCATATGACATGTGTAATGTTTCAATTATGGCTCTTATGTTATCTAAATGCATTAATTTCTTTATGTTTTTTTGTAAAACTATGGGTTTTTTTTTTTGCCGAGTCTTTCGCGAGTCTTTCACGAGTTCGAGTTCGAGTCCGAGTCCAAATTTTTGGTTTGCCGAGTCCGTGGCGAGTCCGAGTTTTAAAAATTTGGTTAGGCATTTAGATTCAAAGGCATAGATGATATATTCTTTTGTAGCTTTAGGTCTTGACAGAGATGGGGAGGTTGACCGCTTCTATTTTATTTTTTTGAAAGAGAACTGTGAAGCATGGAAAGGATACTCTTTGTTAATTCTCTCCTGGAATTTTGGATATCTCCCCTCATTCTTTTCCTTCCTGCTTTCAGTTTTGCTTGGTTCTGATA
Organism: Cryptomeria japonica; assembly: GCF_030272615.1. Classification (NCBI taxonomy): domain Eukaryota; kingdom Viridiplantae; phylum Streptophyta; class Pinopsida; order Cupressales; family Cupressaceae; genus Cryptomeria; species Cryptomeria japonica. Next base: position 592,748,883 of record NC_081413.1, on the reverse strand, counting down.
TTAAGGGGGATAATTGGTTTTTAAAATTCTCTTTCGTGACTCAAACAAGCTGACTTTCTTTAAGGAATTGGTCTTTGAAAATCAAATATGATTAAGTCTTTCTGAAAGGAGTAGGTTTCTAAATATCAAATATGAATAGGACTTTCTGAAAGAGGTGATGTGAATTTAAGATCTTTTTGGGCGATAGATTCTCTATGTTATTTCTATGTCTGTCTTAATTATGATCAAGATGAAGGTAGTGTTAAGGATTTGGGTTTTTTCTCAATACTTCTATGCTTTTTCAGTACTAAAGATCTATGGTTGCAACAACAGCTGTGGAATATGCTTGGCAACCTAGATATGGGATTGTATATTGGCTAACAATTCATGAAGTGGTCTGTTGTAGGGTAGGTTTGAGGGTTTTTGCAGGTATCTAAGATTTCATTTAGTCCGAGTGTCTTGACAGCAGTGGAAAGGCATTTACAGTCTATTGATAAGAAGCGGTCCCCGAAGGCAGACCTTTGCCTCAATTTGAGAGAAGGGATAGTAAATCTTCTGGGCCTGTAGGTGAATGTTCAGTATAGGATGACAAATTGTATTGATTACGCTGTAATCTCATAATACTACTAAGTTGTAATGTTGTAATCATAACTGGTCTTTTGTAACTGGACTTAATGTCCCAGACAAGGCCGAAGGTTTCTCCTCTCTGCTCTTTCCTACCGGCGTGCACACTGAGTGGAGATTGTAATGCAATGTAATGAATTTTTAATCTAATAAAATTTTATGGCTTCGGCCTTTTACCGATCAAAAAATAAAAATAAAAATAATTATTCAAATAGAAATACAATTCTGATTTATTTCTCTCCATTGTGCAATTCCATCATCTTTTGAATGAAATGTAATCAAGGATTTCTTTCATTCAGTGCATTGTTGTGATGTATGTAGTTTTTGTTTATGCTTTGATCTAAGGGATCAATTAAATGCTAAAACAAAATTGCAGAGTGATAGGGCTTGTTCAGGGATTTGATAAGTAGTCTAGGTTGGGATTGCAGATAAGAGATATTGTAAGGCAATATTATCTTTAGATCTGAATGCTATTAGATAAATTTTGTTATAATTCATTTATGTCTTTTGAATTCAAGCACCCAACGGAATAAGGCACTGGTCACAGCTTGTTTGAAGTCTTTTCAGTCAGTATTATGCTTTGTCCATCTGTATTTGTTACACAATTGTTGATTATCAGAATACATTTCAATTTTATGTATGTCGTTTCATGTTTTATCTATCTCATGCTCCAATAGGTTGAGGATCATTGAAGAATTCAACATTCTTGCCCTCTTTGTTGAGCTTTCATATGAGATTATCTGCTTAGTTTTGGTGAAAATTGTGAGTATGGCGAAGAGATTACAAATTCACCAAGGGATCACCCTCCTGGGTCTTGCAGAGCCCAAAGTGTAAAAGGATTAGCAGAATCCTTGTCATATGTTGGTCCAAGTTCTTAAAGATATTGATAGTCAAAGTTGGCTTCTCCATAGATAATCTGAAGAATCAACTTGGTTTCTACCCTCCTGCAGTGTAAACCCAGTTTTGGGGAACCTACAAGGTACTGTCATGCATAAATTTGGGGGTTCAGGCTAGCTTTACACTGCAAGATGCAAAAAGTATGAACCATGGAAATTCATCAAACACCATTACATTCTCCATTGAAATCAAAGCACTTTATTTAACAACTGAGAAAATAAAATTCTACTCTAAGTAAGGAAGGTGAAACCATGCAAATTTTGAAAAAATAACTTAAGTGGACACCATCAGAGAACAATGTTTCACTATTATTATCTCAAAAACTTATCGCAACAATTTCATACAAATCTCCCTCTCTTTACAAATGAGGGGGTCACCCCTTTATATAGGCTTCAAGCCTTGGTTACATGCAAAACCCTAATTAGGGTTTTCCCCTAAAAGATTCCCCACACATGATGCAACGAGGTGGGAATCAACAATTAATGTCCCATCATGCCCATATATAATTAATTTTAGGTGCCCAAAATGGCATCCATTGTGCATTAAATGCACCACTTCTTTCAAATTCGCTCAATGTGTAATAAATGCACCATCACCTCCAAATTCGGTTACATGCAAAAGATGCTCCACCATTGCATTAAGTACGACAATTGCCATGCAATGAATAAGCCGCCACCTTGGTCAAATATTCCAGCAATGAATGCGCCACTATGCCTTTAAGCGATAGTTGCATACAAAAAGATGCTACATTGACTCAACACATGTTGACCAGATTGCCACATGGCGAGAAGCCCCTAGAGAGAAAAATTTGATCCATGAAGAATTTTCTTGAAGTTTTGACCTTTTCACACCTTGGAGGAGATTTTCAACACTTTTCCATCATCTCCTATTTTTTAGGAACTTTCCTAACATTTAGGAGCCGGGTCCATGAGAGAGAATTCTCTCGCGAATCCAAATCTGTAAAAATTTTCAAATTCTGATGAGGTTTGATGTCTAAAAATGGATTTCTTGAAAATTTTCCCAAGGGGAAATCTTTTCTTTTCTATCAATTCCCGACCCTCATTTTGCCCTTTGCCTTGGAAAAAACTTATCCTGGACTTAGGTGTGGATTTCACTGGATGATGGAAATTCATTATTTCCATGCCTTAGTCATTTTGGAACTGGATTTCTTCCTTGAGCGCTATTCTTCTCTAGGCAAATTTTACATTTTTTCATTTTCCAAGACTTTGCCATTCTTGCGCCCTCCTCTAAGCGTGGGCACTATTTTGCTTGTGCCATGGAATTTTGATGATTGTGACTTTTCCGTTAAGACTTCTCCCTAGCGCCCTTGCTAACTCCTAGGCGCAAATTTGGTGTCAAGGAGGAATTTTGTATTTTTCACATTTTTCTTCATCTCCTTTGTTTGGTGCCTTACTTCATCATTGGGTGCTATTGACTCCTAGGTAAGGAATTCTTCCTTTTTCATGTTTTCATGAGCATGAAGTTTTAGTGCCCAACCTTCCTCTAGGGCACTAATTTAATGTGATCATGGAATTTCACCTTTGGGAATTTTCTACACCCTCCTCATAGTGGCGCATTCATTGATGGCAATATACAAAAATATCTCTCTGCTTCACATCTTCTCCCCCTTTGACAACAATGCCAAAGTGGAGGCACAAACATCCATGTTCCACTCTGCTGCTCCCCCTGAGGAGTAGCATCCTTCAACACACCAATCCTGGAAAAGATTTGACAATGCAATAACTGACTGATGTGGAGCACATACCTTTAGTTCACCTCTTGAAGGGGCAGCACCCCTGATTCACCTCTTAAATAGGTAAATGCAGCCTTCGATAGAGGCTTGGTGAATATGTCTGCTAACTGCTCCTTACTGGAAACATGTTCCAATACAACCTCTTCGTTCTGAACTTTCTCCCTCAAGAAATGATACTTGAGCTCAAAGTGCTTGGTTCTAGCATGAAAAACCGGATTCTTGGAAATATTAATTGCACTTGTGTTGTCACAAAAGATACTCACCGGTTCAGATACAGGGGCTTTGAAACCACTTAGTACATGCTTCATCCAAATTGTCTGAGTGCAGTTCATAAATGCTGCTACATATTCTGCTTCTGCTGTAGACTGAGAGATACAAATGTGCTTCTTACTCATCCATGAGACTAGTCTACCACCAAGAAAGAATGCACCACCAGTTGTGCTCTTCCGGTCGTCCACATTACCAGCCCAATCGGCATCTGTAAACACTTTAAGGTTGAAATCATTACTGTATGGATACCACAATCCATAGTCTATAGTTCCCTTCATATATCTAAGAATCCGTTTGACTACTACCAAGTGGGATTCCCTTAGACTTTTCTGGAAACGTGCAGCAATGCCCACTGCATGTGCAATGTCCGATCTGCTGTGTACTACATAGTGCAACTTACCAATCATTGATCGGTATTCCTTCTCATTCACCAACGCTGAGTCATCTTCTTTTGACAATTTACAACCAGTCACCATCGGTGTACCAACCGGTTTGCTGTCTTCCATAGCAAAGGTCTTCAACACCTCCTTGACATACTTGGACTGAGTGATAAAGATACCATCTTTCATTTGTTGTATTTGTAGTCTAATGAAGAACTTAATCTCTTCGATTAGTGACATCTCAAATTCCTTCTTCATCTCATCTACAAATGCATGGCTCATCTTGTCATCTCCACCAAAAATTATGTCATCAACAAATACTTCACAGATCATAATCTGACCTCCTTCTGACTTCAGATAGATATTGCTATCTTCACTTGTTCTTTCAAATCCAATCTTCACAAGATGGGAGTGTAGACGTTCATACCATGCTCTAGGTGCTTGCTTTAATCCATACAAGGCTTTATGTAGCCTACACACCATATCACTGTCTTCTGATAGGGCAAACCCATCTGGCTGCTCTATATACACTTCCTCTTCAAGTATTCCATTCAGGAATGCAAATTTTACATCCATCTGATACACTTTGAATCCCTTGAAGGCTGCATATGCAAGAAACATTCGAACTCCTTCCAATCTAGCTACTGGAGCAAAGGTTTCTCCATAGTCTTCTCCTTCTTCTTGAGCATATCCCTTACACACCAGTCTGGCTTTGTTTCTTACCACTGTGCCATCTTCATTCAACTTGTTTCTGAAAAACCCATTTGGTGCCAATAACATTTTTATGCTCAGGTTTGGGTACCAAAGACCATGTACCATTCTTTTCTATCTGGTCAAGTTCCTCTTCCATAGCCTTGATCCAGTCTTCATCTTTATGTGCCTCTTTAAATGTTTTAGGCTCAAATTCAGAGATCATGCAAGAGTTTTCCCTAACCTTTCTTCTTGTAAGAATTCCTGCATCCTTATCTCCTATGATCTGCTTTGGATCATGATTCAGCTTTACATACCTAGGAATGATCTTAACAGATTCCTCTTGCTTTTCTTCTTCATCCTCATCTTCATCAGCATCAGCATCTATCGATGTAGGAGCACTGTTACTGGTACTTGGTTGTTTTGCAACCAGTTCCCAAAAGGTTACAACCGGTTCATCTACCACTTGCTCACTGTCGGTTTCCTCAGGTTTCTCAGAGGTTTCATCAACTCTAACATTGATACTTTCAACAATTCTCTGAGTCCTATTGTTGAAACACTTGAGAGCTTTGCTCTTGGTGGAATATCCTAGGAATATTCCCTCATCACATTTTGCATCAAACTTGCTTTGGTGTTCACTCCTCTTGATATAACTCTTGCTACCAAACACTCTAAAGTAGCTTACTACAGGAGTCTTACTGATCCAATACTCATAAGGTGTTTTATCCTTACCTTTCTTGATGAGTACCCGGTTCATAGTGTAGACTGCAGTGCTCACCGCTTCTCTCCAAAAGGTGTGAGCAACCTTTCCTTGGATCAGCATTGTTCTGGCTGCTTCAACTACAGTCTGGTTATTTCTTTCTGCTAGGACATTCTTCTATGGAATCCGGGGGGCAGACAGTTGCCTCTTGATGCCATTTTCTTCATAGTACTTATTGAACTCACTAGAAGTGAACTCACCTCCTTGTTCACTTCTAAGGCATTTGATTCTCTTACCACTTTCTTTTTCAACCAGTGCTCTGAAGGCTTTTAACTTTCCAAAAGCTTCAGACTTGTCTTTCAAGAATGTGACCCACACCATTCTTGAGCAATCATCAGTAAGAACCATAAAGTACCTATCTCCTTGAACACTCCTAGTTTTCATAGGACCACACAAATCAGTATGCACAAGATCAAGTAAATTTTATGTTGTGAAAGATTTACCTTTGAAGGTTGAGGAAGACATTTTCCCCCATTGACATTCTCTGCACAGAGGATTCTCCGGTTTGTTCAGCACAGGCAATCCTCTAACTGCCTTGATCTTACTGGCCTTCACAATATTATCAAAATTTACATGGCAAAGTCTCCTATGCCATATCCAACTATCATCAAACTTAGCCATCAGACATTGACTGATATTTGCATTTAACTGAAACAGGTTACCTTTGGTCTGCATACCGGTGGCCATCAGTTCACCACTCTTTCCTTTTATTTTGCACACTCCATCTTTGGATTCCAAAGTGAGTCCATTATCATTCAGCTGAGCAACACTCAGAAGGTTATGCCTGAGACCTTCTACCCAATACACATTATCAGCACGGTTTTTTCCATTTAGAGAGATGGACCCTCTTCCTTTTACCATACAAGGTGCATCATTACCAAATCGGACTACACCTCCATCATATTCTTCCAAAGACAGAAACTTTCTCCGGTCACCAGTCATGTGGTTAGAACAACCACTGCCAATAATCCATTCATTAGAATTATCAAAGCGGGAGACAAGAGCCTTCTTGTCTGACACCTCTTCCTTGACAGCTACAAACACTATGTCTTCACTTTCTTCATCTTCTGATTCATCATCAGTGACACCTTCATCAACTGCAACAAGACAGTTTCTCCTATTTCCTCCTTTTAACTTTTTGAACCTCTCCGGTTTGTCCTTATTATCACCATTAGGACAGTTAATAGTAATGTGTCCAATCCTATTGCAAGAAAAGCATTTCAAAGGGAGCTTACCTCTGTATTTACCAGTTCCCTTGGGAAGTCTCTTGGCCAGAAGAGCTTCAAATTCCATCAGGATCTCCTCATCATCCATATCTCTGCTTTGTCTAAGTTCACAACTGGTACTAACTTCTTTACCCTTTCTAGATAGTGCAGCAGATGCTTTAAAGGCTGACTCAGTCTTCCGAACACTGCCATCATAACTATTTAGCTCATAAGCGGTCAACTTAGCAATGATGGAATCAAGGGACACCTTTGTCTTGTCAATAGATCTCAACTCCTAAATAGCAGCAACCCTTATTGCATAGACCGGTAATAAGGTTCTCAAAACTTTGCTAACAATGGTGGAATCATCCATTGTACCTCTTGCACTCTTGATGTCTCCAACAACAGTTTTAATCCTTATCCCATATTGTTGAATGGTCTCTCCTTCAACCATCCGCATATCTTCAAACTTCCCTCTAAGGCTTTCTTCCTTAGCTTGCTTCACATGCTCATCACCGCCATAGATAGACTCCAAAGTATCCCATACATCTTTGGGATTTTCTTTTTCCTGAACATCAATAAACTCAACATCAGATAGGCTGCTGATAGGAGCTTCCATTACTTGCTCATTCTCTTGGATTTCTCTTCTTTGATCATCGGTGAGAGTACCGGTAGGGACAACATAAGTATTCTCAACATGGCTCCAGTGTTGAACACCCATGCTTTTAATGTATATCTTCATTTTGTCCTTCCATATCTTAAAGTTGTCTCTATTAAACTTAGGACCTTCCCTCTTCATCATTAGAATAGGATCTTTTCCTCAAGCGGTTAAGCTTACAACACTGAGGACTTGGAAGACGCTCTGATACCAATTGATGAATAATGATGAATACTGAGAGGGGGGGGTGAATCAATATAGACAAAAACTTCCTTAAACCACTTTAACTGCAAAGACTGAACTTACTGGTAAACAGAATCACCGATCTAAGACAGGGCACTACCGGTAAAACACAGTGAGACTGTGAAACACATAAACCAGTAACACTTAGATCTTCACCACACCTAACATCTCTTTTCCACTTCACCCATATGCATAAACAAGTAATAGATCAGAAATATAAAGACCACTGAATCAGCATGCATTACCACTTAACAGAAAGTACTTATCATCACATGAAAAGGCATAGCACATAAAACGCTGATTTTCACGTGGAAACCCAACTAGGAAAAACAACGGTGGGGATGAATACCCACAAGTTGTTATTTGAACTCTTCTGAAGTCCGCTCTGTTAGGAGCCTAATCCAGTTAAGGACTTTACAATAGGTTCTGCTAGGAACCGATCTTGCTAGGGATCACCCGGTTAAGGGATGGCTAAATACCCAGTTAAAGGTTAGAACCCTGTTAAAGGTTACCTCGCAAGAGGATTTGAAGAACTCATTGATTTGAGTCACCCTATTAAAGCTACCCGATTAAGGGATTTTCCAATTGCTGAAATGGTTAGAAGTCAGCAGGTAATACACTGATCTGATAACAACTCTCAATGCCAAGGCAGATCCACTTTAGTTCCTTTCCTTCTGCAATCACACTCTGCAGGTATCAACACACTTCTCCAGTCTGGCAAGAATCAAGTATCTCTTCACTTGGATACACACACATAACATTTGCCAACAACTTCACAATACAAATCATCGTCAACCTTATAGGGAATAGATATTTCGGTAGCATAAACCCTAAACCCTAAACATTTAGGTTATCTATACAGTCGGTCCAATCCTGATCATTCAATCATATTGCATTAAATAAAACAATCTTGAACAAATCTCAAGACGTTCTCCATCATTCGTTCTTTGCCGCTTCTGGAAGCTGATAACCCATCACACGTTCTCTACCGTTTACTAAGACTTCGTACATTCCAGAGGTAGATAGGATCAATCATCTTCATGCAAGATCCTCAAGGAAATCCTTCACGCGCACAAGGCTGACGTGGCAACACGATCTGATCTTCATTTCAATGCTAACCCATCACAGGATGTCGTCGATCGAATCTCATAGACTTGAAATGCATCAACCGGAAACCCTGAAGCTGAGACTACCAACTGGTAGTCATAACAAATGAAACCCTGATACAAAACTGTCCATATACCGGTTCTCATTCCAACATACCGCTCCACCTTTTCACATATACAGTTCACATTTTCACATATACCGGTTCACATCATCATACCGATTCTCTTGCCAATTCACTTACTTCAATATTTCGGTTCATACTACAACATATTGACATCAATGACAACATACAATATCATCATGTCATCAAACTCTGCACATATGCCAACAATTATAGTCATGTCTCACAAGACTTGTGACAATGGTATATTCAGTATATGCTCCTAAGGAATACAATACGTGTTTCCTCGGTATTGGATAAATGTGTCCACATGCTGCATCCTCTAGTGCTCTATTCCTTAAACTTTAAATTATATTTATCTGTCAAGAAAGCTGACTTTAGATGAGGCTAATCAGGAATGCTTGACTCCACAGATTTGATAAAAGGCAAGGCTGCATTGTTTCCATATACATTTGAGATCCTCAACTTCTACTTTGCATATCTTTCCTTTAGATGCAGTCCAATCGAACAAATAGAGGAACTTTGTAATTCAGAAACTACATTGCCCTAGCAATGACATAAACCTATACAGACTCTTCATGAAATCTTATTGCCTTCCAATCACTGTCAATCAGCTTTGCCTCTTTTGCTTCTCATTTTTAGGTCCACTGACATCTGGGGACCTTTGGCTCTGAAGCCATATAGTCATGTCTCACAAGACTTGTGACAATGGTATATTCAGTATATGCTCCTAAGGAATACAATACGTGTTTCCGCGGTATTGGACAAATGTGTCCACACACTGCATCCTCTAGTGCTCTATTCCTTAAACTTTAAATTATATTTATCTGTCAAGAAAGCTGACTTTAGATGAGGCTAATCAGGAATGCTTGACTCCACAGATTTGATAAAAGGCAAGGCTGCATTGTTTCCATATACATTTGAGATCCTCAACTTCTACTTTGCATATCTTTCCTTTAGATGCAATCCAATTGAACAAATAGAGGAACTTTGTAATTCAGAAACTACATTGCCCTAGCAATGACATAAGCCTATACAGTTGGCAATCAGGCTGCAACATTCCAAATGGCAATATGAATAAATGATATTATCAGGCCGTGGTTAGGGTTGAAAAACATGCCATGAACTATCCACCAAATGTTGGAGCCTCAAATGGTGACTAAAAATGCAGATCATAACAATGAACAATGACAAATTGCCCCAAAAAGTGTATGACTTCTCTTCAAACTGTTGTATGATGGTACAACACTTCAGATCAGCAAGGTCACAATATCAAACAATATTGACCAACCACCACAAACCCTCTAAAACCTTTTTCACCCCAGTATGAATGATATCAACAAGTAATGATGTGGTATGGCTCTGTCCTTTTGAAGTTTTTTGTTGTAGAAGATACAAACTCTACTATAGTCTATACTAATGTAGTTTCTTCCCTTTGAAAGAGAAGAAACTAAATACATGCAGGCCCCTTGGAAATAAATTTACATATACTAATAACGCAAATACCTCCAACGATGAGCATTCATGAGGCCTATGTCTATTTGTCAAGGGCTCCCAAAAAACAGAGCATACCTGGAATATTAAAAGGTTGCCACCACAAGACTTCAACATGGAAAAGCTTGGCATGTTGAGGAAAATCAGGTAACACTCAAAAATATCTTCCTCTCCGTGACAGGCACCATGAATGCTTCTACTAGATCTGCAAGGTGCATCTTTTATTCTTTCAATGTGGGTACTTCCTAAAGGGGGATCCCCGCCACGGAATACTAAAACAACAGATACCCTAAACCCCTTTGCAATGCATTCAAGACTCAACGTCGGAGGAATATTGATAATTTTTCCCTTTTCTTCACTTTTGCCTTCAACCTTGGCGCCTGAAACCATTTGACTTGCGTAAGCAAAGGCTTCTAATTTCCCTCAAGAGGCATAAAACCAAAGATCATTCTAATACCTTTTTACCATATACTTTCATAGTAAAACATTTGGACTTAAGGGAGAAATTGTAACTACAGCTCCAGGATGGTACTAACAAGTAACAACGATGCTGAATTCTCTGCACTTGTAGAAGGACTAAAGTTGTGTCTCAAAGAAAAAATTTCCCTGATAAACATTGAAGGTGACTCTTTATTTGTAATCGAAGGCATCCTCATAGGCAAGGCGCTTGGGTGGAAGACCTTGATGTGGATTGATCAGACTTACAAATATCTAAATCAACTAAATGATTTTACTCGCTCGCATATCTTTAGAGAGGCAAATAAAGTTATTGGCTGTCTGTCAAACCAAGGCATCGAACAATCAGAAAGGAAAAAACTTTCGAACTGTGTAGATAGTTGGAATTGCCTGGCTGCCATCATTACAAAAGAAAATTGTTTACGGGAGATTTAAAGGACAGCTGGAATATCGCCTCACTTGTAAAGAACTCGAAATTGTCGATCGACTTGACTTCCAACTGGCACCAAACATTTCAAATCTTCTCCTCAATTGATGCACATATTTCTCCTGCTCCTTTGGACTCTCCTGAACCGTTGGATTAATACTGTCACATGCAAGTAAGGACAAAAGGAATACATGGTCGATCTGTTTATTCTGTAATCACTGGATTCCAGCATGTTCTAAAACCTCATGCCTAGGCTTTAAATTGGTCTGACTTGAATGTTCGTCTCACTATCACCACGGCGGAACAACTTCATTTCCCAAGTTGCATTTGCACCTCTGAACAGGCAAACAGGCCAGTACTGAGGCTCAATTGGAGGGTTTTTATCATTCCTTTTGCTATCATAGAGAAGGCAAATAAAATTAAGACAATCATTGGAGAGCACAATCTGAACAAAGCACACATTCACGAATCATCTCTACTGGGGAAATTCGTCTAAAACATTTTGAGACCTATGGGAGATACCATTTGGGCTTTCCCGATGATCCATAAGCTACTTATCCCACGTCTCAGACAGGTGGTGGTATCGGCCATCTCCAACATGGACGAGAAGCCTACCAGTGGCCTTTTTGCGGATGCAATCTATTGCAATTGCCAAGAGAAACGAAGACTTGAGGCAAGCGGTCACACTTTTCAGGGATTGCATCTAAAGTAATAACATGGAAACATGCGCCTTCTTTATAGGCCATAATGTAAATATGCTTACTAGTTCTCATATTGAACAGATGCAAGAAACTGCATCTGGAATGAGAACATTGTTCCACTCCAAAGACTAAGGCTATCAAAGGCCGAATACCTAATGTAATCTTTTTCTATTTTTAATGAAATTGGAGCAACGGCTAGGTAGCAATTTGCCTTAAAAAAAAAAATTAAAATCATTTGACAGTTCAAAATATCTCAGTGAAGAAACAAAGAGGGATCTAACACCAGGTATCACAATAATACCATATGTGAAAACAACCATAGATAAACCCATAGAACCCATGCCACAATTTACCAGTTATTAACATAAAAAAAATTTAGAATGAAATAAAACACAACAAAAAAATGATCCCGCGGTGTATAGATCCCAAAAGAATTCATTGAAACCATTGCAAGTGACTTACCTCTAGAGTCTACACAAATTGTGTCGTGATGTCAATGATGCCGATGAGAAAAATGGACAGAATTTGGAGGAAAAATAGCACGAAACCCTACAAAAAAGAAACTTATACACCGACGATGTTCCCTCTACCAGACGAATCGAGCCAACTTCGGCCATCAACAATGAAGGTTTCCTTCAAAAAATTCAGGACGATTCAAACGAAGCGTCTCCATTCGTTCTGCCCTTTCATTTGCATCTTACACGTCAGCCATTCCTGGTATATTTATGCAGACATTATTTAATTCTAATTTGTTGTATTCGAGATGTTTTTTTATTATGTTGAATGTATTTCTATATGGCAACACAAATTTGCATAATATAATTATTTTTATCAATTTTTTTATATTTTTAAAGTATTGAGAAAAAGTAAGATTATAGAATTAATTTCAGTGACTTAAATTTATATTAATTTTAAAAAAGAAATTTTTATAATAAAAATATATATATATATTTTAATATTATTGATTAAAAATAGAATATGAAAAAAAAATCTATTTTTATTATTATTATTTTATCACAATATCTCTTAAGATTAAATATTCTAATAAAAGAAACAATGTTAAAAAATATTCTTATATAAAAATTATTAAAAAATAACATTATTTGTGTAATCAATAATATTAAAAAATATTTATTTTTTATTTTTTATCATAGAAAATTTGTCTAAAATTAATATAATATTCAATTATTTCAAAAAAGGAGGTTGTCCACTTCATATGCCAAATGCTAATTATTTGTGAACTAGCTTCATTCCAATTCTTCTTTTTAAGGATTATTTTTTCAATAAATTCAAAATTTATTTTAATTGTTTATGTTTTTTAATGAAATTACAAATAATAGTTAAAATTATTAAAATTAATTTAATTTAGAATTATTTGTATTATTGAAATTTTAATTATTGTAAAATAATTATATTTTGAATTAAAATCTTTCTTTTATTACTAGCTTTTTTATAAGAATATCTTTTAGTGTTGTCTTTTCTTTTATTAGATATTTTTTTTTATAATTTATTCTAATTCTTCTACTTCTTTTTTTAAGGGTTAACTTTTATTAAGTTATAATTTTTATTTTAATTATTTGTTTTCTTATGAAATTACAAATAATAATTAAAAGATATTAGAATTAATTTATTTATACTTTTTATTTTATTAAAATTTTATCTATTGTATAATTATATTTGAATTTCATTTAAATTTTTAAAATAAAATAAATTCAACTTAAAACCTAAATTAAGTATTGAGAGTGAGAGAGAGAGAGAGAACAATTAATTTTTGATTACTTATTTCATGTCAATAATTTAAGGATAGCATGTGTCCTTGGGGAGTTATGCTAAGGGTAGCATGTCTTTTGATTATTAACTCTTTCTCTATTTCTCCCCTATCTATATTTCCTTACCTCTCCCTATATTTCTCTCTTTTCTCATTCTATCCTTCCCACTCTCTCTATCTATCTCTTCATCTCTCTCCCCAAGTCTCTCTATCTTACTCCCTCTTTTTATATCTCTATTTCTATATCCTCTCTCTCTGTCTATCTATCTCCCCCTCTCTGTCTATTTATATATATTTCTTCCTCTTTATATCTATCTTCATATCTCTTTCACCCACACACAAATTCCCTATTTCTCCATCCTTAACTTTGTCTCTATATCTCTCTTACTCACATAGACACACTCCCTATTTCTCTCTCCTTATCTCTATCTCTCTATCTCTAGATCTTATACACTCTTCTTCCTTCATTTCTTCTACTTTCTCTCTATGCCTATGTATCCTCCATATTTATTTTTCTATCCCTATCTCCCAATCGCTCATTGTCTCTCTCTCTCTGTCTATCTCTATTTCTCCCTCTCCCTGTTTTTCTCTCCTTCTATCTCTCCCTCTCTCCCACCCATTATATTTTACAAGCTATATCTACTTTCTCTTCTTTCTATCCCTATCTCTCTCTTCGATCCCTATATATCCCTCTCTCTCCCTCTCTCCCCATCACTTCCTCTTTATATCTCTCTACTTCTACTCTCTCTAATGTCTATACACACAATCCCTATTTCTCTCAAGTCCTATCTCTATCTCTATTTCCCTATCTTTCCCCCTCTCTATCTCTCTCCCTCTCTCTAAAGTCTAAACCTTTCTCTCTATCACTTGTCTTTGTCACATTCTTTCTCTCACTCTTTCCCCCTCTATCTCTATCTCCATATATCTTTTTCCCCCTCCCTCTCTCTCTCTCTCATTCACTCCATCTCTCTTGTACAATATCTCTTTGTTACAAAGACTCTGAGTGATGAGGAGCAGCTATATATGTTGCTGAATGATTTGAAGGATTATTTTTCCTTACTTGGAAGCAACAATTTTGAAGGATGTTGAAAAGAGAACAAAAGCAAAGAGATTAGAGAATTAGTGAATAAATGTGCAATTGCACATTGCAGGTTGCAAGAAGGAATAATAATTTTTGACAAGAGTGCAAAAGATGTTGTGGCAGCATATTAGTTTTGTCATTAGTGACATGTATCTACCGAAGATATTCAAGGTCAAATAGACACTTTGGAAGAACAAATTGTATAGTTGTCTTGTATTGTAGATTTGAAGAAGGATGTAGATGGAAGTGGTAGAGTGCAGATAGAGAATTTGTATATGTAATTAAAACTACTAACTAATCAGAAGGAGAATATTAAAGCACAATTTGGTCATATAAGAGATGTTGTAGATTTACAGCTCCCCACCATGGTGAGACTTTTTGTGGACTCTTAAAAGTTGGATCAGTTAGTGAAGGTTCTGAGTAGTTGCAGTGAGGCAGGGGATCTTCTTTTGAAGATGGAGCATCAACACATCATTTTGACCTCTGCAGAGAATGATTGAAAGACTACTTGGTCTCATCACAAGTTTTTTCAGAAGGGCATTATGCCCCCAACTATGCAGAAGCCTTAGTTTTGTCGATAAGATAAATTTTGTTCCTATAGACACATATATGGTTAAGTAGAAGGTTGGTGAAATACAACTTTGGTTTTTAATTTTGATCATACCCCAAGGGAGAGTTGTACACAATTATTGAGTTTGTGCTACGGAGAGACCCTCTATCCTTGTGTCAAAGGGGGAGAGAATTCATTGTGTAGTGATATGATAATAGTTTGGAGTTGGTCGAAGTGTTGTCATCAATGACAAAGGGGGTTATTGTTGAAAATATGATTTTGTGTTGTCATTGATGTCAAACTGATTTCATTGATGATAAATAGGGTCTGAAAGATTGAGCAGTTGTGTTTCAAAGTATTGTAGTATTTGAGGGCAGTATTGTAGTATTTGAGGATTGCTTCTGAGTTCACATTGTAGTATCTGAGGATTGGTCATGAGTTCATGTGGATGTGTGGATATTGATTTAGATAGTATTTTCAATTTTCTTATGAACTTTCCAGAACTTTAGAGATGTATTTTGTGTTACATAGTTGAAGATAGCTTAAGGCCACTGTTCTGATGAATATTCTATCAAACTAGATATAGTTTTATGGTCTGCATTATGACACATTGCTTCATCATTTCTTGTGGTTGTAATATGATGTTGGTGGATATAAATTCTTGATAAATCTTAGTTTTTATGTTCTCATTTGATCTACAGGCTTGAATTTGTGATTGTTTGAGTATCAGCTTGTACAGTGACAGTGTGACAGTTTGTAGGAATGCATTGTGTTCATCTGCCTTTAGTTATTTTGGTGATGCAGCTTAGTGATTTCGCTAAGTTGGTGTCAATTGATACTATGTTGATCATCTGCAAGAGTCTTGGTGGTCCTCATCATTTTTTGAGTAAGATTGGTTGGTTTTCTTTAATGGTTCTATCCTTTAGAGCCAACCTATGTAGTTTTTGGTTCATGTGGTAGCATGCAAAGTTGTAGGAGTTGATTTGGGATGGATAGAAAGGTTTGTTGACATGGTGTGATCCTTCACACATTTCATTCTTCCTTTTACATTTCCTTGGAGATTGTTTTTGGTCCTATTATTTTTATCCTCCATGTAAAATCTAATTTGGTCGACCTAATTGATGTCTCTTTGGTTGTGAATGATATTTAAAGATGAAATCTATTTTGAGGATGTAAGAGGTAGTATATGTGAGATGTGAAGTCATGTATGGTGTATCTTAAGAGTGCAGAGGTTTGTAAGTGTAGTTGAGTAGTAATGAGGTTAGTTTCAAATGTGTGTTAATAGTGAATTGTAATCAACATTTCAGAGGATGTGTTCTTCCATAGTTCAACTATATTTATCCATTGTATTTAGATCTATTGTATCTTGTCCTAAAGAAGTGATCTTAATTTTTTGAAAGTTAAGTGTACATTTCCCTAAGGTTGTGTGCCTTAGTCAAGCAAGTCAAAATCAAGAGAAATGAAATTCCTTGTCCTTGAGCCTAAAATGTTGTATAATGTGTGACAGTTCTCAGTGTTTTTTTTTTCTCATTGGGTATTCCACGTAAAATATTGGTGTTCATGTGTGATTGATCTTTTGTGTTTCAATTATTTACATCTACACATATGGTAATTGGAATGAATGGTTAAATTAATTAAGTGTTAATATATATTGATTCACCCTCCCTCTCAACATCTAAAGGTGCTCAACACTCTTTTTCTCTATTTCTCTCTATCTCTTCTTGCTCCTCTGTCTATCTCTTTTTATACATATATATCTCTCTCATTCCTCCCTCTCTCTATCTTACCCTCCTCTCTATTTATCCCCATCTCTCCCTCCCTTATTACCCCCTATCTATCTCCTCATCTCTCTCTCCATTTTTATTTTTGTATATCGGTACATATCTCTCTTTCTCTTCCAGAACATATCTATCTCTCCCTCTATCTCCCCCTACTCATCTCACCCTCTCTCCATCTATATTTGTCTCTCTAGTTCTCTCTAGTTTTCCATTTCTTTATCTCTCTCCCTCCCACCCTCTCTCTATATATCCATCTCTCTAACTCTATCCCACTATATGTATGCATATATGTATATATGTATATATACATATAGATATATATAAATATGTATACATACATATGCATATACATATACATATATCTATGTGTGTATGTGTGTGTATATACACACACATACATATATGTATGTATGTATGTGTGTTTATACACACATATATACATACATACATACATACATACACACACACATGTATCTATGTATGTGTGTATGTATGTATGTATGTATGTATGTATGTATTTGTATGTATATGTATATGTAGTGTGTGTCTGTGTGTGTGTGTATATATATATATACATATACATATATATATACATGTACATGTATATGTATATGTACATGTACATGTATATGTATATGTACATGTACATGTATATGTATATGTACATGTACATGTATATGTATATGTACATGTACATGTATATGTATATGTACATGTACATGTACATGTACATGTATATGTATATGTATATGTATATGTATATATGTGTATATGTTTATGTGTTGGTTAATAGATTTTTTTCTTGTAATAATTAAAATAATGTCACTCTATTTCCCAAAATATTAACCAACAGTTGGGTAAACTTGTGAAAGTTTCCCTCTGAATTTTTTTGAGGAACAACTCCCTCTTTAGATTTTCAATGAATGAAAGAAAGAAAATAATTTCACATATACTTTTAACCAGAAAGTACAAAAGGCATTTTCATATCTACACATCACTATGCTGTAAATGCAAATCTTTTTTTATAAATCAATTTCTAAAATGACAAAGTTCACAGACTTTGTTGTATTTTGCACTTTTCATTCAACAAAACTTTCAGACTTAATTCCTTTGCAAGCACATAATTTATTCCATCATAAATAAAAGACTATTTCAGTTGAAATGAACTCCAACAGAAGTCCAAATCCTTCATCAACCACACAGATTTGAATCTCCCAAAATAATCATTTCCATTCATTCACAGATAAATGCATATTTCAGTTTTCATAATATCAGATAGTGCAAGACAAAATATATCAAGTCTAAAAGCTAGCAAAAACTCGAACCTTCACAAAGTCTTTTAAAAACATATAAATAGCCACACATCGGCTAACCAAAATTTAAGGAAACACAGAGTTTACATAACTCTGCCCCTGAGTCAAGATTTAGTTTTGAAAATGTAACTAGAAAACTAACTAAAAGAAAATTGTCCTATAGTTCATCACTAAACATTTTCAATGGTCTGCATGGCCGAGATTGCAGCTACGAGGCAGGATCTTTGGAGTGTTTTTGCATTGTGCTGGAGACACATTTTCACTCCACATGAGCAGCTGAGAAGCTCTGTATAACAATGAAGCTAGGGATTCTAATATGTGCAATCTTCTGGTGCCACATTTCCTTATCTTGCCGAACCTGGGTGATAGGGAGATTGAGTGAGAAGTTACTCAATAAGCCTAAATTGGCCTAATTTGACAAGTGGACCCAAGGATGTGCTTTTCTAATGCATTCAATTAGTGTTTGGCAACATCAAACTCCAGCCCCCACAATTCTCCTCAAACAACCACCCTGTTGTGTGTTATGCAACATTGTTCTAGTTTGCTTCCTCAAGTTACTCAAGTCCTCCACCAGGGTTCCAAACTCCCAAATCATGTCTTGACTATCTAAACTGATGGGAATAGGTCCATATAGCATGTCTTTCAACTGTTTTAGACAAGCTTGGAAGGTTCATACATCATTTGGACAATCGGATTCAACTTTTGTGAAAATAGGGCTAAAAAGGGCTACTAGCCTGTGGAGGGCTAATTGAGTGAAATTTGCTTACATAGGATGACGATGACCCTAACCATCATAAAACCTGACATGGATGGTGTAAAATCAAATATTTTCCTAGTTTTAGCCCCTGAGAAGTTGGTATGGTGACTGTCCACATTTTTAGGCAAATAAGTAGGGTTTTGAGAGGGTTTCATCCAAGTTACAAAGGAAGTCAATTCTAAACTGCAAACCAAGCCCCCAAATTCATGTAGGACCTCTACCACAACATTTGAATCAACTCTCCATCCCTGCCTTGCATGACATTATGACAAACACTTGCCACGCAAACATTTATTTGACTGTTTTATGCATTATGATTGCACTTTCACTATTTTACTGCGCTTTCAAGGTTAGCATAGCATGGAAACCTTCACCAAGGTCTGTGGTAACTTCAAAACACCTTTCCAACACCCACCACAAGATTCCAAGGCATGGATATATACACAAAGCAAGTTTAGACCCAAAAATTCATTAAATCCCCAAAACTGGGTACTTGCTACCAGCTAGAATTAACACACACTTTGCAAGATTAAAAGTACATTTTTTGGAGTTCCAATTACATCCACAACTCCTTGAATGCTAGTGCAGACCTCTACCTCTAGTTTTCTCACTCAAATTGGTCTTTGAGCACAAACAAGTTTGGTTTTACTCACATTGCCAGCTAAATCCATTTCCAATTTGCCTAGCATATGCTCAAAAACTCTTCTTTCTCACAACCCTGGCCAAAATGTGAAATATTTACACTATACATTTTCCATACAACTTGTTTAAGTCCATCCATGGGAGCCCAAACCTGGATTTAGACAAGTTGATACATTTTTTAGGCCCAAACCCTTGACAGGGCAGTCAAAAGCCAAAAATGAAACTAATTTGTACAATCAATTTCCAAATGCGTAACCAATGAAACTAATACATCAAATGCCTTGAATTTACACTAAGAAAAATCTCCAGCAAGTATGGTACAGAAAGGAACTGTCTAGTACGGACTGTCACAAGAAAAAGAGTTCAAAAACCATTAAAAAGCCAGAATTCTTGATATTTCCAATTGAGAATGTATTCAAATACAATTGCCAACCCTATACAAAGAAGAGGGAGGAATATTTATAGAACCATGAATCAATTATGAGGTCCTGTATGGACAAGCAGCTGTAGGAGGTTCTCTTTTACAATCTTGTCTTAAAAATGACAACTTTTCCAAACAAGAAAGCAACTTTTGTTGCTCCAAATGACATTTTTGAGCAACCTAACCTATCTATCCCTCCTAGACACTTAGGAATTATTAAAATCACTCACAAAACATGTTCCAAAACTTTCCCAACCATTTCTAGGCCTATAAGGCAATTTCTCACTTTTTAGCCCTTTTTGACCTAGAAGCACAAAATTGACAATTCAAGCCCTAAGAAGCAAAACTTGATCTCTTGAGCACAAAATGAGATCAAAAACTTATGAAATGACTAAAAAAAAACCTATGAATTTTTTTTAAAAATCACCATACACTTAAGCATGAAAAATACCAAAAATGGAGAGTATAAGCAAAACTAGGTGCTCCTGCACCACTGGGCCACGATATCTGCATGATTCCCCAAGTGTCCTATGCACAAGAAAATGAGGGATTCAATATTTTCCACCATTGAGAAGTCATTTGTTGTTAGAGCCTTTGTTTCTCTAACATAGTTAATTTTTCTCTCAAATGATTGAGTTGTGACTTCTAAGCTCTCTATGGTTTTTCCATCTTCCTTCAGGCATTTAATCCCCATGCATTTCAAATCATTTTGCATTGATAAAATGAGTTGAGATAACTCATCTCACAACTTAGCAGATTCATTGCATCCCTATTCCACTACAGAATTCCACCATTCAATATTTCTCCTGCACACATAAAGAACATTGTCATCCAGGCCATGTACTGGTTTCTTCGATAGAAATTTCATGATGCCATATTTCTATACATCAGCCATCTGAACTACCACAACTTTCCATTTGGTTTTCTCTTTCTTCCAATTGGTAATTTCTATCTCAAGTTATTTAAAGTGACGACATTCTCATATACCTTGCTCAGATTTTTGAAATATTTTGTGCCAGATTGTGCGATCCCATCTAACCCTTCAAGGAAAATCTCGGTCACCATCTTGCTCTTGTGGATTTGTCCCAGAAGATTTTGATTAACATGAGAATTAGGATAAAACGACATAGTCAATTGAGAAATTGGCTGAGCATTTGGATTATGAATGGCATCTATATACTCTGCCATATGCCTCGGCATTTCTTTGAGGTTCTTCTTATCCTTCTCATCTTTCCATGTCATGTTAATTATTCTTTTAGTGGAGGCTTCCAAATGGTGCACATCTTCAACATGGGATCCAACACCTAAGTTAAATCCTTTACTGACGGATTCTCTATTTCTTTGTCTAAAACAAGGCGTGCTATTTCAGCAGTCCAACTTCTTGTATCCTGATCAAAATCAATTTTGGAAACCATTTTTAGCCTTTAGATTTCATAGTTTTTCCCACGCACTTGCCAACCATGTCCTCAATTGGAACTGACACAAGAACCACATTCCTTTTCTTGCTACTGAGAGTGGTGTCCAACCAATGGGGAGTACTGGGACCTGCATCTTTCTTTACTTGAGATTGGTCAACATTAGCTAAAATCAATGCACCTCCAATGCCTTCCTCTTCTTTCTTGGGTTCTTCAACATCCCCAACCTCTAAAGTGGGTACTTCGATGTTTAGTTATGCCATTTTTTCCTCAGCTTCATGGGACCCCTCCAAATCAACCACCATTGAACTCTCTAGCAACTTTTTGTCTTTACTCTTGGTTCTCGATCTAGTAATGTGAATTGGAAGTTGTCTGACAAGGAACTTATTTGAACTTTTGACAGTATTTGCTTCAATTTTAATCTTGGTACCACCTGCATCATAAGTTTTAACAGACTTATTAGATGAAACCTTTTGGACAGGAGAATCTTTGATAACAAGCTTTCCCTATCTCTATTTTCGTAGCCACTGCTCGGTCCTATGGATAATAGGGAAAGTCCTCATTTGAATCTGATCTTACTCTTTCTTATGCCACTATCTTGGGAATTGGGGTGCCCTATACTTTTTATGTATATTTTGGGTCAATCAAATATTCTTTGTCATCCACAATTCCTGTTATATTCATTATGAGATGGAAAGAAATAATCTGTTCTAAGTTGTGAACCTGGAGAATGTTCTTCTTCTGACTTCAAACTCATCTCCACAATCCTCCCAAAAATATTCAAGTTGTGAAACATGTGAGAAATTATCTTTAAGAGCTAAATGTGTATGAGCATAACCTTTGCTGTCGAAATTTGATTGAGCAGCATAATGTTAAAGATTCAACTTATTGAAATCAACTTCCAGGTTCAAGGCATCCGAGACAGAATGACGAATATAGTAACCCAACTCAATCGGGAAAGAGATACCCGAATCTTTCCTCGTCAGAGTTTTCTTGTCAATATGGGCAAGTTGCCTGCACAATTCAATTAGCACAAAGCGATCAAGGGTAAACCTCAACAATTTAAATGGTTCTCCTTCGAACCCTCCAACCCTAATATAGGTGAACCGAGGATACTGAATGAAATAGCTCCCATAGGTGCTCACTAGTTGCATTGCCTCATCAAATAATCTCTTATTCATAGTTCCTCGTAGTTCATAAATTAGCCTCCCTGCAAATACATCATGAACTCTTCTGAAATCCTCACGGCATTTCTATAACTGGAGGTGTGAGTGGTAATCATAGATTTTCATTCCATCAAACCATTTGGCATGATGCAGTCCTGACCAAGGTCTATGCTAAGTAGTAGAACAAGTATGAGGACATATAAAAATTCTTGTTCCCGAGACAATTACTTAGCCCTTCATGCAATCTCCCAGCAATTAATTCAGCCCAATCAATAGATCTCTTCGCATCCAATATGACTTGGATGTAAAAATACATCCAGTCTTCCCAATAAAATTCATGTTGAGTCCCTTTAACTTTATGCAACAAAATGACGATAGCTCTTACCTCCTTAATAAAATGCTCCCTAGTCAAGGGTTTAGGCAATCTAGAACCACCCTTTTGGAACTTTAGGAGCCAATTCCTGACTATAACACTTCTATATTGGGCTTTCTTTTCTAAGAAAACCCATACGAGGTGGTTATTGTCCAGTCTTCATAAGGTTATTTAGCGAGAATTTTAAAGACTAACATAATGGTTTCCCTAAATTCACATTCAACAAAACGCCCCCATTTGCATTTCTGAAGCACCTATGTACAGGGTCGTACTTGTTCATACACTCAAGCACTAATTCAGGGCACTGTATGGCAGAAGGGAAAACTGAAGCTTCTATTAACCCACTGTCTACAATTCTCTCCATCATAGGTGAACTAGAGGGATTTTTAGATCTTTCCATAAATTCATCTAAGTTTGCATGAGCTAGGGACGTATCCCCAAATTTTGGAAGAGAACAACCTAGACCAGATTCCGGCCTTGGTTTTGGTGGTACGGGTCTCATTTTCAAAACCAAAACAAGCAACAATAGCACCCACTATAGTTACTATAATAAAATTAATAGTTTCTTCCTTGTAGGACGAAAATGATAGAGATGACAAAGATTTTCAACTCACCTTTCATATAACTGTGTGTCTGCTAATTATGAGAAAATTACCTCTAGCGTCGAACATCTATCTTTCTTAATTAAGCTTTTTCAGGAAGATACAAATCTTTTTGTACAAAAATAATATAAATGGCTAAAAATCCGGTTTCATGATGACCACAACTCATTCACTCATGTTGAGTGACGATGGAGATGATCACTTCTGACACCCGTTTTTATTACATAACACTCTACGCGATCTCTCATCAACAAAATGATTACCACCTTGTAAAAAACTTTTTCAAATAAATCACCGGGATTCCTAGAATATTCCTTACATGATGTCGGTCTTTTCTCTTTCTCAGCCTCTGCCATGCAAAGTGCCCGCTTTAAATGTAGAATGGTTGAACCATTGAACCAATGAACTCTCAAACCAAGGAAGGTTCAATGGTTCAATTTCACTTCCCGCTTGAGCTTTTTGCACATGTTAAACTTGACAAAGCCAAGACATAGTATATGCATAAGACTCATTGAACCAATGAACTCATGAATCAATGAACCAAGGAAGGTTCGAACAAAAAGGTTCAGAGACACAAATATTTTTAGACACAAAGATGTCTTGGTTGAGACACACCGACTATGCTAAAATTAGCACCCACACTATCACGACATGAATATTCCAATACAAAGTAGAATCAATGAATGCAAGAATAAGGGGGTAACAATATATATATATATATATATATATATATATATATATATATATATATATATATATATATATATATATATATATATATATATATATATATATATATATATATATATATATGTATCTGTGTGTGTGTGTATGTATGTATGTATGTATGTATGCATGCATATCTATAAATGTATATGTGTGTGTGTGTGTGTGTGTGTGTGTGTGTGTGTGTGTGTGTGTGTGCATATGCATATACATGTTATATATATGTATTGATGCATGGAAAAGAGGACAAGCCAAAAACAAGGTTCAAATGTTAGTATGTTAGTTTCCAATCATAAAACCCAAAACAAATGAACTAAACCATTCCAATACATACCAAAGGAGATTAAAAAAATAAATGAAGCATGAACAAAATAAAAGAAAGTAGAAGAGCCTCCCTAAGATGCTTCCATGATGCCTTTGGTTGCTCCTCCCTTGTTTCTCTCCTCTCCAAGATCCAAATGAGTGTAGCTCTTAGTTCTTAGAACTAACCATGGATTCCCAATGGAGATACAAGATGGTTGAAAATGAAACACAAATGCTTATGCAAATGCAAAGAGTAATGCTATGAGAAATCTCAAATATCTATGCTAATTCCAGTATAGTAAAAATGCTCTAATGCTTCCTCTCTTGCTTGAGGAATGAGACTCTATTTATAGAAGAAATGGGCAATTGGATGGTTAAGATTGAGTAATCTTAACAAGGGCTAGGATTGCATGACTCTAAAATCCATGTGACACTTTCAAACCAATCCCATGTTGATAAGTGCCAATATGAGAGAGCTTGAGAGATTGTTGATGATATTATTTTTGGTGGAAATGATGGTTTGTGCAAGAAGTTTGCTGATGATATACAAAATGAATTTGAGATGTCTGTGATTAGTGAGATGAAATCCTTTTTGTGATTGCAAATTGCTCAGTTGGATAAAGGTATTTTTATATCTCAATCTAAGTATGTGAAGGAATTGTTGAAGAAGTTTGGTTTGGATGATGCAAAGCCAGTTGGTACTCCTATGGAGACCGGATGTAAGTTGACAAAGGATGATGATTCTTCGAAAGCAAATCAGACTAGATATAGATCTATGATTGGTGGATTGTTGTATTTGACTCAAACTAGACAAGATATTATGAATTTTATATGTCTTGTTGCTAGATTTCAAGTTGATCCTAAGGAATCTCATATTGTTGATGTCAAGATAATATTCAAATATTTAAAAGGGGTAGTTGATTTTGGTTTGTGGTATCCTAGAGATGATGAATTTACTTTGAGTACTTTTACTAATGCTGATTGAGCAGGTGATGTTGATGACCAAAAGAGTACTAGTGGTGGTGCATTTTTATTGGGTAAGAAATTGGTTTCATGGATGAGTAAGAAGAAAAATGTTATCTCTTTGTCTACTACAGAAGTTGAATACATTATTGTTACTAGCAATTGTACTCACGTGATATGGATAAAGTATATGTTGAAAGATATCAGAGTTATTTTTGATGAGCCTACTGCTATATACTGTGACAATTCAAGTGCTATCAATATTTCTAAGAATCTGATGCTATATTCTAAGACCAAGATATATCAATCAAGTTTCATTTCTTGAGAGAGAAGGTGAATGAGGCGAAGGTTGGATTGGAGTATGTATCTACAAAGGAATAGATTGCAGATATATTCACGAGGCCTCTGCCTAAAGATACATTTGAGTATCTCAAAGAGAAGCTAGGGGTGATTGCCCCTCCTACTAAGAAGTAAGATGAATGGATTTGTACCAGCCTAATGGACTTTGCAAAGATATCTTGGTGCAACCACCTGTTAGGAGGGACCTCAAAGAGATCAATTCAGACCGGTCAGCAAGAGTAAACACAACAAAAACACAAGGATATGATGGAGGCAATGTAGAACAAAATGAATTATATCATGAAAATTGTTTACAATCAACCGGTAACATTTGAGTTACATAAATCAACTCACTGGCCTACTAAAACATGTTTAATTACAAAACAGGTCACAATCGGGATCTCAAATCTTAAAATCTATCTTATATGTTCTATATATTCACTGATATGTATTCTAATACTCAATTAAAATTATTTATACGATCCAAGGGTATTCGGTCAGCCCAAAAAGGGATCAAATACCGAAGAACAAGACCTAACGTGTAAAAACAACAAGGTCAGCCTCCGCTAGAGACATTCCTTTGGAAAATCCAAAGGATGAAGTACGGATCAAAGGGAAGGTTGGCCAAATTCCAAGGAACATCATAATCAAGATTTAGGGCTCCATAATCTACAGAAGGGATTCAGTAGATTTCGATAGATTACAAATGCAAATAGGTTCAGGCAACCAGTACCAAAAAACTGTCTCGAAAACCGGTAGCGATAACTTGTCAGAAAATGATCCAAATGCTCTACGGGTTAGGAATAAGGTAGATTCAATCAAGTCCTCAAGAAAAAATCCAACTCCTCAAGATCCGGTGAGCCAATGCCAGAAAAATACAGAATGAAATGTTGAAACTGCAAAACAGAAAGGAAATATTTGGGTTGATGCAAGATTGCCAAGAATCGAGGACGTTCCTGCATCAGACATCTGAGGTTGTTGAAAAAGTGAGTCTCTCACTTTGCTGGGGTCAGAGGAAAACCAAGGCAATTCACCTTTGCCTGAGAAATCCAAGATGAATCTTCAATTGGTCTGTCCTTCCACTTTACAAGATGCTCCAAATATTGACTACTCTGGGTACTACGCTCAATCCTATTGTCCAAAATGTCTTCAATCTAATCTGGTTCCTTCTGGGGCAACTATTTCTCCAAGTCTGCAATATTGTCCTTACTGAATTCTGATTCATGACACTGATGTAGATCTGCAATGTTAAATACAAGTGAAATACTCAGACTATCTAGTAACTCCACTTTATATGCATTTTCGGAACTGAACTTTCTCAAAATCTTGCAAGGTCAAAACTTCTTCATCTGCAACTTGTTATAAGTTCCAACCGGGAATCTTTATTTTCTCAGATACACCATCACTTCATCGCCAACTTCAAATTCCTTATGTCTTCTCTTCTCATCTGCTTTCTCCTTATACTTTATGTTCATGTCCTCCAAATGTTGCTTAGCTTGGATATGTAAGTCCTTTATGTGATCTACAAATTCTTCTGCTTCTAAACTTCTCTGGTCCTCACTACTAATATCTCTTAATTTTGACATACCTCTAGGGTGTGCTCCGGTAACAATCTCAAAAGGTGTCCTTTTGGTACTCCCGTTTACTGAATTATTGTAGGCACACTCTGTTTGTGCAAGAATCAAATCCCAACTTTCGGTTTTGTCTCCAACTAAGCATCTTAACAAATTTCCCAAGCTTCGGTTAACTACTTCTATCTATCCATCAGTCTGTGGGTAAAAATTAGAACTGAACTTCAAATATGTCTTCATCTTCTTCCAAAGTGTACTCCAAAAATAACTGATAAACTTAGTATCATTGTTTGAAACTATGCTCTTAGACAATCCATGCAATCTCACCACTTCCTTGAAAAATAGGTCACCTATATGCATTGCATCTGATGTCTTCTTACAAGGTATAAAATGAGCCATCTTCGAGAATCTATCCACTACCACAAATATAGAATCATTCCCTCTCCATGTTTTAGGCAATCCAAGTATGAAATCCATGCTTATATCTTCCCAAGGTCTCTCCAGTATTGTCAAAGGTTTATACAATCCCACATTTGGACTACTACCCTTTGCAACTTGACAAACTCTACAACCTTGCACATATTTCCTAACATCCTTATGAATCTGGGGACAAAAGTAATGCTCACTCACCAATGATACTGTTTTGTCAACACCAAAGTGTCTGGCTAATCCTCCACTACGCTTCTCCTTTATCAGATTCTTCCTCATAGAACTCTTAGGTATGCACAACTGAACTCCTATGAACAACATCTCATCCTGAATGAGGTAATCCAACCACTTGCTTCTGTCTACCATAACCGGTTCTCTACATGCTCTCCAAGGTTCTGCAAAATTTGGGTCATTATCATACAAGGCCTTTAACTCCTCAAATCCTAATACTGTCACTCTCATCTCTGTCAACAAATTCCTCCTTCTATTCAATGCATCAACAACTTTGTTAGATTTCCCACTTCTATGCTTCAACACAAAGGTGTAACTCTGCAAACATTTTACCCATCTCATATGTCTCTAATCCAACTTACTCTGACTATTCAGATACTACAAGGCTTGATGATCAGTATACAACTCAAACCCCTTAGGCAACAGGTAATGTCTCCACTTTTTCAAGGCTTGAACTATGGCATAAAATTCTTGATCATACACTGAATATCTCCTCCAGGCATCATTCAATTTCTCACTGAAATAAGCTACTACTCTCTGTTGGCATTCCAAACTTTTATGGGAATAGTTGATGTTGTCATTGATGACAACTAACTAGCAATCATCTGTCAACCCACTGATAGTTACCGGCACTAGAAATAGACTTTTACATACACCGATAGGCACTTCACTGGCAGCGGCAACAATGCATACCGACGCCCCAGCCGACAGGGAATAAACTTTTGTTTATTGTATTTTAATGTAATTATCTTTTGTAAAAGTCGACATGGTACATTGTAAAAGACTCATATATGTATGAGATCTTTTAAGTCAAATGAATTTTTAAAAAAAGAATGTAAGGTATAGAGGAGAGAGAAAATTTTGTATAAGGATTTGGTTATAGACTGAGCTTAAACCGATACTGAACCTGGCATAGTTGATGCTGATTTGAAGCAATACATTGTATTGGATTTCATAATCCACTTTTGTAGTCAGTGAGACTCTTATTGAGCAGTGAGCTCTAGGCAGTTGGCCTTCCTGCATGTGCAAGCCCTCATTGTAAGTAATATTTATTCATTGGTCAGTGAGTGAATATTTTGGGTCACAAATCCCACTGAGGTTTTTCCCACACCGGGTTTCCTCATTAAAAATCTTGTATTATGGTGTGTTTTCTATGTTGTCTCTATTGTTCCTGTTTACTGTATTAATTCTTATTTACCGATACATTGTTTTGGGATGCAAAGTACTTAATAAGGTTAAATCTTTTGCAAACCGGTTAGACACTAATTCACCCCCCCTCTTAGTGTCTTTGGGACTGTCATTGATTCTAACACTCTCCCTTCCTGACTCAAGACTGCTCCTATTGTTGTTCCACTTGTATCACAATCTACTTGAAATACTTTGTTTAAATCCAGTAAAGATAACACAGGCTGCTCAGTCACTTTCCGCTTCAACAATTCAAAACTTTTGTTTTCTCCAGTGGTCCACTTGAATTCCTTCCTATCTCCCCTCATTGTCTCAGTCATAGGATTACAAACAGAACTGAAATTTTTGATGAAGTTCTGGTAGAAACTAGCCAATCCATGAAATGATCTTACCTCTCCAATGCTTTCTAGTGTAGGCCATTCAACAATTGTTTTTACTTTCTTAGGGTCCATCTTCAAACCATCCTCAGATCTAACAAATCCCAAATAGACTAACTCTTCCTTCATGAAAGTACACTTCTTAATATTTATCAACAACTTTTCTTCTCTCAACCTCTACAAAACTTGTCTTAAATGCAACAAATGCTCCTCTTTTGTCTTACTGAAAATCAAAATGTCATCCAAATATATAATAACAAACTTACCCAATAATTTCTTCAATACCTCATTCATCAACCTCATGAAAGTTCTCAGTGCATTAGTCAATCCAAAAGGCATCACCAACCACTCATACAGTCCTTCATTTGTCTTGAATGTTGTCTTCCACTCATCTCCTTCTTTGATGCTGATTTGATGATAGCCACTCTTCAAGTCTATCTTTGTGAAGTATTTGGCTCCACTCAAATAGTCCATTATGGCATCCATCCAAGGCAAAAGAAATTGATATTTAACCGTGAACTTGTTTATTGCTCTGGAATCAGTACACATCCTCCATTCTCCATTCTTCTTAGGTGCTAATACTATTGGTATTGCACAAGAACTCAAACTTTCTCTGATCAAACCTTTCTTCAATAGCTCCTGCACTTGTCTATTCAACTCTTCATTCTCTGTCAGTGTCATCCTGTGTGCAACTTTGTTAGGCAAACTAGCTCTGGGAACTAGGTCCATGCAATGACTGATTCTTCTCATAGGTTGTAATCCATCACGCACATTATCTGAAATGATGTTTTCATACTCTGTCAACAAATCTTTTATCTCTTCTGGTTGTTCTTCCTCATGCTCTGAATTCTTAGCCTTCTTAGGAACTAAGGCAAAACACACATTTTCATGTTTCATTCCATCCACCAAACAAATTCTAGCATTCCTACAAACTTCACTCTTCAAAGGCTCCTCCAAGGGCAACAAGGTTTGCTTCATCCCATCAGCCACAATAGTGTATATGTTCTTTCTCCCATCATGTATTGCCTATCTATCAAACTGCCAAGGTCTACCCAACAAAAGGTGACAAATATCGATAGGCACAATATCACATGAGACTTCATCATGATAATTCCCAATTCTCAATTTCACCAAACATTGCTCACTTACTAACAACTTACGATAATCCTGAATCCATGCTATCTGATAAGGCTTAGGGTGTTTCAATCTTTCCAAATTCAACTTGTAGTCACATAAATCTATCCATTTTAATTAAATGAATATTTCGTATTTATTTGATTAAAAATCCACTAGCCATCATTTAATTAAATTAATATTTAATTATTTCATCTTCAAACATTCTTCTATTAATTAAATAAATTATTCAATTTATTTTAATTAATTTAAACCAAAATCATAATCAAATAAATGAATAAATACTATTTATTCAATTTAATCCTCTTTCCTCTTTTAAATAAATTAAATAAAACATTTATTTAAATCGTTATTCCCCCCCACTTGCATTTTCCTACAAATGCAAGTTGCAACCACAAGTTGAAATAAATTAATTTTATTTTAATTAAAATCCTATTTTCCCCCACCCACCAAATCTACTTGCACTCCTAAAACCCCTTCTAGATTCTTCTAAACCCTTCCTAATTAACCTAATCCATCCCCTAATTATTGTCACATTCCTAAGCAACCTGGAGTCACTTCTCAAACACTTCAAAGTCTTTGAAAAACAATTAATGCTTTGTGTGTTCAACAATTTTCCAAACCATTAATGGCTCTTACATGACCATTTATGGTTAACCCCTAACTCAACCCTCATGTGACTCATGTGTCTCCTCAAGCATTTATTGCTTTGACCATGGTTATCTTTTTTACCTTTGCACAAGAGTTTATCCATTGGATAAAAGCTTTATTCTTTGAATAAAGAATTTATTCACTCAACCCAACCTTGACCTTAACTCCCAAGTTAACCTTCAGGTCATGTCAAACATTTAATGCTTATTCCCTCTCCTCTCAACCTATCTCATATTGACACTTGGCATCCTAGGATTGGGTTGAAAGTCATCATATGGATTGAATATCATTCAATCTCAACCATTCATTGTTCCATTTTTCCTATAAATAGAGCCCATTTCTTCATAATCCAGATCCTGAAAACTTGTATGCATCTAAGTTATAGAGAATTTTAGAGAGCTTTTAGCATATCTTACTCATATTCCCTCTTTTGGATTGAAATCAACACTAGATTAGATAATAATCTCATTTCTAGCTTATTCATACTTGCATAGCATTTAGAGCAATCATCTATAATCGTGAACCTCCATAAGCATCCATAGTGAAAATAGCTATTGAGAGCTACGCTAATTTGGAACTTGGAGAAAAGAGGAACAAAGGAGAAGGAGCTAAGAACATGTTAGAAGGTATTTGGAGATGCCTTGTGATATTTGTTTCCATAGTTAAATATTCTAGCATGTTTTTAGTGTCTCTTTTGATATGCCTGCTTAGATTAATTTTTGGTTGAATAACACTAACTTTGATCATTGTTTCTTGTTGTTTTTGTGTGTTATACGACCACAGGTTTTAATCTAACACTTGTCCATTTTGCAGAGCATCACAACTTATTCACCATCTCTTCTGAAACAAGGTTATCTGAACTGCCACTATCAATAACAACTTTACAACACTTCCCAGATACCTTACATCTGGTTTTGAACAAATTTGTCCCTTGCAAGGGCTCTTCATCTCCTTCGGTATGAAACAAAGCTCTCCTCATCATCAACAGTTCTTCATCTTCCAGTTTGTTAGCTGATTCGGTGGGGCTTTCTTCCACCACTGTTGTTCTTTCGGTATTCTATGTCTTATTACATTTGAAAGCACGATGTCCTTCTCCTCCACAATTATAGCAAGTTCCTCTAAACACTCTCTTGTCTTTTCTACCATCATCTTTTACAAAATTCTCATTTCGGTAGCCATTGGTTCTCTCCTCTGGTAGAAATTTTTATCATCCTTTCAGTATGAATTGCCTTCTTTGCTCACTTCCTTGTCCTTGTTTTGATCCGTACATGTTCCTCTACCTCCGGTATATCCTCTTCCTCCTTGAAATCTTCCTCTGGAAAACCTTCCACCTCTACCTCTCTATCTCTGCTCATGTCTTTTGTTCAACTTCTCTTCTGATTTCAAGGCATACTGATAAGCTTCTTCAACACTCTGCAATTTGATCAAACTGATTTTATCTTGTATAGACATCCTCAATCCATTCAAATATCTTGCAACTTGTTCAAATTCATCATCAACATGTCCGGATCTGATATTCAACTTGTAAAATGCTTCGGTGTACTCCTTCACACTAGATTCCTTCTACCTCAAATTCTGCAACTTCCAGAACAGATTCACTTGGTAGTCAACTGGCATAAATTTTGATTTCAACTTAGCAACCATTTGATCCCATGTCTTGATCTTCTCTTTACCTCTTATTTGTCTATCAACCTACAAATTCTCCCACGAAAGAGATGCATGTCCTTTCAATCGAGTACAGGCATATTTCACCTTCCTTTCCTCTGCAATGTTCTCAAAATCAAAATATTTCTCCATCTCCAAGATCCAATCCATCAATTCATCTAAATCCAACTTTCCATCATATTCCGGTGGGGTAAAATATGATTTAGTATTCGCCCTACTCAAAACCCTCAAAAACCTTTATTCGTCTGGATCAATCATTGGTGGGTTTACTTGTTCTACCAAGGCTTCTTCTCCTTCATCTTCACTCACATCTTCAATATGTCGGCCTCTTCTCCGTGTTGTCTCAACGACTTCCAACCAGGCTGCAATTCCTAACAACATTTCCATTATAGCAGGGTTTGCATTCCCACACGCTCCACCATTCCTATTTCCTCTTTGCACCATCTTCACACCAATCCTCTGTAGCTACAAGTTGGATCCACTGTTCGCCACCCTACAACAAAATTTCTTAGGACAACGCAATCTCTGGAATGAAAGCTTGCTCTTATACCACTTGGTGCAATCATCAGTTAGGAGGGACCTCAAAGAGATCAATCCGGACTGGTCAACAAGAGTAAACACAACAGAAACACAAGGATATGATGGAGGCAATGCAAAATTGAATGATTTATATCATGAAAACTATTTACAATCAACCGATAACATCCGGGTTATAGAAATCAGCTCACTGGCCTTCTAAAACATGCTTAATTACCGAACAAGTCATAATCGGGACCTCAAATCTTAAAATCTATCTTCTATGTTCTATATCTTAATTTATCTATATTCTAATGCTCAGTTAAAATGATTTATATGATCCAAGGGGATCCGAACGGTCCAAAAAGGGATAAAATGCCAAAGAACAAGACCTAAAGTTTAAAAACAACAAGGTCGATCTCCGCCAAAGAAATTCCTTCGGAAAATCCAAACGATGAAGTGCGGATCAAAGGGAAGGTCAGCCACATGGCAAGGAACATAAGAATCAATGATCATGGCTCCACAAGCTACGGAAGGGACCGATAGATTCTGATAGATTACAAATGCAAATAGGTCCAGGCAACCGGTACCAAAAAACTATCTCGGAAACCGGTAGCGATAACTTGCCGAAAAATGATCCAAATGTTCAGCGTGTTAGGAATAAGGTAGATGATCAAGTCCTCAAGCAAAAATCCAACTCCTCAAGATTCAGTGAGACAATACCAGAAAAATGCAGAATGAAATGCTAAAACTACAAAACAGAAAGCAAACAAAAAGGAAATATTTTGGTTGATGCAAGATTGCCAAGAATTGGGGATGCTCCTGCATCATATCTTGTGATCTAGATTGATGAGTGAAGCTATCACTCAGGGGGAGTAGTCAGTATTGCGGTTCAGATGTTCAAATTTGTGTGTTTGGCTAAGAGGGAGAGATTATCTAGTAAGGTATGTGCCTTTTGCATTGATGTCAAAGGGGGAGAGAGTCATGTGAAAAACTATTTAATATCCTAAGGGGGAGATTGTTGAGGGTTATGTGGAGATTGACGGTTGTTGATTTCTTTCTTTGCATTGATTATTTTTCACATTCATATGTTTCCATCAATGCCAAAGGGGGAGATAGTTGGATATTGCTGAGAAGTTTGCTGGAATAATGTGTTGTCATTGATGTCAACATATTTCTATGTTCCAGTGTTACAGTCGGATTAGATGAGTTGGTTTGGCCAGTGTGTTGTAGATTCAAGTGGTTGCAGATTAATGGGTTTTGAGATAAGTATCTCTAGTTGATTCAACATAAGTTTTGATTGTCCGCATGGTGATTTGATCGGGTTATGTGATTCAGTAGCGAGGTTGGTTTTTTTGTTGGTCGTGTTGTTCAATGTTTTGGATTTTGCTCTGCATTGCTATGAAATTGCAATATCTTGGTTTGAGAATTTGGTAGAGTATTTGGGACATTCATATGTGTCCTCAATTCAGATGGTTCGTGATTTGGAGGTTCACAAGCGAATCTTTCAGTTTGACAGTTAGTATCGTGTGTGTTCTTGAGGTTTGGTATAATGATGATGAAGATTCTAGTAAGTGGTGGTGTTGCGGTTTTCGTTGTGGTAATTCACATTGCTTGTGGATGTTTTTAGATCGTGTTCTATCTGTGTTGATGGTCCACATTGATCGTTGTGCCCGTTAATCATTTTCTTGACCCAGTGGTGTTATTCATGTTATGCGACATTCATGATGATTGTAGCGTGTTGCGGATGTTCAAGGAGTAATTCTTGGAGGTGTTTCTTGCGTGCAATGTTGGTTTAGGTCTAGACTATGTCTTAGTTGACATTGTTTTGGTCCACATATATTGATGTAGCATGTGAGGTTATATACTTTGTAATTTGTGTTGAGGGTTGAGCCGACCTTGAAATATAGGTTGATGATTTGTTTAAATATATGTAATACTTGTGTGTGAGATGTATTTGCATGTGTGAGCAATCATTTGATCTTTCAATAGCAGAGGAGAAGTGTGAAGAAGTGTGAAAGAGAAGAGTTATTGTTATCTGCTTAACCAGAACTGTAATTAGCCATGAGGAGATGTTATTTTATCAGTTCATGACCCTTTAGATATAATCTGAATGTTTTTGTAAGGCAGTGAGCCTTCCCAAGAGTTGTAGCCCTTCCTGTTATGTGATTTGAGCAGTGAGCTCTAGGCAGTGTGTCTAAATGCATGTGCCCATTGTAATATTTCACTTACTCCTAATAGGGTATTATCTCATTGTGGGTAGGTTCCCACCGTGTTTTTTCCCTTAGCCGATTTTTCCACGTCAAAAATCTTGATGTTATGTGTGTTATTGATGTGGTGTTGATTTATGCTTTCATTGTTAATCAGATCTGAATTTAAGTTTGAGCTGTGTAGAGTTTGTGAGAAAACTAATTCACCCCTCCTCTTAGTTTGATGCATTGTTGCCAACATGGAGTGCCTTGGTCTTGAACATGGCACCCCAAAACACCTTGGTCCCCCTTAAATAGGCCCCAATTTGAAATGGGGCAAGTTCTCTATCTCATCGATGACATTTGGTCCTCGTGGCTACACTGGATTGTTGGAGGTCATCCCAATCGATAATTTACCTAGGGAACCCTATATAAAGGCATCCTATCAATTCATTTTCACCTAGCAACGATTGATAACTCATACACCTTAAGTATTTGTGCATCCATGAAGCATTCATCATCAAGCATTTTCAGAGATTCAAGGTTGCATTTCATCCTTCAAGCTTTGTGGAGTAAAATTACATCAATCTTCATGCAAGCATGTGTGTGTGTGATTAAGGTTTTTCATGTTCATGTGTTTGTCATGCCATTACATTCAACATTTATGATTAAATTTAAAGAACATTGCATCACCATCAACAATTGTAGATCTGAGACATATATCCTTAGCATTTACTTCAGTATTTGCATTTTTTCATTCAAGGTCAATTCCTAAATTGGGGTTTGACTTAAGACAAACCCCTATCCTCAACCCTATTTCCTCTCTTTCTATGTGTAGGGAACATGCTTAGGAGTTGTACTCAAGAATTATGACAGAGTTGACAGTGACGAACAGGTTCAACTTTCATTGGAGGAAAATTCAAAGGATCGGGGAGAATCTGTACTACATGGTCCCAAAAAATTAGGCCTCACTTCTAGGAACAGGTTCTAAATATCTTATTTTGCCCAGATCTTAGTTTGTGTCTCCATGGGATATCTATAATAGTCTATTTTTTACAGTTGACTTCAATTATTCATACTCTTACCCTAATTTCAAAACTATCAACCAATTTTCAACTAAGAAAGAAGGAGACTCCCCCCACACAAAATTGGTAAATTTGATTAGTATACTTAGATGCTTTTCTAATCAATTGTGGCTAGATCTATTGGATTTACCCCCTTCTTTCATTGTATGGTTAATTTGGTTAGTTAGTGGTTTTGTTTTTTGAAACCCTAATTCCAAATTTACACCATTATAGTGACAAAAGCCGTAAGCATTGCATGTCACATAGCCACAAGCCAAGGAATGTTCTAAGCTTGAAAGAGATTTGAAGATGTGTCATTGGTATGTTTTAAAGCCTATCAATGGTGAACTATTTTATCCTATCTCTTTGCAAAGGTCTATTAGGTAGGGGTGCCTAGTTTCCCATGTTGTCTTTGTAATTTCTATTGATTCTCTTTATTGCATTTTGAGAACAAAGATGATATCCCCTCGATCCATGGGATTAACCTTTATAATGAAAATTCATTGCTAAATGCATAGTTCACAAATGATATTGCTATGTTTATCAAATTAGAGGAGAAATTTCTTGGTAATGTGTTGTAAAGATTGAATATTTTTTGTGAGGCTTCTAGAGAAAAAAATTCTACTAGTAAATCCAAAGTTGTAAGTTGGAATCATGTCCCCTTACACTGGATAAGTGTTGAAAATTGGTCTTGGAGTGGGCCTAATCAAATTGTCAAGTATCTAGGCATTATATTTGTAGTATCCCCTTCTCTAAAAGACATGTGGGATTGGATTTTTTAGAAAATTAAAAGGAAGCATCATAAATGGAAAACCCATCTCCTCTCTCTTGCAAGTAGGATTCAAATTGTCCAAAAGGTAATAACCTCCCACTCTGCCTACCCTTATTTAGTTCGGTTGCTCTCTAATTGCCACTTTCATAAATATAATTTTTTAAAAGGGACTTTCTATGGTCAGATGGTAGGGGAAATAAGAAGAGGCATGTGGTTAATTTGGTGTTGTGTTGTTTACCCAAAAGCCAGGGGGCTTGAGTCTCAAGAACTTGAGGTAACAAGCTGTTGCTCTCGCCGCTAAATGGATAGTCAAAGCTTGAATTTGCCAAGAACCCTAGAAGGTTATTAAATGAAACAATTTGGATTTTTCTAAACCAAGGAAGGAAAAATCATGGAGCCCCCTTCATTTGAGTGATGATATTTTTGGGGATTTTGAGGTTAAAACATATGGGTTAGTAGTTTTTAACAGTCTTTGGAAGACATGAAGGATTATTAGGGCTCTTATTGATAAGAAAGAGGCTTTCTATTTGGAATCTAAAGTATATTTTATTTATAGATCAATCTAGTGGAATTAAAGGGAGAAGGATAAGCCTTTTTATCTCACTCGGGGTTGTTCTACGAAATGGTGGGGTAAGAAAGGTACCACTCAATTCATAAATACTCTAGATAGAGGATAGTTAAAAACATGGGTAAATTTGCAAAATGAATTTGGTTCTTCCTAAATCCCAAAAGGTAAATTTCTCTATGCTTAAATTTGCTATCAACATTGCTAAGGGTTGCATTGATATTAGAAATGGATCTCATATCTTCTCTGTTGCTACTTGGAATGATGGTACTATTTTTTATCAAATCACTATCAAGAAGATCTATCTCATGTCACTAATTCAAGGGAGGTTTTTTGTTGGTTAAATAAGAGCATAAATGTGGATTGGCCTTATTCAAAATGGTCTAAATTCTTGAATATCATTTGGTCCATGTCTAAGGAACCTTAAAAAGCCTATTTTAGAATGTTGTTTACTATGAAAAACTTGTTGTTTTTATTGAGTTGCATGATATTAGTATACCAATTAAAACCTATTAATTATGTGTTCTATTTGAATCATTTGAACATTTATTTTATTATTATAATTTTTCTTTAAATATTTGGGCTTAATTTTTTTGCCACAATTTGGGTTGGGATTCTAGGAATGGTTTTTCTTGGTTAAAAATTATTGTTGGATATGTGTAAAGTTTTAATATTGAGCTTATTTCTGGATGATTTTGACTAATGAAATATTGTAGTATATTTGGAAGAAGAGAAATGAAGAGGTTTTCTAAGGAAAGAGAAGAAGCCTTACCAAGTTTAGTAATGAACCCACCTTATTTGCATAATTTTGCAGGTATCACCTATTATTGGAAATTATAAAAGTTA
This sequence comes from Cryptomeria japonica, assembly GCF_030272615.1. NCBI lineage: Eukaryota > Viridiplantae > Streptophyta > Pinopsida > Cupressales > Cupressaceae > Cryptomeria > Cryptomeria japonica. The sequence continues at coordinate 592,709,726 of NC_081413.1, read as the reverse complement.
CTTTCATGATCCTACTCCAAGAAATCTTAAAGATAATCTACAAAATAGAGATCAATAATTCACAATTCTTCCACCAAGGAAGAGACAAAATCAACCTAAATGAGTCGAAGAACTTGAAGGAGCACATGAAGCATAAAAATATTCCTAGTCCAGAGGAGAAAGATTTAAGCTACAACTAGCTGTTAAAGCGGGGTAGATGTTATGTTTGGGATTTCTTAAGGTTTCAAAGGTACTCCCTATTAGCTTTATTAATTGTCAAGAATATATATAGAAGATTTGAGCTTTTGTTGTCCATTTTGTATGGTAATTCTTTTTATCATCATAAACTTTAGATAAATTCATATACAAAATTGAAATAAGAAGAATTTATGCACAAACTTTGTTTGGAATGATTTTAAATTGTGATCAACTTTCTATGCAATTTATGTTGTGTGAAAATTTTATTACATAATAAATTTATAGATGGGGTGGGTTCTAAAAATAATAGTTATGTTGATATACACAATATGGGAACCCTTGTATTTGCATTTGTATGATTTATTTGTTAGTATTTATAAGTAGGTTCTTAATTTGTAATGAAATTGCATGGACTTTGAACTTGATAAACCTAAGAAGGCAAATAGGAGTATTTCATAGGAAAGGAGGATAATAGATTGATCATATCTTGGATACATGTATTAGGATAAAGTATCATTGTTATGATTAATTTTAGTTGGCTAAGGTTTAATTAACTCCCTTTGGGTGGAAAGTGGTATTATCCTTATGTATTAATTAAAGTAGTTAGGGACCCAATTCTATAGTGTTGTGGCTAAGGGATGTTCATTCTTGTGAGAGCTAGCCAATTAAAACCTTGCATGGATTTGCATTAGGATATAATTTTAGATGTGGTGATTATGATTGTACAAAAATGTAACTTCATGTTTATGCATCCGCTCTGACATAACATTTTGGTTCAGAGATAAGTGTGGTTTGTGCAAACAAATAGAATATGCTAGTAATCAACCTAACCTTTGTGTCAAGGAGATTAACCTATAGGATTATTTGGGATGTTCATGTTGAATTAGAAAGAATAAGGGTGGTGAGGTTTGATTTAAGATCTCAACATCCTTTAATGGAAGTTTCATGGTAAATATTTTATAAATTGGAAACATGGTTGTCTTTCTCTACATACCATTAAGCACTATTAATTATTAAGAACCAGTAAAAGGAATCATATTATGGTATGAATTAGTAACCTAGGAAATTGGGGCTTGTGATAAGTCGATAAATTTGGTTATTATGGTTTATAGGACTAGGTATTGGTAAATAGTAATTATTACATTTCTTGATCTTAAACCCTTATATAAGGCTTTTTTTCACAATATTCATTCTACTTCACACCCTTGAGTGATGGTATAGGAACCTATGTATGATCCTTGAGAGAGACCATGTGAGGAGAACTACATGTGGCTTTGATTCCTCTATGACCTCAAGTCCATATGGGGAGGGTTTAGGAGGATAAATCCGAGGTTTGGGGTTGTTTTTGAAAATTTTCAACCTTCCATCTTTAGTAGGATTTAGTTTGAGGCTAAATTTGTATTAGATGGTTATGAAGGAGTTAAGAGAACTTGATAATTCGTATCTACTAATGATGTAAAAATATGTTAAGAAAACCTAATAAATAAAATGATGGATTTTCTTATGATCTATGGATAGTCCACTTGTTTTAGCTACATGCCTAATTTTGGGTTGATCTTAGGATGACATTATTTATGGTTTCTTATGCTATATGTAGGAAAAAACTATAAGTATTATTGAGTAAATTTGGATATTTTATTTTTGTACCTATCTAATAAAGAATTCATTTTTGAATAGTGTGTTTTAGATAACTTTTTTGAATGAATTGAGTGGATTTGATTGCTTTATAAATTTTCATTTGTTTATGTGTATATGTTGAGCAAAGGCCATCTCATGTGAGTTTAGTGTGATTCTTTTGTGTTGAAGATTTCAATTCTATACTTATAAGACTCTATGTATAGGCTCTTGAACCACTTATTGTGATATGCATGTTTAGGTCCACTTGAATAATACTTGTGAAACCTTGTGATGTATAGATTATATGTACATGGCTACAACACCTCCCCATAGATGAAAACTAGGTTTGATATTGGAATAGTTAGTAGGTTATCATTGGATTTTGTCGATAATGGATGCCTAGAGCTACTATTGTATCTTATAGACTAGTCGACATTCACTTGGATCACAAAAATGAAGGGCTGGAAAAATCTATCTGAGGTGTGATATCGAAGAAGTTGAGTTGGTTGTTATCCTATTGTGCAAGTAACACAAAATAGAGCTATTGTTTTGTATTAAGAGGGTTAGCAATCTAAGTCAACCATAGTTCAAAGGTTATCAATTTGCTAGGCACTGCCCATATTGTAAATGTGTTAGTTGATAATATCACTATAGTCACTATGTGGTATATGTTGGTGCCTACTCCTTATTGGATGGGCAAATTTGTTGCCAATGGCCTATAAACAATAAATGTTGGAATCCACTAACTTGATGGTTTAGTGGGTCATGGGAATCTTGCTAACAGACTTATGTGATGTGTTTTGTCATGTTTAATCTTTATTAGATGATGGCCACATGTAGTATGAGATTATTGCCATCATCATGCCTGGTCCTGAAGAATCGGAAAAGTGATAGGACCCACAATGTAGTGCATAATGTACCAATATTTCTTTTATAGCCAGGATACACTAAAAGGGTAGGTGTTAGTCACAATGGATGTGTTGACCAATCAACATGCATACATTAGTCACTCATTATCTACTCGTATAAAGGGCATCGGGTTTTGTGCATATAGATATATTGGTGTCCTTGTTAGCGATTACATTAAATAATACGAGACACTTGATTATCATTATAGATGATGGTGGATTGAGAAAATGATGAGACCCACTGTGTAGTATGAGATGCATCGACATTCATTTTCTAGATATCTACTTATGTTCTTATGTGTTAGTAAACTAGGTGGTGAGATGATGCATACAATAGATTGCCTCCATTTTTATGGTGTCGATTTCTCTTTAAGTGAATATGTGATGTGCATATGAGCTAGCCACCATTACACTTGTGATGTATATTTGAGCTAGCCACTGTTGTACTTGTCATGTGTGTATTGATCTTGTCACTTTGTGTATAAGTGATGTATGCTTGATCCAATCACTATGTGAACTTGGAATTATGAAACGATATGACCCTTTATGTGAATTCATGTGTTTGTACACTAATGATTGATATGGAACCAACACTTGATTGATGTGTTGGTATCAATCTAGTATAACTTAACTAATTTAAAAGTATACACTTAATTAATAGTTATGATTTAAAAGAGAGATTAGAGATCTAATACATGAGGAAATGATGAATTCTCTATCACTGTTATATGAACTATGAGGCTGTAATGAATCCTTAGAGAATTAATCAAGTTCAATTGGAATACAACCAAAATTGAGGGGACCCATCTCTTAACAACCAACAATTTAAATGTACTAATAAAACAAATCGATAGAAATAATAAACCAGCAAGCCCACTAAATCAGCAAGAAATTTGAATGAAATAGCTGCAATAAAAACATTACTTATAACCATTCCTCTATGCCCTCATCATCATGTGCCATTCTCATGAATATCTTTTAAAATCAGACTGCCATGGAAGAAATCCATTAAACAACATTAAAAAGATATCATGAATATCTTTTAAAGAGCTTTCAGCAACATCATGACCAGGTCCAAAGGGTATAAGATATGAAGATTTCAACTTCTGGTAACATAATAATTTTATCATCGAACTTTTGAGAATAAAAAATCTAGGACCTTCAGCTAATTATTCTCTTACCCAAAACATCACTTTATCTTTATTTCATCACAAATTTTTTAGACTGTGAAGATTATCTTCGGCTAATGATTAATGTTTCTAATACTCTTGTATTTTTTCCAGAACCCAATTTGAATGTTAATTATTGTTGCCAAACTTAGAAACAGTACACAGAGCGTAGAGATTACAGAAAAAATGTCTGCCATGATATTTACAACTGGAGAGCTCATTTGTTGGGCATAGTGAATTGTGGCAATGGCAAGGGAATTAAGAGGAAATGCACAGGCCCACCATGCTGCAGAGAATCTGTTCATCAACACAATTTTTTAAGTAAGCTTTTGCTCATTTATATTTTGTATATATTTTTAAATTAAAAAAATCTGATATACGTATTCATCAAAAATAATAATTAAAAGGATACCTGATTCCACGAAACAGGTTGATTCGAACCACCTGTCCAAAACAGCAAAGATTTAAAATGAAAATATATAAAAAAATTTGAAGATGCAAATTAAGTGCGCCTTAACCTAAATTATTTGTTCTTGACAATAGCTCTATTAATCTCTTGATAAATATAAATACAGACTTTGTTTTTAGGAAACGGTTATTCAGCTATCAAGATGCACCATGGTATCGATGGCTGGATGGTACATAATTGAATTTTTGACTTCTCATCGATGATGACTATTGTTAAATTCATTTGTCCTATAAACGATCCTCATCGATTAGAAATCAAAACTTCATAATCGAATTTTTGATTTCTAATTGATGAGGACTATTGTTTAATTCATTTGACCTATAAACGATCCTCATTGATAAGAAGTCAAAACTTCAGTGTAGCATCCAACCATCGATATCATGATGCATCATGATGATTAGATAGCCAATTCACTGTTTTCAAACTTACCAGGGCCATGAAAGAAAAAAGTGCTAGAAAATATGTGATTCTAGCCACATTCTCAAAGCTTCCTGCAATGGACTCCCATGCCACACAAGCTGTACTAGGAAGGGCAATGAACAGAAAGAGAACAGGATGCAGTTGCTTTGGAATGGAAGAATTGGAAGGAAGCTTCTGATAAAGTGTCACAAACAATACAATGTAGTGTGATATCCCCACAGAAAACAAAAACACAGCTGATTCTTTCCACCCACATTTAGCTGCCAATGTTGCTCCTACAAAATTCCCCACTACACATATTTGTGTTGAAGGATTTGCAACTCTGGATAGCAATCTGCTTTTGCCTCCCAAAAACCATTGCCCATAAATTTTCAGCTCCAAAGCAAGAAGAGGTACCATGAAGATAAAAAGAAAAAAAGGGTTTATGTGGTCTGATATAGACTTAGGAGTGCTCAAGGTTAAGAGCATGGCAGATATCCATGGGACAAACAAGTAGTTTACTCTGATTCTATCCATGTACTCTTGCTTTACTGCTTCAAAGTAGAAAATGCATTTGACGGAGTAGAATGAAGAGAATATCATGAGGATGAAGACTGAGATTAACCAGATTATAACTAGGAGTTGTTCATATAATCTGGGTTCTAAATGGAAGGATTCTGAAATTTGTAGGGTTTGCAACAAGAGTGCTTGACTGCTGAGGCCAAGGCTGATTCTGAAATGCCCTGCATGGAAGCGTACAAGGAATGGTGATGACGATCCTTCTGTGCTACAAGCCAAGGCCTCTCCCTGAACCTGAAATGGTTACACAAAACATACCAACAATACCAATGTCATTTCCTAACCAATCCTCAAATAAAAACTGTCATAACCAGAAAATCAAATGCAGCCAGGGCGATAAAAAAAACAGAGACGGTTATCCAGCCATTAGGATCATAAATGGATCATCATGGTATTGATGGTTGGATGCTATATAACTGAAGTTTTTGACTTCCCATTGATGAGGACTGTTGCTAAATTTATTTGAGGTGATGTTATAGCAAACAAAAAGCTGTAAACGATCCTTATCGACGAGAAGCCACAACTTCAATGTAGCATCCGGCCATCAATGTCATAGTACATCCTGATGGCTGCCATTTCTGAAAAAACCAAAAAAATCCTCATGATAGGATTTTATCTCTATAGAATGAATTTGATCAGTGAGTGCCTGCTAAAACATTCAGAAGCAAAAAGTTTGCATTACTTGAATTGTAAAAACTGGGTATAAGAATATAACCTTCCCCTGTTCCATGGCATCCATTGAAAGCCCTTTAATGGCCATTGCTGCATTGTCCTGATTGCAGATAAACAGTCCCTTGAAGAGTCCCAAACTGGCTTCTTAACAAAATGCAAACAACAAATAAATACAAAACAAACAATACTAAGAATTCTACACAGAAACGGAATGTGAAGGGTTGAATTTGGAGAAAACTTTGTTTCAAAGCAACTGAAAAGATTGCTCTCTGAAAAACAAATAAAAGCAAACGTGCTCCTCTATAACAGGAGACTAGAAGCTCAATAATATAATCATGGGTTGACAACTTCACCCACATGCAATAATATAAACATATCTTCAGATATAATAGTTGCAGTTTTTCTGGGTTAGTAAGAAAATTAACAGATTGTTTGCCTTTCCTATAGGCAAGCAATGTGTTCCTTAATCACTCATCGAGCTTATAAAATGAAATTATGTGGATTCTTTTTAATGATATTAAGAAAAGTCTTCCTAAGCAATCTTGTCACATTAAAAATGCTTGTTTTGTTGTGTACAGTTTAAGAATCGAATGTCATCGATTGTATTATAATATTTGGATGATTATCATTGTATTTGGATGGTCATACATGGATTAGCTTATAACTCTTGCATTGCATCCACACATCTAATCATATAGACAGCTGATGATTATCATCTTTAAAATTGTGGTGATAGTCATCTAAGTTTAGAGACAAATTTATTGATTTTTTTTTTTTGAAAGTGGCAAGTCATATATATATATATATATATATATATAAACTGATTCAAGAGTTCAATAGGGAAAGAACCAGGAAGAAAACCCTATATAACGTAGCTATAAGGAACCCCTGCAATCCTCAATAAAGACCACAGATGAGAATAGTGGAAGAGGATAAACTAAGAGAAATCCTAGAATTGACCCCCACAACCGGTTACCAATGATCTTGATAAAGTTGTGAGGGGATACCAGAGCATTGCAGACCTACCATCACCAGTGACCAGACAGCATAGTCAAGTATTTGTAAAGCGCAGAAAGAGGAACGCAGCCGATTTAATTATTTTGGAACTATAATTACCGGTACAAAATTATCACAGCCACCAAAACTAAAACCGGTTACCGCAGAGACTCCTTTACCGGTACACCAAAATCACCACCACCACCAGAATTGATACCGGATACCAAAAAAACTAGCACCTGCTATCCGTGAAGATGTGAAACCGAAACACTGATGATACATCTTGTTATTGGATGATGAAATTTGAATTTTAGTTTAGTTTAGTTATTTTGGAAAAAGGATTTAATATATAGATACTATATTTAATATTGTTAAAAAAATAATCTATCTATCATTTATATATATTTTAATGTATTTATTACTCATCTTTATTTCTATATTGAGGTATTTTTAAACATTTGTTCTATTTATTACTTGCACTTCTTTCTATGCACATGCTACCTACTACGATCTAGTCTTTCAACTATTCTTAAATTAATTTGCAATTGTGGAGTTGTTTTTATAGTTGTGAACTTGACCCACCTAAACTTAATTTAAAAATTTCAGGTGTGACTTATTTCCTATCTTTACTCTTTCCACCTAGAACTGACCAAACATAAAGTTGCACAATATATTGTTGTGTCCTTGCATCCGATACATTCATTCTAATGATCCAATGATTTGAGAGCTAAATTTGATTGTCATCTATTTACACACATCAATTGGTGGATTGAAAAGAGTTTAGTTCTTTGATCATTGTTTAAATCATGGAAATGAATTTACGTGAAAGCTCCTTCTGATTCAATAATAATTTTTTAAGGTATTTCTAAATACCACTAGATCTCTATAAATTTAAGAAACATAGATAACAAATCAAGATAGATCAAACAAACTAATGAATGTAAGTCTACTGATTGTAAGAATATATTTATAGAAACAAGACAAATTCACTGTCACATATTCCTATCCGATAGATTAGATTTATCCCTACATAAATCAAAAAGTTTGAATCCCAAATTGATTACTGATCTATAATCTATTATTCTTGATTATAAAACTTACTAAATCTAAACCATCACTAATCTTTATACACTTATTAATTATCAAAATGAGTTTATTTGTTTACACTTCTAAACATTTAAATTATTAAGTTTGCATCGATTCAATCACCATGATTAATCAATTTGAAATCAATTATATTTATTTTTTTACTTTAGTACAACCTATCTTTAAAAAAGTTTATATTACAATTTATATAGCTCATGTTTTGAAAAAGAATGAAGCTATAAGCCTCGTAAGTTTGAGAGCTGACTTTGAAATCTTGTAATTGTTTTATTCTTGTAAAAGGAAATAAACTTTTAAGTATAAATTAATCTAGATTAATAAATGATAGTGTGGGTATATATATTAGAGAATTAGAACATTAAATGTTAATTGTATGAAAAACATATATATAATCAAATAAAGTGTTAAAATGTGATTTGTAAAGAATCTTTAGGGATGTCTTTTAGTGAAATTGTGAGTCTTCTTGCCTGTAGTGTGTACAACCACGTTACAAATCTTGTGGGGTTATTTTCTATGTGAGAATGTATTTAGATCATATTTGAGTGATCTAAATTGAGTCCACGATCACATAAATGTCTTGTACCTACATATTTGATCATTTAATGTACACAACTATATTTTGTTTTATTGTGTTTAACAGATGCTTACTCTACTTTCTATGATATTAAAGATGAACTATATGTAACTACATCTATGGAGGATTTTTTTAAATTCTCGATGTGAGGAGATAATGAATAATCCAAATTGAGTCCATGATCACATAAATGTCTTGTACCTACATATTTGATCAGGTAATGTACACAAATGGATTATTTTGTATCATTGGATTTAAAATATACTTTCTCTACTTTCTATGATATTAAAGACTAGCTATATTTAAGTACATTTTTTAGGGTCACATAAATGTCTTTCACCTACATATTCGATCAGATAATGTACACAATTGTATTTTTGTATCATTGGGTTTAAAATATGTTTACTCTACTTTCTATGACATGAAAGACTAGCTATATTTCAGTACATCTCTAGAGGATTTCTTTTATTTCTCTATGTGAGGAGATATCGAGTGATCCAAATGAATCCACGATCACATAAATATCTTGTACCTACATACTTGATCAGATAATGTACACAATTTGAGTTTAACATATGTTTACTCTACTTTCTATGATATTAAAGACAAGCTATATTCAAATACATCACTGGAAGATTTCCTATAAGTTTCGCAAGGAGATGTTCTCCTAGATTAAGTTAAAAAAAAAATAGAAATAATAGACAAGGCTTTTAAATAATATATAGAGATTATTACTCATTTCTAATACACCAGATTTAAATGTTTCACTGTTTATTATTTTTTCATTGCTCTAAGATGGGAAAAGGCTTTAGATTTTGAATGTGTAAATGAATGATTTCGCTAAGACTTCTATCATCTTTGTTCTTTCTCTGGGAAAGCTTTCAGTTACAGTGACTTGCGCAATGAGGCAGACAATACATTTGGACTATCCTTGTCTTTCTTCTCTGCAAACACCACTTTTACAGTCGCTGGGATCTGTGCACACTCTTGTTTGCTCACAAAATTTAACTGATACAGAAGGTAGGAATCTATGATCAAGAAAAAAGAAACTCAACTTTGTTGAAAACGATATTATATATAATAAAATAGTCAGATCAATTAGACTAATTGTCAGTCTTTGTTGATTGCAAAATGAACAACACTCTGTGAATATTAATGATTAGGTGTTTCAATTCAATTAAATATGTGATCAAACTGAATACACCAATACAGTCTATTTAATCTAATAGATTAAGTATGTTATATTTTTTTTAATCTTATTTATTCATTATATAAAAATAAACAAGAAATTAATCAGTATTTCAAATTATGATTCAAAATCATAAGTTGTAATGTCACATTTTCACAAGGGGAATAAGATCTAGTAGTTGAGTACCCCAACTTCACACCTCTAAAAAGTCTAAGTGACGATTTCAAATTACTACGAATTTTTTACAAGGGTTTACCTGGCAATGCCCCTACTTATAACTAAGATTTCAAGTTCATATCATCAGATATGATGCCACAACATCATGCTTTTTGTTGGGACATCTAAAAAGATCCCCCAAAAAGGTAGATCAAAGGCTCTGCACTTAATTATAGTAATTGTATACTATGTCATGTTCTATAAGTGTCTTGATGTGACATCACATGACTTGTTTCTTGTACAAATAAATAGAATGCTTAACAAATATATTTATTGTTTTGAAGACAATAACGTTTGGGGATGTTGAAGATGGTGAGGAAAAACCTTGTAGTAGGCTTGAGTTCTTTCAACAAGGGAGATGGTGATGGAAAGGCAACTAAAAATGAATCGGATGATGTTTCGTTTGTTGATGCTTTTGAATCTTTTGGAGAATGTCTTGGGAAGGATTTATAGAGGACATCAAGAGTTTTGGGCAAGGTGTAGATGAAGGTACATGTTCTTGTTCATTCTCTTAAACCCTAGTGGTTGCAATGTGTTTTGGTTTGACCGTTGTAGATGAAGATGTTGATGAAGGCATTGATGCAAATGAAGTTGGTGGTGATAAGGTGGACATTTTGGCAAAGTGAGTGGAGGAATATATGAATATCCATTTTCTCCATTTGCCTATAGTTACTTGCCTGTTGATGTTGATGATGTTGAGGATGTTTTTTGTGTGGATGAATTGGTTGAAGAGGATGAACTTCTCTTGGATATCCCTTTCTAGGTCTATTTGAAGTTGAAAAGACTCGTTGGGGAGTCTATGATAGAGGTCACCAATGGAGAACCATTTTTTGGGTCTACATAAAGAGTTTTTCCTCCCTTCTATGGATGTTTTGTCTCCCATGTCAGAGCACAATATTGTGGATCTATCAGTGCCCGTGTCTTCTACTAAAAAAGAGATGAGGTGTAATAAATCAACAAGTGATATTGATCTTGTTTAGTCTGAGTTTATTGAAGATGATGTTATCTCTTCACCTCCTATTATTGTTTTTTTTCATCCCTAAGGGTTTCAAAGGAACTCTATGAGCTGGAGATTTGTGGTGCTTCAAGCTTGCAAATAGGTTTGGATTGTGATGTGATGGCTAAGAGTTTTGGTGCTCCCATAGCTACCATTTCTTCACTAGACTATAATGTGATCGTTGAGATCTTTGGTACTTCTATTGTTGTTGTTTTTATTTTTTCTTCACCTCCTATTGTTTTCCCTACTCCGACCTCTAGGGTTTGAAAGGATTTCTATGTGATGGAGGCTTGTGGTGTTTCTAACTTACAAAGAGGTTACAACTATGATGTGATTGTTGGGAGTTTCAGTAATGGTAATTCTACTAAGGTTAAGGAGGAAGGCTAGATCCGAATTTATATTTTTTATTCTCTTCTTGTTGAATTGTCAACTTAGTTTAGGAGCTTGCTTGTCAAGAGATTCTATAGTAATCGTCCCAATATTGATATTGTCTAAAGACGAGTTCTTCGGATTTGGAAACTAAGAGGCTAGGTTGAGGTAATTGTTATGTTGAATAGTTTTTCTTCTTCTTTCTTTTTCCATTTTGGAGGATTGCTCAATGATTTTACTAGATGGTCCTTGGTTTTTGGGAAAGAAAGACCTTTGTCTCCAAAAGTGGTCTCCAAGTTTCAACTGAATGAATGATATAATCTTCAAGTTTCCTATTTGGGTTTGCTTGTTGAGGTTTTTGTTGCATTGGAATGAAAAGGTTTTTATGATCATTGCCAATTCTTTTGGGTAATTTTGTGCTACTGAATCTATCATCAAATTTATGAAACATTTGCTATTTGCTAGGTTTTATGTGTTTGTGGAAAAGAACAAGGTGCTTTCTACTGAATTTATCTTATCTTCCAAATATGGTAATTGGGTGCAACAAATTGAATTTTAAGGTCTCCTATTATTTGCAATTCTTATCATAAAGCGAGCCATGCTATAAGAAAAATCATTTTTTTGGACAAAAAAGGATGCCTACTACTATTAAGGAGTCTTTTACTTCTTTCAAAGAGGACAAATGTCAGTTAATAGGGGGAAACCTACTATTGATTATGTGTCCTCTCCTAAAGCTTTAGAGTTGCATGAGAGATTTGTTGGTGTTTCTATGAATTCTCCTTATTACAAGAAAACAAAGTTCAGGGGAGAAAGATCCTTCTACTGAGATAAATAAAAAACAATTGAAACAATTCTTTAAACCTTCCTAATTTCAAGTTTGGTTTTGTAAGATTTTGAATGTTTAGTTTTTTGTAGTTTCATATTAGTGCCTCTTGATTATTCTTTGATGTCTTCTTATACTTCATATTCTATCCTTCTCTTCACACAAGATTCTAAATCCTTTCAAAACCCTACTCGCCTAATAAAAACCAAATATATTCATTAAATTACAATAACAAGAATGCGATAGTTGCACACACTAAAGAAAAATAAAATTGATTGGATAGAAACTGGTGGAAGCTTTGGTATAGGGTATGGACATCAATCAATTCACAAAGTGATTTGTAGAAGTTTAGTGTAATAGCAATTTCTTGAGGGGTATGGAGGCCTTTTTCATGCATAAAGCCAGACAGATTTATGGGTTTTATGGAGAGACGCAGAATGTGTCTATAGCAAGCTTCAAAGGCAGTCATAATAATGTGAATGCAATGCATGATGGGTTTCATTTTAGTTCTCCAATGATGCAAGGAAATCTAGTGGAACTTGATGGAAATTTTGAAGAAAAAAATTTGCCTGGCGTGGAGAAGATCGACTAGGGAAAGGTGAAGGAACTTGAAGATCAGCAGAATTGGGCATTGATGGGGAGTTTATTGGAAGCACCCCTCCAAGTCATCATCATTTGTATCTGTTCTTTCCACTCTTTCATGGTAGTGACATGGAGGCCAATAGGAATTTTCTCTCCACGGTCACAATTTAAGGCAATGTGACTCAAATATACACCTTAGGAGTTGTGGAAGAGGGTGGTAAAGGGATTTTAGATAGTGTTATGAAAGGGGTCTGGAATTTTCAGGGAGCCTCACGGAAGAAAGCATTCTCAGCTTTCATCAGGAAGATTGTCCATTAGCAAGAGTGCGGAAATGTGAGACCCCCATATTGTTTTTTTTGGGCTTTCCTCATAGTAGAATACCTCTCGTTTTCTCCTATATGGGTGGTGCATATGGAGTACCTAGCAAACAATGCTATTGGTGTAGGATCAATGTGCTTTATGAGGCCAAAGCTTAGTATTAATGGAGATGCTAGAGTAGAGCACTCTGCAACTCTTATTGGAAGGAAGATTTCAAGGTCTACATTAAAAAAATCTTTAGAACGTATATGTAGTGTTGAGTACATTTTCTTAAATAGTATCTAATTTTGAATTATTCACTCCTATGACCAAAAGGAAATGTTCTAGGTAGATTTATGCTTAAGAAATATTGGGCATACCTATCATTTATGTGTTTGGAGGAGTCTGTCCTTATACCTACTAGGTGCATTTGCTTAAAAGATTGAAAGCCTTTTTAACAAACTATTTTGAGCATAACTTGTAAGTAAGGTATTCTATGAGAACACCCTTCTTCAACTCATTTTGTCAAATAATTCATATTTTGATAAGTAATGTTGTATTTCTTTGACAAATTATGTTAATAATTTATGTGTCTAATGAAAGCTCTTACATTTGCATATATGAAATTATTTGAGTACAATATCAGTGTATATATTAATATTTATATTTATGTTTAATATGTATCAAACATTGAGATGTGTACATGTAAATAATTTAGTATATATGTATTTTATTTTAGCTATCAAAAAAGCATGTTTTGTAATTGATAGTGAAGGATGCTTGCAATAATTTATATTTAACTTTACTACTATCATTGTGAATTTATACAATATATAATCAAGTTATAATTTTATATTTGTATATAATTTTATTGATAGTCATAAAAGCATGTTGTAAACGCTGAAGATAAATGCCTTATTTATGGGCTTCCCCAATAAACTATAATTAAGCCAGTATATATCCCTCAAACATGGATTTTTTCAATAATGAAGAGTAGAGAGGAATAATTGTACCATCATGATATTAAAATATGTTTTAATGTTTTTACATTTTGGGTTATGAGTAAACTTGTTGATGGTTAATATCTTGCTTGATAGTGATAATTGGTCTTGCTTTTGTTGATCATTGCTATGATTAATACACTAAAGGATATTGAAATGATCAAGGTTAGAATTAGGGAAGTTTGTCTAAAAAGGATAGTGATAAAAGATACCCATTGACTTATCTATATGATGCTTGCTAAGATTGATCTTGTTTAGTATTTTTATAGTTAAAAAGAGATTCTACATATTAATAATATCGCTAATCATGATGGAGGTGTAGGTATCTATGTGTTAATTTATAATACACAAATACTAAAAAATGGAAAGTGTGATTATTATCTACTTTAGGAATTGGACTATCAGAGTAATACTAGGCTACACCATAAGACAAATGACATTAGATGGCTAAGAGTAGTGTTCTTATTAATATTATCAGTGTATATCTTCAATATTATGATCTAATATATACAATGTTGTCATGTGTTTTGAAGATAATTTGGGTATACATTGGTGATACATTGTATAAGGGGTAATAAGTAACCATATCATAAACAAGGGAACAATCTCTCTAGCCACATATACCATCATGGCATCAAATTATTCCATGCGATCCATCAATATACTTGCAACAAGAAACAAAGTGACCACCATCTCATACATGAACGCTCTCACCCTCCACCTTGCCACTTCTACTTCACATAGGAGGTCATCCAAAGAGAAATCCACACAATTTGTCACAATGAAATATAAGTCCTGCCTCAACTGATATCCCAAACACAAACACTCAATCCAAAGGTGTCAAATGCAAATGTAATTGTCAAGAACCAATAACCATAGCTAAAATAGCACCCACAACAAGTTCTAAGTGAATCTCAAGTAATCAACATATACAACCCATAAGGTACAACCATAAGCTCCAAATTTAATAATTGAAACATATGTACACCTAGAAACTCCCACTACATAGGTAATGTCAATTCTTAAAATAATCAATATATCCCAACAATCTACTAACAACATCTCATAAAAAGTGTAACCATAACCATGTAGTATCAAGGAACATCCATAATAACATATATAACTTGTAAACCAATAACCTGCAAGTACAACTCTTACCACAAGTCTCCATAACTCTCGCATGTTCTCCAGAACCAAAAAAAGAAAGAGATAAGAGGAACTATCATACCATCTCCAACATGACAACACATGAACACACTAGGGACCATATAGCTCCAAACAACCTCAAATCCAATGCAATGTGAAATTGAACATCTAGGAAGGTAACCAAGACCAAAGAGAAAATGTAATGTGAAATCGATCATCAAAGAAGATAAACAAGACCAAAGAGAAAGAATTCAAATCAAAACCTGTAGCATGTCCTTCTATATACACCTCTAAATGCCAATTGTGTCAAGTATGATGTCCTCCATAAAAAGCCATAAAAACACCCAAACTTGTTAAATCCCTTGGACCAAGAAAACATATATATCATGTAAACAATATGATGTAGGCCTCTCATTACCAAGAAGATCAAACCAATACCATTCCTAATCCTAAGGAATCGACCTAGTAAACCATTTCCCAAACTCAATATCAATGAATGCCATCATAATAGAAACTCAAATGCATAAGGAGAGAACCAATGCCAAACATCTCTCAAATTGAATTCTCCAAAAATAACCATCTATATCTCAAGATCCATATCTATGAAACATAAGCATAACCATAATAAACTTGAAAGGGACAATGGGCAATACCTCTTGAAAGTAGTAAACTCCCGAGTAGACCAAGAGTGGGGAATGAGTATGCTCATCAAGCTATCCAAGTCATCATGACTCATAGTAAGAATAATCTCCTCTTAGGTCCATACCAGGTGAATTCTCCTCGGTCTTCCAACTGAAACCTATCATTATATGGAGCCTAATCAAGCTCGAAGGTTAATTTTCCCTACTTTTATTGGCTCAGTTTCTCCCCAAATTATTCAACAGGGGTTTGGGCATAGTTTCTCTCCAAATAAGATCAACTTTTATTATTTATATAAAGGCACTAGCAGTTATTTTTCTATTAGCTGACATATTCTAACCCTATTTTTGTAACCGACATAATTATTGATAAAGCGACTAAGGGTTAGGGTTTTTTGTGGAGTTTTTGGTAGCATTTTGTAGCGGTATTGAGTTGTAAGGGATTGTTGGTTGTAATCGGTTGATTTTTTGAATAACAATATTGGACTCTTTGTTTGGTGGATGTATCTCGAGTTTGGGTGAACCACGTTAAAAATTGTCTCCTCACTATTATTATTTTAGTGTTTTTTATATTTCTTTGTTTAATCTTTATTTGCATATAATTGATATTTTTTGCATACAATTTCTAACAAAACCATCAACCATCTCAATTAATGTATTTAATCACAAGGGAATACCAACATCACCTATGTCTCCATGTATCCACGAGTACATGAAACCAATCAATCCATGCCAAACTGAAAATGCAACATAGCACCATCATGAAGTAATCAAGCAAATGATCATGTACCCAATACAAAGAGAACTACCAAGATCAATGTCAAATATCTGACCATAGAATCAAGAACATAAACATGACAACACGGTCTAACCATATCCTCCTAGGAGATAACATACTCCATATGAACATATCACATAAATGTATCATGCCAAAAATCTAAGCATGCATCAAGAATAAACCATGACATAATATCAACCATCATATCAAACAAGGATAACATATCAAATTAAAGTATAAACCACACCTCAACCAAAGAACCCTGCGAGTCCTCCAAGATGCCCATATCCTCAAATAATCATGAAGACCACCATCTCCTACTAGTGTAATTGTAAATGTGAGAGAACCTTCTACAACAAAATGATCTAAGGACTCCTCTAACATCTTCACACTAAGAAGATCATCCACCATCCAATTGTGAATATACATCATTGCCACAAGCTCCCACTGATCCATGATACCGAGATCTCCATATCATCGTGATAACCATCTCCTAAATGAAGACCATCCAGGTCTACACACATACAATTGAAATGTTAATAACATAAAGTGTAACCATGAACTCCAAGCCAAGAAGATACACAACTGCCAACAAACAATTAGGAACCAATCCTACACTGCCACATCATCATTTTCAAAAGATCCCACTGAAAGTGTATAAACAAGTTATTCATGAAATCATGATAAAACCATCCTCTCCGTGAGAATCAACCAAAGCCATCCAATCAAATAACTCAATAATGCATATCATGAGCTCTCAAAAGCCAAAGTAACCATGATCCTAAAACAAGAAGATACATCACCGTAACTAGTCAGGAATCCAATCAAATCATCACCAATAAAAGAACCTACAAATCCAATCATTTCATGCCGAAGTTCCTAAGTAGAAGGATCATCTATGATACCATGATCACATCTACTAAACAAGCATCTAACTCCCAATGTGTCCTACCTATATGAATTGTGTAGTCAACAATATAGGTCCTCCACCATGAATGTAACTAGTAACAACATCTCTCCTCAATGTGAAAACAAAAGTGGCAAACCAAATGATTTAAACAAGCCACCAATTTAAACATGCATCAACAATGAAAGGTCTATAGGTATAGAAAACCCATATCCAATCCATAAATGTAATCCTGTAAGTCTAGACCGCCTACACCACCACACAACTTGTAGACCCAACAATGCAACATACATACTAAAACCAAAATTGATAGCCATGTTAACATGAGATCCATTTGAGATACAATACTGAGTGTATAATGGCATAGACTCCAAATCTCCAAGACTAAACATGCCATAAAGTCATAATGTCACTATAGTCAAAAGAACCCATAAATAGCTTAGATCAATATATCAACAAATAAATCATGTTAAACCTTCTCCAAACTTGATCCACTATATAGTGCTCTCCACGAACTTTCCGTCAACTATTCAAAATCTAAAATTTGACTCTGTATGCTCAAGTTATGACCTCTCAAAGTCAAAAGGGAATTTGTCATTTCCAACTAACATTTCATTGCCAAACAACAAAATCTGGAAAATATGATTTTACCAATGTTTAGTGCTTCGAGTCACCTTTCCAATGGTTATACGAAGTGAAAATTCCAACATCATATGCTCAAGTTATGCTCTGTTGAATGAAAAAAATCAATTAGGCTAAAAATGTGAACATTGGTGCCCATGAATTCTAAAAAAGATTTCAGTGCCTTAATCCACATTTTCAATTTAAAAAAATAAAATAATACTTCCAGGTCACGCGGACCCGATTGGCAATAAACTCCATATAAATATCAACATATAAAATATACTTGAGTGGCCTTTTTAAAAAAAAAATCATTTAACAAACATTTTGTAGCAATATATATATATATATATATATTGAAAAGTTGGAACCTTGTAGGATGGACTTGACCTGCACCCCACGAGGGCAATCCTAGGTGAACCTTGGTACCCCCGATACTAGTGCTACCAGGTGATACCCTCAATATTTGGTACTAAGTGATACCATCACCTGAGCCTGATAGTCCTGTAGATCTATAGGTCTACAGGTTGCCAGAATCTACGAGGTTTGTAGGGAGGGTGCAGGGTGGCGGTTTGCCCTCTCACAAACTTGTATTTTAAAAAAAAAAATCCAATCTTTTTAAAACCAATGCCCCCATAGGTATTAATTCTTTTTATTGTAATTTTGTAAGACAATTTTTAAACCAATAGGTTTATTTTTTTAATTTTATTTTTCTATGACCCTGCAAGCTTGATGGTTGTATGACTATTGGGCTAAAAACAAATTGCAATATTTTCAATTGTCATTAAAATAGGACAAATTATGTATGATTTTCCATCTCTTAGCCAACCTAAATTCATCCATAAGGTCTATTTTGTCCCACAAGGTCATTTGTGAAACCTCTCCCCTAAAACCTTCATGTGAATGCAAAACCAAGAAACCCATTTGAGCCATCATTTTTCTAACCCCAAATTTGTAAACAACCCATCATAAAAGCAAACCCAAAACCCTCATATCTGCAATAAACAACTTGCAAAACCTTCATATCTTGCCTTGTCTTTTATTCTTACATGCATTTCATGGATTCAACTCTTAGGGTCATAACACCATAAACCATAGGGGTAAGTGCACAAAGATGGTGAATAGAAAAGTGGCCACATGCAAAAAAAAAAATGAAAATTTTCATAACCCGTGCGTGTTCTATAAAATTCAAAAACGTGCTAGGCTTGGTGTCAAAAATATGGTAGGAAGAGAGCAATACAATAGGATAAGGAGAGGGGGAGGGAAAGAGAGTTAGGGAGAGAGAGAAAGGAAGAGAGAGAGAGTAAAGAGGGTAGGAAGAGAGGGATAGAATAGGATAAGGAGAGGGGGAGGGAGGGAGAGGGAGAGAGGGAGAGGGGGAGGGAGAGAGAGTTAGAGAGAGAGTAGGGGGTAGGAAGAGAGGGATAGAATAGGATAAGGAGAGGGGGAGGGAGAGAGAGTTAGAGACAGAGAAGGGGATAGGAAGCGAGGGAGAGAGATAGGGAAAGAAAGAGAAGGGAGCGAGGGTGAGAATAGGAGAGAGAGAGAGAGAGAGAGAGAGAGAGAGAGAGAGAGAGAGAGAGAGAGAGAGAGAGAGAGAGATAATAGGATAAGGAGAGGGGTTGAGAGAGAGACTAGGTAGATGGGGAGGGAGAGATAGAGAGAGAGTAGGGGAGAGGGGGTAAGATAGAGAACAGGGGATAAGAAGAGAGGAAGAGAATATGATAGGTAGAGGGGGGGGAGAGAGGGGGAGAGAGAGAGGAGATTGGGGGATAGGGAGAGGGAGAGGGAAAGGAAGAGAGAGAGAGAGAGAGAGAGAGAGAGAGAGAGGGCAGAGATGGGGAGAGAGAGAGAGAGAGAGAGAGAGAGAGAGAGAGAGAGAGAGAGAGTAGGATAAGATAACGAGAGGGGGAGGGAGAGGGGGGAGAGGGAGAGGTGGGGGGAGAGAAAGAGAGAGAAGGGGGAGAGGATGATAATAGGATGGGATAATGAGAGAGAGAGAGAGGGAGAGGATGATAATAGGATGGGATAATGAGAGAGAGAGAGAGGGAGGATGATAATAGGATGGGATAGTGAGTGAGAGAGAGAGAGAGAGAGAGAGAGAGAGAGAGAGAGAGAGAGAGAGAGAGAGAGAGAGAGAGAGAAGGAGGAGAGGGTGAGAGACATGAGGTAGAGAGAGAACGAGAAGGAGAAGAGGGTGAGAGACTCAACAAAGAGAGAAGTGTGAGGGGGAGAGAGATGAGATAGAACTCAAGGAGGATAATTAGGGCTCAAAATAGACAAAGACAGTGATGGGGGAAGGAAGACGAGAGAGAGGAAAAGAAGAGAGACACGCATGTATACAAACATATATACATATATCTATATAAATATATTTTTATATAACTATAGATATACATATATACATACATAAACACATATTATATATGTATGTCTATACATATGTGTAGTAAATGCTAAGTTTACAAGCATACATTTTGATGTCTTCATAATGCGTACGGGTTTTGTGAAACTCAAAATGATATTTTTCATAACCCGTACTGGTTTTATGAAACTCAAAATGATGTTTTTCATAACCCATATTGGTTTTGTGAAACTCAAAATGATGGTTTTTGATAACCCGTACGGGTTTTGTGAAACTCAAAATGATGGTTTTAGTTCTACATAACCCATACAGGTTATGTAGAACTATAAATGGTACTTTCTATTTTTCAAAACCTGAGCGGGTTATCTTGCACATCAGAACCCGTGCAGTTTTTGGCTTGGTAAGAGGGTTGGAAAATGACCCTAAGGCTTGCAAGCCCATTTTCCCTCCATTTTTGTCCCTTTACATGTTTTTTCATCTTCCAACATGATTTCTCGACTTCATCATCATCAGGTTTACAAATGATCAAGTGGGTATCTCTAAAATTACCACCATAATCTCACACGTCTTCTCAACTTTCTTGACCATATAATTTTTTTAATTTTTGGACAACATTAGCATAGTAAACTTTAATTTTCTTTACCAGTGCCTTGGCAGTCCTCACAAACATACGTCTACCATTTTTTTGAAAACTTTTGATATAATTGACCAAATTCAAAATAAATTATATATTATTGTTCTACACTAGATTCTATACAATTTTTAAAAAAAGTTTTCATTTTTCGATTATTTTGATGCAAGTTATGGCCATCGCACAAACATGTACCAAATTTTCAAGATGTGGTCACTTCAAAAAATCATAAAAAAATAAATACTCATCGAAAAATTACAAAAACATACACAACTTCTAGATCTAAATCTTACCTATCATCCTACCAAAGAGTTGTAAAATACTAAATCTAACTATATATTTTGTGTAGTGCACGAAAACAACTATGTTATGTTTTTCTGAAAAAATCAGGAACTTTTTTTCGTGTGAGAGAGGTTTGACCCTCTTAATCTTATCCAATTTAAAAAAAAATTAGTAGTTTAGAAACAAGATTCAGAGTACTACAATTCTTATTCTTTTCTCAACTCCCAGTTTTGAGTACGTGACCTTCAAATATCTATTTGAAGTTCAAGTTTACTTGTTTTCAGAAAAAAGTGGCCACTTATACCCCCCTTTTTGTTCACCATCTTGGTGCACTTACCCATAGCTTTGATATCACTTTGAAAAGAAACTTGTATCCATACATATGACAATTTTCACATAACCTAATTGACAAATTAACAATAAGCACTTAGAATGCATATGTAAATAATATACAACATACCCATCAAAGATGACACAAGATACACCTTAGAGAAACCCTCATAAGGGGAAAACTTGGCTTCTAAAAACATCTATCATCCATGTATTATCAACAATGCAACATTACAAGTACAACCATGAAAGATTTTGAAACCTTAGTCATCAACAAGCAATCCATGTGAACAAGCATGTAATCACACATCCCATGCTATGCTTCCAACTTCCACAAATGTTAATCTAGTTAACCCAAACAACTACCCTTGTGGTTGCTTTTATAGACACAAGCTCCCACAAAACCACCAAGTGGTATTACATCAAAACCATGTGCTACAAAACCACGTGCCAATACCATGGGCTAACTACCCCATTGACCCCACATCTAATATTAGATAATTTATTAAATTACTTTCCCTAATATTAAATAAATATAATATAATTATCCCAATGTTATAATACAACTCATCAAGTGGCCCCAAGAATATTCCACGGGAATATCTACACTTTGCATATATCCATATGCAACAAACATAATAAATAAAATATTACAATTAGAGACATTATTATGCAAGGTGTACAACACCTATTTTTTCAACATTGCTTATATAAGCAAGGCCTCTTGCACATTTAACCATATTCAATCAATGCATTCTTATTATACAAATTATCTTATCACTCTCTCTTGTGGAAGCTATTTTGGTCTTGAAGAGATTTTGGGGCTGTTGAGAAGCTACCTATCTACTCCTACATACACTATATATTTAATAATTGAAGGGTCATGATTCAAAATCACTGAAGTGAACCTTATTATGGTCAAGAAAAAATAATTTTTAGGAATATTTGATTTTGATTTTCTATTTTATTGGAACTAACATGGACTAATATTTTAGTGTTGTTTCCATGAGCATGACAGATAGGTTGACACCATCATAAGGGAGAGAGCATCATCGTGGAGAGGGAGTCTAGTATTGTGAAACCAAATGACTATGCTGGATTACACACACAATCACTTAGGAACTATTAAATGATTAATTTAATAAAAATTATGCTTTATTTTAAATACTTGTGAGATTGAAGTTTATATTGCATTTCAGTTAGAAATAGGAAAATTAATGATGTGCGAAAATCATTTCCATTTTAATTACTTATGAGTTGAATAGTAATATATTGTTTAAAAAGGGAATCTTTGCAATTTATATATCTTGAGTTCCAAGGTAGTGGAATTTATCGATTAGTTAATTGTTTGAATCTCTTGGAAGCTTCTAAAGCTCAATCTATTATGTGCATGATTGTAAACTCTTCATATTGCACCACACACACACACACACACAAAAGGTGGTTGTGATCACCTTAAGAAAAATAAAATTGATTTCCTAGAAGTTGGTGGAAGCTTTTGGTATAGCTTATGCATATCAGTCGACCTATATTTAATGATTTTATAGAAGTTTGATTGTGATAGTAGTTTTGAGGGGGGATGGAGACCCTTTTCATGCGTACACCTAGGTATACTTATGTTGGCATTTTGCAGATAGATTGCATTAATGATATGTTGTCATTGATGTCAATTGAACCGGTAATGGTATTCATGTTATTGCTGATATTGTTGTTTTTGATATTGGCTAGTAACCGATAAGAAGGGCTTTATGGAAGATGTTGTAAACCGGTATGTAAAAGTTTGTGAGTTGAACCAGTGTAAAGGGTTAAACCTTTCTATGCAATGTAACAGGTAAACCCTATCAGCTGTTAAACCCTAACCGATCAAGTTTGTTGGTTTATTATCTGATAAGTGGTAATGATGGAGACACGTGTGATCATTGTATGAGGATAAGTTCAAATTGTTTTGGCGTGTTTGTTTTTGTCTAGGGAAGGAGCAAAGTGGATTGCATCTAATGCACAATGCGTGATGGGTTACAAAGTCCGATGAAGCGGTGATCATGGAGTGGTTGGAATTTTCTTGAATAATGTGAAGAGATTGTCATGATTTCTAACGGTCAAGATTGTACCGACTTGTTTGTAATCTAGATGATGAGAATTAGGTTTTTATTGTGTTACCGACCTAATTGATTTGTATTTAAGGTCGATGAAGTTGTTTGTAAAGTTGGTTGGCAAAATTGATAGAAATCTATTGAGTGTGTAGTTGCCTAACCAGTGAATGGATCTACACTTTGAGTGAAGGCAGATTGAAGCTTAGAAGGATCTGATCAAGTAAATGTAGTGCTGCTCAGACATATCAAGAAATCTTGTTGTTTTCTAACAATTACAGCATAAGTGAAATCCCTTAACCAGGTAAGCTCTAACAAGCTTGGTTACTCATTAAATCCTCTAACAAGGTGGTCCATTAGCTTGGATTCTTAAATTCTCTAGCGAGGTTACTCCTAACAGGGTATTGTGCTTTTCATCAAGGCATATTTGTAAATCCCTTAACCGGGTGATTCCTAACCGGAATTAGTTCTTAACAGGACTTATTGTAAAGATTTAACAGGCTTGGCTCCTAATAGGGTGAACTTTAGAAGAGTTCAGATAGCTATCCTTGTGAGTCTCATCTCACCGTGGTTTTTACCTATCTAGTTTTTCCACGTATAAACATTTGTGTCAAGTGGTGAATGTTTTTGTGGTTATGATCTTATTTGTTGATTTGTTTAACTTCTGATAAGGCATGATAAGTAGAAGCATTGAGAGATGAATATGTTGAGTTATGATTAAGCATTGTTGATGTTTACAAGATTGAAGTTGTTTGCTGTTAAGTTGTCATAACAGTTAAACCAGTTGATACATCAAGTATTCTTATGAATATTGATCTTAACTGAGATATGTTTGCTTTGTGTGATTGAATTTGAGTTTGGGAACTTTGTATTAGTTTTTCAATATACTGATTCACCCCCCCCCTCTCAGTATTCTACCAGATACTTATTCTTTCATCATACCATCAATTTATGCGTTTTTTTGTAGAGATGGAGATTGTGTCTATATCAAGCATCAAATTCCATCATAAAAATGTGAAACCAAGTACTTGATGGTTTCATCTTGGTTCTCCAATGGTGTAGGGAAATCTAGTGGAACTTGACAAATAATTCAAAGTCAATAATTTTCTCGACATGTAGAAGATCAAGTGGGGAAAGGTGGAAAAGTTAATATATTAGTGAAGGTGGGCAAAGGTTGAGCTCGCAAGGATTGTATTAGAATCACCCCTTTAATTTGTCATCTACAATTAATCCCTTAACCAGGTAAGCTCTAACAAGCTTGGTTACTCATTAAATCCTCTAACAAGGTGGTCCATTAGCTTGGATTCTTAAATTCTCTAGCGAGGTTACTCCTAACAGGGTATTGTGCTTTTCATCAAGGCATATTTGTAAATCCCTTAACCGGGTGATTCCTAACCGGAATTAGTTCTTAACAGGACTTATTGTAAAGATTTAACAGGCTTGGCTCCTAATAGGGTGAACTTTAGAAGAGTTCAGATAGCTATCCTTGTGAGTCTCATCTCACCGTGGTTTTTACCTATCTGGTTTTTCCACGTATAAACATTTGTGTCAAGTGGTGAATGTTTTTGTGGTTATGATCTTATTTGTTGATTTGTTTAACTTCTGATAAGGCATGATAAGTAGAAGCATTGAGAGATGAATATGTTGAGTTATGATTAAGCATTGTTGATGTTTACAAGATTGAAGTTGTTTGCTGTTAAGTTGTCATAACAGTTAAACCAGTTGATACATCAAGTATTCTTATGAATATTGATCTTAACTGAGATATGTTTGCTTTGTGTGATTGAATTTGAGTTTGGGAACTTTGTATTAGTTTTTCAATATACTGATTCACCCCCCCCCTCTCAGTATTCTACCAGATACTTATTCTTTCATCATACCATCAATTTATGCGTTTTTTTGTAGAGATGGAGATTGTGTCTATATCAAGCATCAAATTCCATCATAAAAATGTGAAACCAAGTACTTGATGGTTTCATCTTGGTTCTCCAATGGTGTAGGGAAATCTAGTGGAACTTGACAAATAATTCAAAGTCAATAATTTTCTCGACATGTAGAAGATCAAGTGGGGAAAGGTGGAAAAGTTAATATATTAGTGAAGGTGGGCAAAGGTTGAGCTCGCAAGGATTGTATTAGAATCACCCCTTTAATTTGTCATCTACAATTAATCTATTCACTCCCATTCATAGTAGTGACTTGGAGGCCAGCAAGAACTTTATCTTCACAATCATGGTCAATCAATGCAACTCAAATATATGTGTACCTCAAGGATTGTAGAAGAGAGTTGTTAAGACATTTTAGGGAGTGCTATGAAAGGGGCATGTAAGGATGAAGCAAAGTGAATCCTTGGAATATTTAGGGAGTCCCAAGGAAAAAATACTCTCAATTTTCCTTGGGAAGGACTCTATCAGTAGGAGTGTGACAATGAGATGGCTCCATTATTTGACTTACTTGACATCACATTACCTCTTGTGTTCTTTTGTATGGTAGTTTCATATAAAGTATAAAAAAAGTGGTGTTGGTTTAGCCTCAATGTGCATAATGACACTAGAGTTTGTCACAAAATCTATTATGCTTGTTGTTATGGTTAATGTTCTAGTTATGGCTATTGGTATCAATGGTGATGCTACATTAAGACAAATGCTAAAGAAATTTGTACCAGTAATGAGAGGGAATATTTTAGTGCCTACATCAAACATATGTCTACATCATCCTTGGACATGAGTACACTTGACCATTACTTTTCTATAATAATATTTAACTTTAAATTATACATTCTTATGGCTGAAAGAGAATTCTCTAAGTTGATTTATCCTTAAGAAATATTGGATAATATTACATCAATTTTGTTCATATTTTTGGAGGAGTTTGACCTTACACCCACTACGCACCTTCATTTAAACGTTTTCAAGGCTTTGTGAAATCAAGAAGGTTTTCTCAATGTCCAATAACTATGTCCAATAAGACAATTAAAGAGAAAAAAAATCACATCATAAAACCGAATTACACGCTTTACAAAAAGAAATAATTCAATCATTTTTTACTATTCTTTATACTATCCTATAAAAAACTAATACTCAAAATCTCAATAGCAAACATAAGATAAATGACATTCACAAAGATATATCCTATAATAATTTCCAAAAGGCCAATGCGAATGTAAAAGACAATCATTAATCCTAATAAATTTATGATGAATAAAGATTTTCAAAATAACGACTCCAATTAATCTCTCTCATGCAATGGTGATAAAGTCCAAATTCCTAGAAATATGCTATAATGCTATAATTTGTGGTAAATTCTACTATGCATGAATAGTGAAAAAATCATATAGTCATAAAACACTTGATAATCCACCTAATATTTTTATCATGTTGTGCATTTCTTCAAAGAGAACCAACATAGATAACTGGAAACTAACCAAGATTAACCAGGGATCAAGAAGTATACAATAAATTCATCAAAAAGTGAAAGTTTGATCATGGATTATTCTATAAGCATCCAAAGTGGGGGGAAAAGATAATCATGGGTTATTATGCTCACAAAATGATGGCACGCTTGATTGATGTTATTCTTCAATCAATACTGATGGAAACCCACAGTTCTTTCTTCATATATCTCTATTTGTAGGTCATTTGATTCAAATGAGTTGGACTGTATAATGAATGCATTTTTACCTGAGTCAATATTCATTGATATTATTCTTCTTTACCATTGGGTATGAGACTGCTACAATAGCATTCTCATTACAAGCTTTTGTAGGATCCAAATCAGTTCCTTAGAGCCAACACTCACTCCATTGATTCAGGAGATTAAATGACTTAGAGAGAATGAAGTGATGTTCATCATTGTTGATCTCATAAATAAACTTTGATAGGACAGAGAGACCATTTGTCTCAGGAAGAGGGTCAAAAGGGGGAGGGAGATGATTAGACTTCAGTGATTTACATGATTGTCTGAAGGAAATGTTGGATAAGTGTTATATATTGTGTATACATAATCAAGTAAAAAAATCATTTTCGGTACGTTTATAAATAAAAAAAATTTGATTTCCACAGTCTATTATGATTATTGCTTACTTTCTGGATTCTATTGTCTATGATTTTGATAGCATTAACATTTCGGATAACACTTCATGATTTTGATTTTTCTCTCTTACAATTCTCTCATTCTGATGATAGATCATAGAGTGTGATCTGAAATGTTGATGATATCAAAATTTTACGCAGTAGAATCCAGAAACTAAACAATAATGTCTATAAATATCTGAACACATTCAAGAATGTAATAAGAACGAGGGCTATTGTGTGCAAAAGAATCCTTAAGAGATTCTATGATATCAGTTGATTCTATCTGGATAAGATCAAAGAATGCCCGCACTAAGATGATAACTGTTGTGGAGTCTGCAGAGGCAATTGATGCCTCTGTGGAAACTTTGAAGGCCCAATGGAAATAATTAGGTGGTTGAATTTATCATCTAGCAATGGCCCAAATAGAAAGAATATCCATTTTGTAACAGTTCATATGAGATGATAATGAATACTCTGCAGGTCAACGTAGATTTTCCTACTTGCCGACAAGAAGTTGCAGGGAAAGCAAAAGAAAATGATGAGATCATGTTTGAATCTTTAATTTTTTATGTATGATGGTTCTTTTTTAGAATTATTGTTTCTTTCTTGATGCAAGTACCTTTTACACAGAAGAAAGAAGAAGAACCATTTTATCTGAACCTGGAAAAAATGACAAAATGCCATTATATTTGCAAGAAAACTTGTTAACCCTAGAGAAAATGACAAAACTTGGTGATTAAACATGTTGGAAGTGGAACAATATTAATGCATAGATTCCTTTATGAGTTAGCATAAACAAACTATTCCCATGACCACCTTGGGCAAGGAACAAGTTGCTTGGAAGAAATGATATTCCTTGGCAAGATAAGTGATTACTCCACTCAAACTATTGTGGTATTAAAAAATTGTATTAATAAAAAATTGTATTAAAAAATTGTATTAGATATTTGTTAGCATTGACTAAAAAGGAAACAATTAAGATTATAATTTTTGAATAAAATCAAAATTATCTACTGGTATTAAAAATTTGCATTAGATATTAGCTAACATCGATTAAAAAGGAAGCAATTAAAATTATATATTTTTTAGTATATTAGTTCATGTATCATCTATCAAGAATGAAAATTGATTCCACTCAATGTTTCTTATATGGATTCTCCAGTAAAATTCACATCCAACATACAATATCAAATGTGTTATGCGTTATGTGTCGTGTAAATTTAGTGAGCAATGTGTCAAAAAAAAATTAAAAACTATCAACAAGATATAATTAATCTTGTGATATGATTTTCTTGCCAAATTTTGACAATGTTGCCTACATTTTGGTTTCTAATGTTTAGGGGAGAGGGAGACACCAATCAAAAAGTAACAACAACTAGTACCTAGCTCCCTTATGAAGGCTAGGCACCAAAGGAATAAATCAATTGTTATTTTTTCATAGAAATAAGATGTGAAAAGGGGATATAAAAATTAAAGTAACAAACTCAATTGCACATATAAAGATAAGAATAAAACAAGAAATAGGAAAGTCGGAAAAGACTACGGTTGGACATTACAAAACTATTCATAATTTTGGGTCGGCTATTGGTTATAGATGGAAGGATCTCAGTGAGTGGCCACCTAGTGGTTTCGAGGATTATCGTCGTGAATTGGCTCATATTTTGGCCTCTCGAGAGTGCAACTCCTTGGCCGGTCCGAATATTTTATCTTGGGGTTATGATTCTTCTGGGAAGTATTCTATTGCGGTAGGATACATGCAATTGGTCCGTCAAATCTATGGAGGTGAAGAGGTGGCTTGGTGGAAGCATGTGTGGAATAGATTTTCTTGGCCAGAATGTAACTTCTGTTTGTAGCTAGTGGTTCAGAATCGGTGTCTTACTTGGGATAATTTGTGTAAGCGAGGTTTTTGTGGGCTTTCTATGTGTGTTCTTTGTTGTAATAGTGAAGAAACTACCTCTCATATTTTTTTTTAGTGCTCTTTCTCTCAGGGGATTTAACACTTCTGGTGGGATTGTTGGAAGCGCCTTTGTTGGCATGTTTCTTCCCTTACTGAATTTTTGGGATCGTTGGGGTCAAGCTCCTGTTCAAACCCCGTTTCTTCAGGTTTCTTGGTCTTTAGGGCCCTCCTTTATTATCTGGCACATTTGGTTGGAGAGGAATCGTTGGATTTTATAGGATGCTAGGTTAGATGTTTAGCACGTGTAGTGGAAAATTCTTCATTCTCTTTAGGAGACTGTTTCGGCTAAGTGTGATCTGGATAGAGGCTTGGCTCTGGGGGAGATTGATATTTGCAACCATTTTAATTTTCCTCTTCAGGGAAATATCCTTGTTCTTGGTATGACAAGGGCTAGACAACTTTTCAAAAATAGGTGACGTCACCCTCTGTAGAAGATGTCTAGAGAGGGTCGTTGGAACCCTCCTCCTCTTGGCATTTTCAAAATCAATACGAATGGGTCTTCAAGAGGTAACCTAGAGCATGTTAGTATTGGTGGTGTGGAGCACAACAGTTCTGGTCAGGTTCAGTTTATTTTTTCTATCTACAAGGGTTTTCATACAAACAATTAAATGGAGGCCCGAACCATTTTGGCTATGGTTGAGCGTTGTTGTTCTCTTCAGTGGCAACAGATTGTTATTGAGTCTGCTCCCAGATTGTGGTGACTTTATTGAACCAGAAGAACTTTGATGGTGTTAGTTGGTAACTTCAGATGATTATTTGTTAGATTCTTTTGTTTTGTGAGTTCTTTAAGTCTGTTACCTTCTCTCATATTCCCCGGGAATGGCATGTCGTGGCTGACTATCTTGCCAAGTGGGCTTCTGACTTTATGGAGGGATGGTCTATATGTTGGCATTATGATGCATTTTGTATGATCGGTGAATGAAATGGTTGTCATTGTTGGCAACATCATCTTCTAAGTCTCCACAATCCATCGGTAAAGAAGTAAAGGGTAACCGGTAAAGAACAAGAGTCCTTATTCCTATCGACAGTGAGTAGACTGGTATACAGGGGTTAATCGGATAAGCAGAGAGTAGACCGGTATACAGGGGTTAACCGACTAAGTAGTGAGTAGACTGGCACACAAGAGGTCAACCGACTAAGCAGTGAATAGATCAGTACATAGGAGGTCAATCAGCTAAGTAGAAAATAGACAGGTATACAAGACGTAACCGGTTGACCGACACACAGGAGGTCAACCGGCTAAGTAGTGAATAGATCGGTACACAGGAGGTCAATCAACTAAGTAGAAAATAGACCGGTATACAAGAGGTAACCGGTTAGGCAGAATTGGACTGGTAGACAAGAGACAACCAACATAATGCGAGTCTCAACCAACACACTTGGAAACGTCCAGATAACATCCAGTTGAACCGACAGTCTTCCCTTTTCAACCAATGAGCTTATCAGCATGAATGATTGTCTTTACTGATATTCCTGGAATGATTTTTTGAGATTAATTTGAGGCGCGATAACATAATTTTGAGTCTAATCTATGAGATAGAGGTAGTGTCATCAAATAGATCAATCATCTTTGTTTTTTATTAAGGAAAAACAAGTTTTTAAGGGACTAGAAACCCTATACAAGATAGGTTTTAGAAGGACCCGCAACCCAAACCGAAAGATAAACTTGAAAGTCCACTCAAAGAAACACAACACAAAAGAGATCCGGCACAGCCAGTCAAAAGAAGGGGAACAACATAAGAAAAATCCCCACCAAAAACCAGCGGGTTGCAAAAAACAAGTAGCCCCAACCCAACCAGGATGGATCAAGAATTTGTCCTACCCTTGTGGGGTCGAAAGGTCATATCAAAAGAGGACTGGGACAATTTAGATATTTTACTTTTAATAGTAATCCATCCCTCCTTAACCCTAGTAGCAGCCTTTTGCCAAGAGGATGGGTCCAAAATAGAGGACCTCCCATCATCAGGAGGAACAAAGCCAACATCCAGAGAGGCAGGGACAATAGAAATCAGAGAGGCAGACAAAGATCTAGCAACAATCTGGGACGTGGGAGGGTCATCCATCGAAGAAGAAGATCCAACATTTTTCAAACGATCAGTAGGGATACCACCGCAAGCATCCACACACTCCTGAGGTAAGAAAACACCAGAAACAGAGGCAGCAACCAAAGGCACAATACCATCGGCCTGAGGAACCTGTGCCACCACCTGGGAGAAGCTTTTCTTTTTAACAAAATAGTGTTCAGAGGAGGCACCCTTCCACCAAGAAGTAGATCTTTTTTTCTTTTTATCTGTTTCACACCGTGCAATAACATGTCCAGTTTGGAAGCACTTTCGACATCTAAAGGGGATACCCTCAAAGTCAAGCGGTTGGACCCAAGATCCCAAGGAAGATTCAATCTCTAACTCAGCGGGAAGCCTTTTAGAAACATCAATGTTAACCGAAATCCGAGCATAAGTAGAATGATAAATTTGGAAAGAATCCTTATCAATCATTAGGAATTCACTTAAAGTCTCCCCCACTTCCTCTAGCAGAGAGTTCATCCATAGATGAAGGGGAAGGTTAGGGAGCCTAACCCAAATAGGAATCTCATTAAATGAATCAGTAGATGGGTTAAAACCTGAGAACTAGGGTTTAACCATCAAAACAAATTTGTCCTCCCAACTGAAAGGATTAATACATAATATTTTTGATCTATCCTCTGCAAGTTCAAATTTAGCAATGAAAAAACCCTTGGCTGAAGGAAAAATGTTAATTGAACCTTTTAAGATCGGTTCCTAGCTTTGGGAAATCCAAGTGTGTAGCTGAGGAAGGCTTGGCCAAAAGCCCCGAAACCTACAAATCAGACCATGAGATTCAAACACGGAGGAATTGTGGATGATCTCCATATCAGTATCAGCAGACACCCTGAAAGCCAAGGGTTTGCACACGGTAACAGCCACAGGCCCCAAGCCACGGGCAACTCGATCAGTAGCAAAGGATGCTGGATGCACCATATCACCATCCTTTGTATTAGCGAGAGAAAACTATGCAGAGCCCCCATTCGTAGCACTAGGCAAGGTAGCCTCACTAGGGGATTGAACAAGGGGTTGGATGGCAACACCAGTTGACCTTAGGGTAGACAGCTTCGTAGTAGCAGATGACCTTAGGGCAGCAACAACGACAGACGTAGACAACATCACAGACGGCCTTAGGGCAGTAGCAGCGGTGGTAAAACCTTTATGTTATGTTGATTAATCATCTTTGTTGCCTTCTAACAATTGCAACATTGTAAATCCCTTAACATGGTGAACCTTAACTGGTTCTTTATGTAAAATCTCTTAACCGAGTCACTTCAGATATGAAGTTGTAAAATCCTCTTGCAAGGTGAACTTTAATAGGTTCTAAGGTATTCTTAACCGGATACCAGTCACTTCTAACAGGGTGATGTTCTCAGAAAGAATTGATTGTAAACTCTTAACAAGGCACTCTTTTTCACTGCAGTAAAAGAGATTGTGGGTTATCCCCACTGTGGTTTTCTCCATCTAACTGAGGGTTTCCACGTATAATTGCTAGTGTTATGTGATGCTTATGTGTGCATGCAAATCTATTTTCTTTGATGTTCTCTGCTTTCATGATTTATGAAATGTTTAAGTTAATTTGGAAGGATAGTTGCAGACTGGTCAGTTTGAATGTTTGAATTATGAATAAACTATTTTGACGGATTCACCCCCCCCTCTCAATCACTGGTTAATACTAACACTATAGAGGATAGGAGATAACTCTCTCTGGAGTTGTCTTGAATGTTGGATCAACTTGTTGAACACGATAAGTCTTTTTAGTTTCTCTTTGTTGGGTGTTTGGTCTTCTTTTGCTATAATTTTTGTCTATTTTGAATAAATTTTTACCCCTTTTATTGGTAAGAAAACAAGTGAGATGAGAAAAAAAGTTCTAGATGAAGATATAGAAGAAGACGAAATTGATGAAGAGAGAAGAAAGATCATTAAATTAGAGTGAAGCCAACATCGAATGTATAAGGAATTGAATCTTGAAAGCATATAGAAAAATAAAATATTGGAATTTTTTAGTTAAGCAATTGAGTTGACAACACTATATAGAGAAGTTGAATAGAAAATAGAATTAGCCACACTCAATGAATTATAAAAGGCATTAAGGAAAGTATAAGAAGTATTAAGATAGACTAATATGGCAAAATCATTGAGATCAATAAATCGTGAGCTTAAGAAAGAAGTAGTAAGAGATGAAAAGGAAGGGAGAGGAAATCCATAGGGTGAAAGAGAGATGGAATAAATTAAGAGTGCCAGGTAGGGTTGTTGACTCAAGAAGAAATTATAAACATAATGCTTTAAGAAAAACTAGAACCCAATAACCCACAATCCATTAGATGAGGATAAGATGAATCACAATAAAGAGAGGATATTTTAAGAGGAGGAAAAAAAGTAATAAAAAAGAGGTAGAAATAGAGATGGAGAATAAAGTATAATTGGAATGATATAATTAAGAATAAAAGTTTAGGATAATTAGTAAGAACATTACAAGAAATAGTATAATTAAAAACGAAGAAGAAAGTGGTAGTAAAAGAAGAATACACGGTGTTAATCAAATGCCAAATCTTGTGACACAAAAAATTAAAAAAAAATCGACAAGTAGATGCACCCCTAGACCACAACCCACCCCTTGTGCCACTTAATAAATTGGAAGAACTAAATTTATCTTTCTTTCTTATTAAATTTTTTTTATTGTATAAAATAACCCTAAATTAGATAGAAATCAACATATCAATTTAAAATATAATCCAAGGGAAAAAAAATAAAAGAAGTTGAGACTAACAAAATACAAGAATCACAACATAGAAATATGAAAACATGACATATGGCTAGGAGAAATAAAACAACATAGGACTCAATTCATTTACGAGAATTATATTGATAATATAGGTTTATAAAGAGCTCATAAACTTGTCCAGTTAAAATCTGGAGACTATCAAAATTGTCATCTATCAAAAGGATTCCCTAGATAATATGTGTGTCTAGTAGAGAGTAGACATGCCCACATCTTATTCACAAATGAACTCCAAATGTCCTAGGAATTATAGGGAACCTAATTCTTTAATTTATAGGTTGTGCAATGAATCTCAAATACATGTGACATGTAGAGATAGAGAATAACATCCAAAAACACAATAGGCTTATATTAACGAAAGAGATAAAATGGAACAAAAGGTACACTTTCACCTAATGAAAGTTGAATGTGATGACTTTTATGCTTCAAGTATAAGATAGGAGAAGTCCATGTGCTAAATCTTGGAGGTCTAGCTACTAAATTCTAGCAACGAGGTGCATCGGAGGCTAGGCCTATCTAAACAAGCATACTAGATAGGGGCATACCTATTAGGTTAACTTTAAATGCCAACAAATTTGGAGGTAATATTTGTCCTTGTCTCTTATAAACTTCTCTATTCAATTCCAACTAGTAGAAAGAATAGATTACATAAAATACCTATGAGAATTTTGACAAAAACTTGTAAAGTAGAGCCACTAAAGGGGTCTCATCTAAATTAACCCCCCTTGTGGGCTTTCCAAAAATGCAATACTATAATAAAACAAAAGAATATTAATATTTGGTAAAATGAGAGTGCAATATATTGACTACGAAAATGATAAAACACTAGCAAGAGCAAAGTCAACAAGGAGTTAAAAAGAGAATATAATGGGAAGGTAAATGAAAATCACAAAGACACAAGAGGAGACTCAAAAGGCTAGATGGAATGATAAATAATATGATAAGAAGTATTTAATTTTGGAAGGGAATAAATGGTCTATCAAGCTATAACTTGGAAGAGAGAAAAGAGGAAAATTAGGGTAAACAATAATCATCAACAAAATCCAAAAAGGCATATGCTTAAGAGCTAAGGAAGAAAAAAATATAGCTCCAAATCTACAAAATAAGCTTCCATAAAGTACTCCTCCGTAAAGCACCTAAAATAATCTTCAAGAAATGTTCAAAAAGAGATACTCTAGAAAATATTTTATAAAAAAATAGCTTGATGCTCAAGTGAGAGGAAAGAGGGTCTATTGATAGATTTTTAGGAGGTTTTGGGGTAAATTAATGTAATAATATAGTATGTGGTCATCTAAGAGCCTCCTATTAAATCTTAGTTGCTTGATAAGCACAAGATAAACCTAAAACCTATCCCACTTCTAAGAGTACACACATGGTGAGTTCATCCATTGATCCGAGAAGGATCATATCTCCAAGAAAGGTGAAGGGTTTCATCTATAATTAGGTAGAACTAATTTTATGTATTTTCTAACAAGGTGATAGTTGTTAGGGAAGTCAGGTAAAGGGGAGGATCAAATCTGCAAATCCGTATGAAGAGAGACACCAAAATCAAATAAAAGGTAGGTAGGACAATCATCACATGAAATGAACAAGCCTTACATAAGGGGGAAAAACCATGCAAATGGGGATGCATAAAAAAATAGAGATAACAAAACAATAATAAGACGAGGCTAAGTGCACTAGGGACTATACCAAATATTACACTTGGCCAAACAAGGTATCAAAAGTGGATTGTTGCCTATAAATTTTTTAACTTTTGGTAAGTCGTAAATCTTTATCAACTTCCCTACTTCTCCCCTTGTCGCGGATTTTTTGAGTTTCTTAACCTCTTCCATGGGGTTCTTAACTTTTGGAATTACCCGACTACCCAACATGCTTAGGGGACTCTGTAGGAAGTTGGCATCATTAGAAACTTGGACTCATGGTTGTCTTTGAAAAAGTTTGATGGTTGCGAACTTGTCTGATCTTTCGATCCTCTGACATATTTTTTGTTGTGTAAAGGCTAGGATTCTCTAAAGTTTCAAAGGATATCTTTGATTCCAAAGCAGGGACATTCTTGATGATGTAATCTTAGGCTTATTGAGTACCCTATTGTGGTGGCAACACGAGTGATGGTAAAGATGGGTCATGCTTAGGCGCCGTTAGAATTAAATAAACCTATCAAGTCGATAAGAATAATTGCCTCATGTTGTTACTCTTTCGACCTCATCAACTACCATGTCATGCACAACTTCTAGGAAACAAATCAAGGGAAGATTTACAAAGTACCGTCATTAATGATGATTAAGTAACTAAGGACACGAAAATGGTGGCGACATGTGTTACTACATTTGATGCTGTCATTTTGCAGAAAGCATTAATATACTAGTCTTGAAGATAGCTAAAAAGGAATATTATCATGATTTTCCTCCATCAAAATGGTTTTGCATCATGATGGTGAGTTGCCATTTCACAACCCTGATTTGAATTGGCTAGAGAAAGAGCAGGAGGATATAGTCCGACAGTTATAGTCTTTTGCATGGAAATAACGTACTCATTTTAGTGAATATAGGAAGGTCATTGCTATATTAGGGAAGATTGCAGAGCAAGTTGAAAACCACGAACAACACTTGCAGGACGAGCTAGCAGCAAGGAGAAACCCACATAATTGAGTTCAACAAGATGGTGCTTAAAGCTAAGAAATGCCATGTGGTGCAATCGGATGTTGAGGAATTGTAGGAAGATATCGTCATGAGCTTGACTGACTTTTTACAAGTTACTATACTCAATGAAGAAGAGTTTACAAATCTCCTTCTGACATTGATTGAAGAAGAGGAAATAGCAGAAGAGATTGACAAACAGATTGCAGAATAACACCCGACACCCAATGCTGGAGCTTAGGTCCGGTAATCTATAGCCTTGTGGTTTTGTGATGTGATTTAGATTTTGTTTCTTAGTGGATCTTTTTCAATTTTGAGAATGGTCACATTCAAGACCATTTTTTATTACGGGAAAAACAGGTTTTGAAGGGATTTTGAAACCCTTTAAATTTATGGTT
Source organism: Cryptomeria japonica (assembly GCF_030272615.1). Lineage (NCBI taxonomy): Eukaryota > Viridiplantae > Streptophyta > Pinopsida > Cupressales > Cupressaceae > Cryptomeria > Cryptomeria japonica. The sequence goes on along the minus strand of NC_081413.1, from coordinate 592,671,897 downwards.
TGAAACAAGGATGTAAGCACTACATGAAAGAAGCCCCACTATTTCTCCAAGGTTCTCCCCAAGGTAAATCATGTTCCATTGTTGACATGGTAGAGATGAACCCATGGGGTTTGAACCTAGGTTCAAGACCTTTATCTTTAAAGAAACCATTTTTTTTAATGGAAAAGACTTGGGATAATAGTTATAAATAAGTTAATTAGTAGATTTAGGGGGGGGCTTTTTGGGGCAAACTTTGTTTTACTCTTAAGAGCAAGAACTTCTTTAATCATATTTCTGTTTGACTGTTTTGAATATAGAAAAACTGTTGGTGGCTTTCAAATATTTGTAATCTTTGAATTATGATGTGTGGATTATTTCTATTCTTTTGAATGGTTATCAATAGGTGCATTATATTTGAGATGTTGAATGGTTTAAATTTTTTGTTACTATAAGAATATTATTTGTGAATGATATGTTGTGGTAATCTGGTTGATTTAAAATCTAGAAAATCCAAAAATAGTGTTATGTATTTTATGCATGCCTTTGAAAATCTTTCTAGTTAAAAGCTCTTTCCTTATTTGCTTTCTGGTTAAAAGCATTTGGTTAATTCTCTATTCATTGAATATTATATGAAGGTAGCTGCCACCTTGTAAAATAGAAGAGAATCAGTCAGTAGATAGTTTGTTTAGATTGGTTCAACGGTGGTTATATTTGCCACTTTTGTGGGCATGAGAATATAGAGTTAAGTGATAAATCTGTTAACCAACAATTTTTTTACGACTCTGTTGGGGATGAAACTAGAAGATTTATGAGAGCTAGTGGTTTTGGTTGTTAAACCAGTGCATGCTTTCCTTTGGAAACATTTTAAATGTGACTTTGTTTGTGTATAGACTTTGAGGAGGTTCCCAAGCTAGTCCCAATTTAATACATGGTTAACATTTGAAAGAGAATGTCAGTTGATAGGATTAGCCTAGCCTGCTCAACACTTCCTAAGTTGATGTTGCTCAATTCGACCAACTCACCAAGCCTAGTTGCTTTCTAGGCCTCCAAGTCCCTCTTACTCTCTTCTAGGGCCTGATTCTAGTCCCTACGAGGGTGTTTTCTTTAGGTGTTTTGGTTAGGAACCCTATCAGTTCACTGTGCTTCTCAGGTGCTCAATTTTGGCCTCTTAGCCTCAACTTGTCATAATGAACCCCAATTGATATGAGATGTTGAAGAGGTGTAATAAGGTCTTATAAAATGTTTTTAGTGCATATGGAGTCCATTGGTGGGTTGCAACTTGAAGATTTCCAACCAGTTTCATAATCTTGCCTGGAAAAGGGCTACAAGGAATTAGGCCTAATTAGGCTCCAAGACCGGGTTTCTAGGGCTTGGAGGAAAATGACTCAAAGAACCCCCAAATAAGTTTAACTTTTATTCAATGATACACCCCCCAATATATTTTTGTGGTTTTAGGCCCCGATCTAACCGTACAAGGTATGAACCCCAAAATGAGGGTTTGTAGGGTTTTTAAGGGCTTTAACCAGCAGTGAATAGGCAACTTGGGGTTTCTCTATTAAATGGATTCTTCAAGACTCCTCCTTGTATATACAAGTCTTACCCAACCCCATGAACTCCTCCAAATTCAGAAATGGTGTTCTTGCATTGAACAACTTTTTGCAACTTCATGATTTTTGCACTTTTGATCTCTCCCACCTAAGAGACCTATATCAAGTCATCACATATGACATTTCAAACATGTCTAAGGCCTATTTAACCCTCTCTAATTCTTTTCCAACTTTTAGCACTTTTGAACAACAAAAAGGCCAAAAACTACTCAAACACACTATTTACACAAAAATGCAAACCTAGGTAAAATGAACTCCACCTAGGCCTACATTGACCAATTACACACTCTTGGACCCTCCTAGAGTCCTTATTCCCTATTGACTTGGCTAGGGTCAGTACAAGCCAAAATTTGCAAAAACAAGAAAGCTAGAACCTAGGTGCTCCTCCACCATCCATCAAGTGTTGTCTCACCCTGTGAATACTTGTGGAAAGGAAATTAATGGAAACTTTGCTGAGGATTACATATGTGTATCACTGCTAAGAGATGCATATAGGAAATATAGTCAATTAAACTATTTTGGGAAAAAGGGGGCCCATTGGATTTCAGTTGAAAAGACACAAGAATCGTCCTCGTCTAATTCCCCCGCCCTCATAAGAAGAATCTCTGAAGATACGTTGTCTGAATCATCAATGTTGAATAACCAAAAGAAAAAGTGTGCTTGATGGGAGGTGCAAAGGTTGAGTCATTTCTAAAATGCATACCAGTTGAGCTTGAAGAGATATCACTTGGTATCTCTAAAGAAGAGAAGACATCAAAAGAATTCAAAAGGGTTTATGTTTCAAACTTGCTCTAGCAAGGTTCTGACAATGACTTCCGATGTGGTATAGTCGATGATAAGGGTCACATCACTGAGGTTGGAGTAGAAAAGTTCATAAGAATTTCTAGTGGAGTAGAAAAGAAGCTAACATCACCTCATTGTTGGTATTATGGATGTGTTGCATTGGTTTTGTCATTGATGTCAACACCTGTCAACACTTATCAACACTGGAGATCTTTGGTTATGTTCACTGGCATGTTCAGTGACTTATGCACAGTCATCGGTATTTGGTTCACCATCAGGTTATATTATTCACCGACACTGAGGATGATCTGTTATCATCTGGAGATTACTTGGTTATGTTAAAGACATGGTTTAGACACTTGGTTTTGGTGATTTGGTTATTGGCCTAATCGAGTTTGCATATTTGTTGTTACCGACAAATAGGTCTAGGTTATGGACCGGCAAGCGTTATCTATTTCAAACCAACACGACACGTTATGGAGATGATTTATTGATTGGTTATTATTGTAAATGCATTGAGTTGACATGATGCATCACATATTGATTCATTTGTAATTGATTTAATTGTAATATTCTTAGTGAGCCAACCTACACATTTGGTCTTAGGTTCTGGTATATATGTAAGATCTCATTTATGAGATTATGTAGAAGGTGTGGAAAAGGATTGTAATAAGGTATATGAAAATATATGCAGAACTATACACGCAGACATCATTTGAAGATTCCAAGAAGGTATGAAGAAGACAATCAGATCTTAACCGGTACCGAATCCAGTATATGAAGATGTTATTCTGAGCAGTACATTATCATTGGATTTAACTATCCAATTGTAGTCAGTGTGACTCCCATTTTGTGATTGAGCAGTGAGCTCTAGATAGTTGGCCTTTCTAAATGTGCAAACCCCATTTGTACACACATACTATCTGCAGTAGTATCATCTGATTGTGGGTAAGGTTTCCCACCGTGGTTTTTCCCCTTACAGGGTTTCCACATACAAATATCTGTGTTATGTGTTGTGGATGTTATTTGTCTTTCTGTTTCATGCATTAAACTTTACCGGTACTGTTATTAACTATTAAACTGTCAACTGACATTAGGTTTGGTTTATCGGTATTATGCATCAAGTTTGATTAAGTTATATTTGGGTTGAAATTAATAGACAACTGATTCACCCACCCCCCCTTGCAGTTGCCTCTGGGTTAACAATTGGTATCAGAGCCAAGTCCTCTTTTTGCAGAAGTTTAATAGTTTGAGGAGATTCTATGGCAACTAACTATTTCAGGAAGGAAAGTCCAAAGCTTGATGGAACTAACTATGGTATATGGAAGATAAGAATGGAGACACATTTGAATTGCATTGAAAGAGACATATGGGATGTTACAAAAAATGGCTATGTTGGTCCTACATAGAGTCAACCTAATCCACCTAACTTGGCTACAGATCAAGAGAATGATTGCAAAGCAAGATAAGCACTTTTGAGCGCATTGTCAAATCAACAAATCATGGGATTATCAGACCGATCTACTACTAAAGCTATTTGGGATAAATTGGAGACATTGAATGAAGGTGATACCATTGTCAAAATTGCAAAATTGGAATGCTTCCGGGTCAGGTATGAAAATCTGAAAATGGAAGAAGATGAAAGGATTTATGCTTTTATGGAAAGAGTCAATGAAATTGTTTTGGGTATACAATGTTGTGGAGGATCCTTAAGTGAAGATGAGATTGTTTCTAAAGTTTTAAGAGCATTTCCACCGGCATACAAAATGAAAGTAACCGCTATTAATGAATTAATTACAATGCCTAATACATCAGTATCTAGAGATACCTTGGTTGGAAAACTTGAGGAATTTGGCCCTATTGCTACAATTAAGACAAATTTAGCTTTCAAAGTATCATCATCATCATCAAAGAAATCTGATTGGAAAGCACTTTATGCAAGAGAATTTGAAGAAATCAAAAGAGAGAATGAAGAATTGGAAGAACTTGAAGCATTATTTGCAAGGAAAATGCCTAAAGGTCAAGTTGGAAGTAAGTATGAAGGTAAAGCACCATTTAAATGTTTTAACTGCAATAAAATTGGTCATATGGCATCTAGGTGTCCTGATAGACATGCAAGATTGAAAGAAGAAGCTAAAAAAACATATAAGCCTAACCCTAAATATCAGAGATACAGATTTAAGAAGAATAGAGACAAATCATGTTACTATGTTGATGGAGTTACTGATGATTTTGATGAGGAACCGATAGACAATAGATGGGATTTTGTTGCAATAACAAAAGATCAACCGATACCTACTATACAACTGGTAGAGGAGGCCCTGATAGCTAAAATTGAAGAAAAGGATGAATGGATCATTGATTCCAGATGTTCACATCATATGACTGGTGATAAAAGTAAATTCTTAAATTTTCAGGAATACAATGGAGGTCTAGTAAGACTTGGAGATGATAAAGCTTGTTTGATCAGAGGAAAAGGAACTATTTCTTTTGATGGTAAGCACAATACTAACAACATTTATTATGTTGAAGGTTTGAAGCATAATATTTTGAGTGTTGGTCAATTAGTTGAAAAGGGATTTCAGTTACAATTCAAGAATGGTAAATGCAAAATCATGAATAGAACTGGTTTGGAAATTGCAACCGGTAATCAGACGAGAGGTAATATCTTTCACTTGAATAACAATGAGAAGACATACTTGATTGCACATATTGATGAAAGTTGGTTATTGCATAAAAGACTTTGTCATGTAAATTTTGATTGCATTGTGAAGATCAGTACAACTATGGCAATAAGGGATTTACCTAAGATTGTAAAACCTCACAGTCTGATATGTAAGGAATGTCAATTTGGAAAGCAAGTTAGAGCAACTTTTAAGAGTATTCCAGAGAAAAAATCCAATAATGTTCTTGATTTAATTCACACTGATTTATGTGGTCCAACAAGAACTAGAAGTTTACAAGGAGATAGATATTTTATGCTAATCATTGATGATTATTCTAGAATGTGTTGGGTTACTTTTCTCAGGGAGAAATCAGAAGCTTTTGGGAAATTCAAACTATTCAAGGCAATAGTAGAGAATGAAACTAGTAAGAAATCAAATGTTTGAGATCAGATCAAGGAGGTGAATTCACATCGAAGGAATTTAATACATTATGTGAAGTGAATGGAATCATAAGACAATTATCAGCACCTTGGACACCTCAGCAAAATGAAGTCGTGGAAAGAAAGAACAAAACTATTATGGATGCAGCTAGAAGCATGATATCCGAAGCAAACCTACCTCATGTGTATTAGAGAGAATCAATGAATACATCGGTTTACACATTCAATAGAGTTCACATCAAAGGTGAAACCGGTAAGACCCCTCATGAGCTATGGTTTGGTAATACTCCTACTCTTAAATATTTTAGAATATTTGGAAGCAAATGTTATATTAGGAGAGATGATTGTATTGGTAAATTTGATCCTAGAAGTGATGAAGGAATATTTCTTGGTTATTCATCTAAGAGCAAGGCATATAGATGTTTTAATAAGAGATTGCGGAAAATCATTGAGAGTGCAAATGTGAAGATTGATGAACAGTTTAGAGGTAATTCAAGGTCTATGGACTTTGAACTGACAATTGAGATAATCACAAATGAACCTATACTAAATGCACCGGTACAGAATGTTGATCCAGTCAAACCGACATCATCTGAGAATTCCACAGTGACTGAAGAACAATAGCAAGTGAATACACCCAGGTATGTAAGATTGAATCACTCCGAAAGTCAGATAATTGGGAATAAGTATCAAGGTGTAATGAGTAGAGGAAGACTAGAAAATGAAGAAGTATGTCTAATTTTTCAAATTTAACCAACATTAGTTAATGAGGCATGTGAAGATAAACACTGGGTTAAAGCTATGGAAGATGAATTGGAACAAATTGAAAAGAATAACACATGGACATTGGTTCCTTGACCTAAAAACAAAAATGTAATTGGAACTAAATGGGTATTCAAAAATAAAATTAATGAAGATGGTAAGGTAGTTAGAAACAATGCAAGATTAGTGTGTAAGGGATATTCACAGAAAGAGGGAATTGATTACAATGAAACCTTTGCACCGGTAGCTAGAATTGAGGTAGTCAGACTATTTCTAGCATTTACAACACACAAGAACTATAAAGTATATCAAATCGATGTTAAATGGTGATCTTGAAGAGGAAGTTTACATTGAACAACCTGATGGATTTTGTTTGACAGATGACAAAGATATGGTTTGCAGGTTAAGGAAAGCTTTATCTGGATTGAAGCAAGCTCCTAGAGTTTGGTATGCTAGACTGGACAAATATCTTTTGAAGCTTGGTTACACTAAAGGTGATGTTGACAACAACTTATATTACAAAGTGACTAATGATGACATATTGGTTATTGAAGTTTTTGTTGATGATATAATTTTTGAAGGAGAAGATGGATTGTGTAAAGACTTTTCTAATAAGATGCAGGAAGAATTTGAAATGTCTATGATTGGGGAGATAAAATTATTTTTAGGATTGCAGGTATATTCATATGTCAATCTAAGTACTTGAAGGAACTACTAAAGAAATTTGGTATAGAAAACTCTAAACTAGTAAGTACTCCTATGACTACAACTGATAAACTATCATTCAAGGATGAATCAACACCTGTTAATCCAACAAGATATAAATCTATGATTGGAGGTTTACTGTATTTGACACAAACAAGACCTGATATTATGAATGCAGTATGTATTGTTTCAAGATTTCAGAGTAATCCTAAGGAAAATCATGAATCAACAGTGAAAAGGATTTTCCGGTATCTACAAGGAACAACAAATCTTGGTTTATGGTATCTTAAAGATGAAAATTTTGATTTATGTGCATACACAGATGCAGATTGGGCAGGAGATGTAGATGACAGAAAGAGAACCACCGACAAAGCATTCTTTCTTGGTAGCAGATTGATTTCATGGCTGAGCAATAAACATAGTTGTACATCATTATCAACAATAGAATCAGAAAATGTTGCAACAACAACTAATTATACTTAGGTATTATGGATTAAGAAAATGTTAAAGGACATAAAGGTAAAATGCAAAGAACCTATAATCATTTACTGTGATAATATGGTAGCAATTGATATATCAAAGAATCTGGTATTTCACTCTAAAACTAAACATGTTTCTATCAAATTCAATTTTCTAAAAGAGAATGTTGAAGCAAAAGAAGTGAAATTGGTTTATGTGAATACTAAAGAGCAGATTGCAGATATCTTTACTAAACCTTTGCCTAAAGAAACTTTTAAATATCTCAGAGAGTAGCTTGGGGTTAAAACCTCACTAATAGAGACTTAGACAGTTGAAGAATGGCATCAAACCGACAGGAATTAATAGAGAAATATTTTTCCAGCTTTGATGAAGGAGAGCTACTTCTTAGGGGGAGTAGTTGGTTATAACAATTGGTATTTGTAATTAGTTCTATGAACTGTTTGTATTTGGTTTTGTATTGCTTTGGAATTTGATGTCAAAGGGGGAGAGATATCCATGGAAAAACACATTATCTTTTGGGGAGAGATTATTCCTAAGGGGAGAGATATTATATATTTTGATTTTTGGTAATTGATCTCTTTGGGAGATTGTTGGTTTTTGGTTTTTGGCATTTCTGCTTTGGCACTTAGATGGTTTTTCCATCTTGTGTTGCCATCAATGCCAAAGGGGGAGATTGTTGGTATTATGGATGTGTTGCATTGGTTTTGTCATTGATGTCAACACCTGTCAACACTTGTGAACACTTATCAACACTGGAGATCTTTGGTTACGTTCACTGGCATGTTCAGTGACTTATGCACAATCACAGGTATTTGGTTCACCAACAGGTTATATTGTTCACTGGCACTGAGGATGATCTGTTATCATCTGGAGATTACTTGGTTATGTCAAAGACATGGTTTGGACACTTGGTTTTGGTGATTTGGTTATTGGCCTAATCGAGTTTGCATATTTGTTGTTACCGACAAATAGGTCTAGGTTATGGACCGACAAGCGTTATCTATTCCAGATCAGCATGACACATTATGAAGATGATTTATTGATTGGTTATTATTGTAAATGCATTGAGACAACATGATGCATCTCATATTGATTCATTTGTAATTGATTTAATTGTAATATTCTTAGTGAGCCGACCTACACATTTGGTCTTAGGTTTTGGTATATATGTAAGATCTAATTTATGAGATTATGCAGAAGGTGTGGAAAAGGATTGTAATAAGGTATATGAAAATATATGCAGAGCTATACACGCAAACATCATTTGAAGATTCAAGGAAGGTATGAAGAAGACAATCAGAGCTTAACCGGTACTGAATCCAGCATATGAAGATGCTATTCTGAGCAGTACATTATCATTGGATTTAACCATCCAATTGTAGTTAGTGTGACTCCCATTTTGTGATTGAGCAGTGAGATCTAGGCAGTTGGCCTTTCTGCATGTACAGACCCCATTTGTACACACATACTATCTGCAGTAGTATCCTTTGATTGTGGGTAAGGTTTCCCACCATGGTTTTTCCCCTTATAGGGTTTCCATGTACAAATATTTGTGTTATGTGTTGTGGATGTTATTTGTCTTTCTGTTTCATGCATTAAACTTTACTGGTACTGTTATTAACTGTTAAACTGTCAACTGACATTAAGTTTGGTTTACCGGTATTATGCATCAAGTTTGATTAAGTTATACTTGGGTTGAAATTAATAGACAACTAGTTCACCCCCCCCCCCCTCTCAGTTGCCTCTGGGTCCTAACAAAGTCACTCTCTAAGATGAGCTCCTATGTGAGGGAAGATGAAGTCCTCCCGATATTTGATCCTATGCTTTTGGAATATGACAATCAAATGTCATCATGTACAACACGTGTGAGCTCTTTTCTGACTTTGGGTAAGCCAAAAAAAGGTTCTCTTTCTGATAGCCCTCTAATTGACTTGGTTGGCTTTGTGCGAGGTGTAGCACTCGAAGAAGACCTCCTCTCCTTTTTCTAAAAAGAAGTCCCCAACCCGGGGGATAGAGATTGAATGGAATCCTTTAAATCCTATGTATTACCCTATGGAATCTTATGAGGATGCTAAGGTTAGGGATAATCCTCTTTTTGAATTGACAAAACCTCAGCCGATTAAGCAACTATTATTCCCCCATAAATCTACTAAACCTGAGAGACGTATCCTTGGAGATAGCTTTGATAATGTTGAGTTCAATTCTTTATGTTGTTGCAGAGAAATGGGAAGCGAAGATGTCCATTTCCTGAATCCAAACCCTAGGGACCTTGTTGATGATTATTTATCTATTAATGAAATCACTGATAAATCCCCAGTCATTGATAATCTTAAGCCATTGTCAAGTAAAGTTTGTATGCTGAGCCATGATAGCTGTGCTGATATCTTAAATCAAAGATGGGAGGTATATGATCTGAGATAGAATATACTAGCTAGATATTTCTAGAAGGATCACTTTTAGTTACCACAAGTAATTCATGAAGAGATGATGGGTCTGGTCCCAGAGGTATATCATGAAGAGTGGTTGTTTGGGCATGAATACATCTACAAGAAAATTTTGTGTAGTTCTAATCAGAAGTCTATCTCTGGAGCCGTCATCGAACATTGTTCATCTTTCATCATGTCATATGTCTAAAGCCCTCTATTCCACACAGGTATATATTTCTCCCAACCCATAAATGGTTTCACTTGAATAGTGTTGCACTCCTTTAGCATAAGGCCCCTATGACCATGTATATATTTAGGTCTTGTTTTTGGTGTGTTGTAGGTGTAGTTTGTTTTTTCTTTCTAGTTTTGGCCTATTAGTTTGGAGTTTATGCCCAGTCGCCCCTCCTCCCTACTGCCAAACAACACCCTTCCTTTTGTTACGCCTGATTCTATTGCCCATTTTTTATGCACTAGTCTGAGTTCTAGAGTTCTTTGCATCCTACTAGTCCTAGTCCCCATTTATAGCCTATGTTGCCTATAATTTTTAAAAATTTTGGTAGGTCGTAAATCTTTATTGACTTCCCTCCTTTTCCCCTTGTCATGACTTTTTTGATTTTCTTAACCTCTGTTGTGGGGTTCTTAACTTTTGGAATTACCCGACATGCTTAGGGGAGTCTGCAGGAAGTCGACGTCGTTAGAAAGTTGGACTCATGGTTGTCTTTGAAATAATTTGATGGTTGCGAACTTGTCCGATCTTCTGATCCTCTGACATCTTTTCTATTGTGTAAAGGTTCGACTTTTCTAAAGTTTCAAAGGATATCTCTGTTTCCAAAGAAAGGACATTCTTGATGATGTAATCTTAGGCTTATTTAGTACCTTATTGGGGTGGAAACATGAGTGATGGTAAAGATGGGTCATGCTTAGGCACTACCAGAATTAAATAAACCTATCAAGTTGATAAGAATAATTTCCTCATGTTGTTACTCTTTCTACCTCATCAGTTGCCACATCATGCATAACTTCCAAGAAACAAATCAAAATACGATTTACAAAGTACCATCATTAATGGCGATTAATCAACTAAGGACACGAAAAAGGTGGTGGCATGCGTTACTACATTTGATGTTGTCATTTTTGCAGAAAACATTAATATACTACTCTTAAAGATAGCTAAAAGGGAAGATTGTCCTGATTTGCCTGCATCAAAATGGTTTTGCCTCATGATGGTGAGTCACCATTTCACAACCCGTATTTGAATTGGCTAGAGAAAGAGCAGGAGGATATAGTCTGACAGTTACAGTCTTTTGCATGGAAAGCACGCATTGATTTCAGCGAATATAAGAAGGTTGTTGCTATATTAGGGAAGATTGCAAAGAAAGCTAAAAACCACAAACAACGCTTGCAGGACGAGCTAGCAGCAACGAGAAACCCAGATAATTGAGCTCAACAAGATGGTGCTTAAAGCTAAGAAAGTCCCTGTGGTGCAACCGAATGTTGAGGAATTGCAGGAAGATATCGTCATGAACTTGACCAAATTTTTCTAAGCTATTGTACTCGACGAAGAAGAGTTTACAGATCTCCTTCTAACATTGATTGAAGAAGAGGAAATAATGAAAGAGATTGATAAACGGATTGCAGAACAAAACCTGACACCCGATGCTGGAGTCTGAGTCTGGTGATTTATAGCCTTGCGGTATTGTGATGTGATTTAGATTTTGTTGCTTAGTGGATCTTTTTTCAGTTTTGAGAATGGTCACGTTCAAGACCGTTATCTTTAAAGAAATCAATTTTTTTAATGGAAAAGACTTGGGATAGTAGTTATAAATAAGTTAATTAGTAGATTTAGGGGGGGGGGATTTTTGGGGCAAATTTTGTTTTACTCTTAAGAGCAAGAACTTCTTTAAGAATATTTTTGTTTCACTATTTTGAATATAGAAAAACTGCTAGTGTCTTCACTAACACATTTGGACACATTTTCTGATGAAATATCGTTAGAATTCTGATGGTTTTGTGTCATAGGTTCGACGAAATGGCGGCAAGTTTTTTGTCAAAGCATCTGACATAGGATATTTCATCGAACAAATGATGAACATTTCGTCAGAAACCAATTTCACCTTGCATGAAACCATGCAACAATTTTCGTCCGAACTCCAATGGAAACCATGGTAGTTTTTCGTCGCACGTACATCATTGTCGTCGAAACCATGTTGTACATGTGGCAAATTTTGACGACATTGATTGTTGGAATACTGATGGACTTCTACTATGCTCCAAAGAGAATGTTGTGCCTTTGACGTAAATTTTTATTGGAAGTTCAGCAGTCTCGTCAAGGCATTTTGGGGGCATTCGTTGAAATTCTCACGAAAAGTTAATATTTAAAAAAAAAATTGCCAGTCAGTCTCTCTCTCTCTCTCTCATCCTCTATCTCTATCTCTCCCTCACTTTTCCTCTTTCTCTCAGGTGTCTCTATCCCATTCTATCCCTCCTACTCTCTGTCTCCATGTCCCCTTCTCCCCGACGACCTCTATCTCTATCTCTCCCTTTCTGTACAAGGTTTAGAGTTAGGTTTGAGAATTGATGGTTCACTACAAACTCTCTGTATCCATATTACTTGCATTACATATCACTAAAAACTTAAACTTAACTTTGGAAAATTTTACTTGGCTAATAGATGGTTAAGTTACTCTAATTTGGTTAAGGGTTATAGAAGGTTGTTGAAACTTAAACTTAACTTTTGAAAACACTAGCATTGTCAAAACACTAGTGATATGAGGTTTTTTGAATATCAAGAGGTGATAGAAGATAGGGTGAAAGAAATTCCAAGAATACGATAAAAAAACCCTCGAGTTCAATCACTCACCTAGACGTGATAGTAATGAGAGGTTTTAGATTAGAGAGGCACTGCCAAAGGAAGACTCGGAGCAACTGAGTTACTATTATGTAATTTTGGGTAATGTTTTAATTGCAAAATTATTAGTTCAATGTTTGCAAGTTTTGTGTAGAAGATGCTCTAAAATCTTGAAATGTAAAATTTCTGACTGTTTATGGGAAGCCTTAGATATGAGGGGATATATTTTTATCTTATTTAAGTCCTTAGCTTGACTAATCTCAAAATTTTCATATGTATTTGATAGTGAAAAATGCTAATAATTGCATTGACAAGATGCTACTATTCTAAAGAAAAAAGCAATCCATCTGCAAAGCTTCAAGAAAATTAAAGAGAGGAAAGAAAACTTGAAAAATATATAAATTTATACCTTCCCACATAGGTTGTATTGATCCATCTTAAAGGAAATATGAACATCAATGGATTCAGCCCCTGGTAACAAAATAAAATAGCAATGGTGAGTTATTTCCATGTAAACCATAGTCAAAGTTAGCAATCAATGAGTCTTTGAAGGGTAAGCATACCTGAACTATTCCTCGCCTAATCTGTAACCAACATTTATCAACAATTATGTATGTGTTAGCTTATGTGGTAGAAAGTGAAAAAATTAACCAAACAAAATACAAGGATATAAACTTAATTTAATCAATAATTTAGGTAATTTAGTCAAATTACCTGGCTTGAAATATAGCCACACCGTTCACAGATACCTTGTTCTTGCAATTATGTTAAAGACAAAATAATGAAGTTCTCAACCAATCTGATGATGTGAAATATTTCTCTTAGTCTAAAAGATCAAGACTTGAACCATCAGATGCCCCAAAGATAGGAAGAAAGAAAATATGGATAGACTAACAAGTATATATTATGAAGTATTGGATGCCCCAATTAAGATACAAACACATCCAATGCTTCATAGTATAGACTCATTAGTCTACTCATCTTTTCTTTTAAGGTTTTATGTTCATGGGAATCTATAACTCTATGTGTAAAAAGTCGATCTATAATTATGGATCACGATTATAAAATGAAATTACATCAATATATAGAGTTAGTATATCTAACCCTATCTCAAAACAATCATGTTATCCTACCCAAGGAAAAGTATACAACAATATGACATTAAGAGGTTATAATAGCTCTTGAAAATTAAAGAGGAAAGAAAACTTGAAAAATATATAGATTTATACCTTCCCACACATCTTGTATTGATCTATCTTAAAGCAAATATGAACATAAATGGATTAAGCCCTTAGTAACAAAATAAAATAGAAATGGTGAGTTATTTCCATGTAAACCATACTAAAAGTTAGCCATCATTGAGTCTTTGAAGGGTAAGCATACCTGAACTGTTCCTCACCTAATCTGTAAACAACATTTATCAACAATTACATATTAGCTTATGTGGTAGAAAGTAAAAAATTTAACCAAACAAATTACAAGAATATAAACTTAATTTAGTCAATAATTTAGGTAATTCAATCAAATTACATGGCTTCAAATATAGCCACACTTCTCACACATACCTTCTTCTGGAAATTTTGTTGAAGATAAAATACTGAAGTTCTCAACTGATCTGATGATGTCAAGTATTTCTCTTAGTCTGAAAGACCAGGACTTGAAGCATCAGATGCCCCAAAGATAGGAAGAGAGAGAGAGGTTGATTCCCATGAACGTCAAACCTTAAAAGAAAAGATGAATGGACTAACAATTATATACTATGAATCATTGGATGCCCCAAAGACATGAATACATCCAATGCTTCATAGTATAGACTCGTAAGTGTACTCATCTTTTCCTTTAAGCTTTGATGTTCATGGGAATTTCTAACTCTGTGTTTGAGAAGCCGATCCAAGCAACTTGTGGTGTTGTTGTTCGTGTTGGCTTTGTTGGACCCTGCAATTAAGATTCAATACACATTATTCACTAAGATTAACAGTGCAACATAATGAAATATTGAAAAGTGTGTTAACTTATTGAGCCTAGCAAAAGGTCTGGGTTCAAAAATTTATTTTGTGGTTTTTGTTGTGTTTGGTTGCAGGTGTGGATCCACCTAACTACAGAGATGGTGTTGGAATAGGTTAGGAGATAACCTAGTTGTGGTTTCCAAGAGACTAGGGTGAGAGGAGAAAGTGACTCCTAGGTGAGGCAAGGAAGTTATGATTTTGTGGCAGTAGGAGAGGTGGATGCCTAGATGAACACCTGAGTTGCAGCCATTGGATACTCCATTGATGTGAGTAGTTGAGAGGATGCCTCAAACCTATCAAAGTGTAGGTTGTATGGGTCAGTGAGAACCTTAAAGGAGAGTTTTGATAGTTTCTTTCTTGATTCCCATGGTTTGAGGAAGATTTGTTACATATTATGAGTTAGTACAAGAGAAGGAATGAGATCCTAGTTGGTCAGTCCTAGTTGAGTAGCCAAGATGGTGTTGGTGATTGTCTTAGAGTTGAGGAGCATGGTTGAGAGTTCAAGAAGGTTGGTTATGAGTGGAAGAATGTATGCGAGTGGTTGGACAAGGGCTTGAGAAGGCTTAAGTGAGTTTGGGCTATTAAAGCCTAGTGAGTAAATTGAGGAGTCAAAGAAGAAGTTTCACCTATTGAGTTGATGAGAAATGAAACTAGCTAGGGATAGCAACAAATCTCAAAAGGACTTCAACCAATGCAAAGGTCACAAATAATATCTACATAGTTATGAAGCAAGTTCAAAGACCAATGAATAGGGAGATCATATTAGTATGAAACAATATATGCATAGTCCAAGATGCATTAGCTCAGACATAGGATAGTAAGAAAAGGCCTCAAAGCCTCCATGCTCTCAGTCAAACCCAAAAGTATCAGTCTAAGAGTTGATGCATTAATAGAGACAATGATGAGAGCATGAATCCTTTTCTCTTTTAGTAAGGAGCTCAAAAGATCCATTCATTTAGCAAGGAGAAGCTTAGAAAGGAGAAACTTGTTACTATTACTACTACAACTCCTTCTTTAATCCATCAAAGGACAAGGTCCTCTAAGGCCAAAGAAGAACTAAGGAAGCACCCGAAGACATTCCAATGGCCCATAAGAGATTAAGAAAAGGTTCCAAACAAATGATTATTCAATCTTCTAAAGAAGACAAGAAGACCAACCACTCCAAAGGATACCAGAAAAGGATACCTTAAGCAAAAAATCCTAGACCATTGATATAACAAATAATGAGGAATAAGTTCTTGAAAAGACTAATGTTTGAAAATTTAATGTTAAGGAAGAGATAACTGTAGGTACCTAAAAATGTCTCATTGATCATGTATTGATTATTCATCCAATTAATTAAGTAACTATCTAACTATTTAATTAAGCTTATTAATCTTATTCTTCTAAATTCATATTTCTTCATAATCTTACTAATTATTTCAATTTCAATTCTATCGTCGTTTAATCATTTAAACAATTTTCTAATGTTAATTAAATATTTGTTATTTAATTAATTGTGACTATTAATCCCTCAATTTAAATAATCTTTATTATTTAAATAAATTCATTCTCAATTTCTATTTCTCATCATTTAATTATTTAACCCTTTTCTAAATATTAATTAAATGTTTATTATTTAATTCATTATAATTTAATTCTATTAATTTAAATAATCTTTATTATTTAATTAAATTCATATTCTTCCAATTTCTTTCAATTTAAATTACATGTGCATGATTTCAAAAATCAAATTGAAAATCAAAATCAAGTTCTAAATATATTCAAACAACAAAATTGAATTTAAAATAAATTCAATATTTGAATTAAATCTCATGCAAAGATTAAATTGAAAATCAAAGTCAAAGTGTAAGCACATGTTAATTAATTAATTAATTAAATCATTATCTTTTCAACTCCTATTTCTATCTTCCACTTTGTTTTTTTTTTCTAAAAAAGCTTTCAATCAGTTAACTATTCAATCTATTTTTAATTGATTATTTCAATTAATTGATTAATTGCATCATTCTTTAATCATCCTCCAATCATTTCTTTTCATTCTTTCAATCAACTTTTTTCTCAATCAGTTAACTCAATTAATCTATTCAATCTATTCTATTCCACCTCTAAATCAACAGTTCAACTATCAATCAGTATGTGAGCTCACCTGAGTTCCACCTCTTGATCATTATGCTCCACCTCTCAATCAATCTCACCCAAAAATCTGTAAATTCAGCATTCAATCTCCATTTTCAATAATCAAGAACAATCACGAACTTCAAATCTTTGTGTCATTTGCAGGTTGCCAATGCAATATCTAAGAGCCATCATACCACGAAGAAGAGAAGAATAATGAAAGTCATATGCAATCATGAAATAGGGAGTTTTAATTGAATATTTTATATTCCCGTTACTTTGTTTTGCATTATTTCATTGGTTTATTTAGGATTCTTTTGTTAGATAGGGATTCGTGATTTCCCTTTATTTCTTATTGAATAATGATGAATTTTACATACATTTTGGTGAACCCGACGTGAATCAACAACACTCTGATTTGGAATTTTGTGTATGCCTACAGGTATAGGTATTGGATCTTGCAACTACATCTCTCTTTTAGATTCATATTCTAAGAGGTTTTCTGATCTTAATTGGTGTTTTATTCAAAAATTTCAAGACTAACATTGTGCAGATCAGGTTCCAGGCAAAATTGTAGGCTATTCAAATATTTTATCATATCTTCCAAGCGATTGAGAATTTGTTCATGATTTTTTTTATTGTAGGTTAATGATCATCTCACGGCTCTACAGTAAAACAATCAGCCTTAGATCGTCATTTTTGAGTGGGATATGGTAGTTTTAATTTTTTTCATAAATCTTTGATTTTTGGATCAAATAAACAAATTTCTATGAGATTTTTTTATAGTAGTTTAAGGATCCCGAGACAACCTATAGTACAAAATTCAGATCTTTACCATGTGTTTTGACCAAAATATGATCATTTTATTTATTTTTAATAAATTCTGAATTCTGGGCACAAATCAAATAATTTTTTAAAATTTTTACATTTTTGGAAATCTCTTGAAAATTCATAGGGGTATCTTCTTTACAGTTTTGATTTTGATGTCAAATAATTAACGTAAAGCCAGATCTTTAAAAATTCATGTTTTTCCATAAATCTGCTCTCTAGAGTGCAAGTTAATGTCTTTTTCTAAAATTCTTACATTTTTGGAAAGCTCTCATAAATTTATTTGGGGTATCTTCTTTGTAATTTTATTTTGGGGTAGAAAAAAAAAATTAATGTTGTCATTTTGATTTCTACTACTAATTGTTTGTTTGCAGCGTGTAGTGAAATTACAGAGAAGGTTTGATCATCCTAGACTATTTTGAGATAACTAATAATTTGATTGCAGAATCCTTTAGAATTAAATCACTTTTAGATTTTGGGTTTAAAATTGACATGCATGATCTCACACTTTAGCTTGGTGCTTAAAATTGATCTTGCGATTAAAATTAATATGCAAGATCTCACACTTGAGCTTGGTGCTTAAAATTGATCTTGGGATTAAAATTGACATGAATGATATCACACTTCACTTTGGTGTTTAAAATAGACATGCACATGCGTATCTCACACCTCAGTTTGGGCTTTAAAATTGACGTGAATCTGGCTTATGAATAGACTAAATCACACATTGCGATATATAAGGGAAAAACAACTTTTTTATGTCTTGGATGGACCTATTGTTGCATTAAGTACCTTTCCACCCACCTTTGAGGTCTTGGGAGAGAGGGAAAGGTGATAACGACACCCAATTTTGTTTTTTAGTAGTGAGGGGTATCTTTGACTAGGGATTTCATCACCCCACAGAGGTACTTCAAATTGGGATGCGTTGGGGATATCATCTCCCAACATACTCTCGAGCGGGTTTTTTGAGCCTCTATATCGATATATTGGTTAGGCGGCTAGAGTGTTGAGTGAATTCGACATATGTGGGGGCCTTCCCTGCACCAATAAGCTTAACTAATTCCTTAAGTGGCTTTCTTTGAGATTATGTCATTGGATTGGGATCCCTTGAAACTTTCAATAAGAACCAACTTAGTAGCCCAAATCCCATGTTTATTGGTTTAGGGTGTGCAGATCATACCCCATAGATACCATCCATGTACCTTGCATGATGAGACAAAAAATCCTTGGTGATAAGATCTTTGGATGTTCGGGGTAACATATATTGGCATGCCCGAGAAGTGTGTGTTGTGGAGTGGAGCCAGTGCTATTAGACTCTCTATCTTTTTGTCTTGTTTCGGTATTTTGTTGCGGGGCCCCCATTAAACAGTTTCCACTTTCTAGCCTAAGATTGTCTTCTATGTTTTTATGTGTATCGTTGTGCTAAACCAGTATTGAGTCAGTATTTGGGCTATTTTAGAGCCTACCTTGCGTAGCTCTGAATTCTTAGAGTTTGTCAAAACACAGTTCATCCAACTATACTTATCTTCAAATAGTGTTCTTAGAATTAAAAAAAAAAACCTTGTCCTACAAACAAAGTTATTTGAAACAGAGTCTACCTTGAAACATTTGACAAAACCAACAAAGTCCAAAAATTTGTATACTTGTGACAATAGGTTTTCTTACAGTCCTTGCATAGTCCTCGTTATCATCCTTATTATAATCTTCATTTACATTCTTACTTTGCATAAGTCCTTGCATAGTCCTCATTATCGCCCCCATTTACGTCCTTGCTTTGCATAAGTCCTTGCATAGTCTTCATATGTGTCCTCATAAATTTCCCTTATACATGATCATAATCTTCACATAAGTCCTTACATTGTCTTGCACAGTCCTTATAAAGTCCTCATTTGTATCCAATTAGTATCCTCATAATCTTTGCATATAATCCTCATACAGTCATCATAATATTTGCATAAGTTGTCATAATCTTTATATATAATCCTCATATAGTTGTCATAATATTCACATAACTCCTTGCATAGTCATCTTAATCTTTGCACAAGTCCTTGCACAATCTTCATAATCCCAGTTTTTAGTCCTTGCATAGTCTTCATCCTCAAAAGACATAGGGTCAAATCATTATCTCCATTTTGCATTATCTTCACAATTAGATTGTTTCCTAATCCAAGTCCAAAGTTGCATTGTCATTCTTTAGGATTTCATCTTGTCATTCCTTAATCCAATTTTGTTGGCAATTGACACTCAATTGGTTGGTTTCACTATGTTGTCATTGATGGCAACATGGTATTGTCTTTTAGCTTCATGTTTTGATTCACTTCTATACCGACAGACACTTCACAAATACTTCACCGACACCGACATTGGCAAGACAAAAGGATTTCTTTGGTTATCGGCAATGCAGGGCAACATGGTTTAATAAAGGTTATCAGTATTGGAGGCCAACATATCTTGGATCCAGCATCAGCAATTGGTTTTTATATTTATGCATTTATGTTATCTGGCCGACATGTAATTTGATATTGTATATATCTTTGTAAGCCAACATAAGGCATGTAAATTTGTATATGGTATATAAGTCAGTTTGATAGATCATTTTGATATAGACATGAGATAGGAGATTATGTACATGCAAATGTAATATGATGCGAAATATATTAGAGAGATCATGTATGTGAGGAAATTCATGTAAGGTTTATTCCAACAAAGGGTTTAGGGTTTCAAACTGGAAGAGACAAAGCTTAAACCGGAACTGTATTCAGGCATAGAAGATGCTATCCTAGCAGTTCAACACTTCTTCGGATTGTAGTCTGGAATTTTATGTAGTCAGTGAGACTCTTTTTGTGTTTGAGCAGTGTGCTCTAGGTTGTAAGCCTTCTTGCAAGTGCAGGCCCCTCATATTTTATAATATCTCTTCATATGGCTAGTGGATTGATATTGTGGGTCACAAATCCCACCATGGTTTTACCTCTTTGAGGTTTTCCACATATAAATCTATGTGTTATGGTTCTCATTTATGTGATTGGATTTTTGGTTGCTTTACTTCTTTCAATTCTATATGTACTGGTATACCGGTTGGTGTATGCATGTTTTAATAAGGTTGAAATTAATCATTCTGGTATAACACTGATTCACCCCCCCTCTCAGTGTTATTGGATTCCAACAATTAGTATCAGAGCCTTGTGCCTTGGAGGAAGTTTAACAACTTGAGAAAGATCTTGAAACCAGAATCCATGGATATGGCTTTGGAGAAGCAACTTGAGATGGCACTTGAAGATTATGATGCTGAAAGATTGAAGAAATTAAAGCTACAAGATGAATTGAGTTATGCTAAGGAATTCATTCTTGTCCTACAAGAGAGGTTATCATTTGTTCAAGCTAGAAGGAAGGAACTTTTACAAAGTTAGGATGATGAAGAGAAAGATGCACTTAAGGAACAATGTCAGAAATTGAGTCACGAGAACATGGTTATGAAAAGTGAAATGAAAGTTATAACTATTAGAATGTCTAAGGAGATTGAGGATAGAAAGAAGAAGGAAAAAAGTTTTGTTGTATCCTTGAAGAAAAAATTTGAAGAATGTGGCATGTTGGTTCATAAGAATGATATGTTGAGAACTGATTTAGTATAATCCCAAAGCAATGAACAAGAGCTTGAGAGAGAAATGATAATTCTTAGAGAAGATTTAACTACTACAAGTGAGTATAAATAAAAATTCAAGATTAGCTCAACACAACTAGATGAGTTATTGAAGAGACAAAGGAAGATTGGAGATTCCAGTGGACTTGGATTTGAGCAAGGACAGAGTTCTAGTATTGCTAATGAAGATCAAAACCATAAGGCATCGGTAAGGAAATTTAATGCTTATAAATTCAAAGGCAGATGTTTTGTTTGCAATAGATTTGGTCACATCGCTAGCCAATGTAGAAACAGAGCAAATCGGAACCTTGATTCTGCTCCCAGTAAATGTTCCAAATGCAATAAGTATGGTCATAAAACAAAATATTGTAGAATGGATGTTAAATGCTATGCACGTGGAAAATTTGGACATATGGCTAATCAGTGCAGGTCAAGCAATTTCACCGGTTTTAGCAAAGCAATTCAAAGGAATAATGCTACATGTTATGCATGTAATGAGGTTAGACATATTGCAAAATTCTTTAGAAGCATAAATCTACTAGTTGGTAATGGAGGATCAAATGAGAAAGGAAAAGATAAGGTTAGTGAGATTCGACAAGATCATACTCAGAGATGGGTTAGAAAGACTGAAGAACAATCATTAGATTGGAACGTCCCGGTTACATATCTAATAGAAGAGGCTGCTCCTGCACCGACAGGTAGCTCATCCGGTAACTAAGGCAGATGCCTTAGGGGTAGACAAAATTCATGAAGATGTTGCATATGCCCCATGAAGAGATCTAAAAGATGTTCTAGATATTGGAGATGATTATCTGGCATGGATATATTTTGAGCGAGATCCGGTATCTTTCACTGACAATCATTTATGTCAATGGAAGATTAGGGTTTTTATCAGAGGTTAAAAGGTCGAATTGACTTCATTATTGATCACCTTGCATTCAAAGCGACTTTAGAGTGATTTAGAGTGACTAAGAGCAATCAAAGGCAATTTAGAGCAATCAAGTTTCTTCTTGAGTGATTTCACCGGCGTCTGGAAGAATTTGTTGGAGGTTTTCACCAAGAGCTATTAAAAGGTATTTATCTTTAAACATGGAAGTGGGATCATCATCTATTCCTATCTTTGTTACAAACCCGACTGTAGTAGAGGTCAAGGACTTCCCTAGGCCAATCTTCAAGTGGTATCCACATGTGGCTACCCTAGAAGATTCGGTTGGAGCTTTTTTTTGCGTTCCAGAGGGAGTTGTCTATGTAGAGGATGTTAGGGCATATATTCACCACTACATTGAGGAATTGGGAACTTCTAAGATTAAGGGCATGTATATGAGTGAGATGATGGGAGAATTTGGGAAGATCAAACCGACATTCAAGCATATTGAAGACCTAGAGTTTACCGACATTCTAGATATTCTAGAATTTGAGGATGAAATAATTAGATATGTTTTGAGTAGAGTACATGGGGAATTTATATGGTTAAACAAACCTTACAAAATCACCAAGGAAGCCATTCGGGCAATTACTAGTTTATCATCGGTTGGGAAACATCCATACAAGAAGGTTTTGAATGATTTCATGAGGAAGATCATTGGCACGACATCTGTCAGGAGATCCATGAGAGTGAGCACTATCACCGACATAGACATCAAATTCGACAACATGATCATCGGGTATAAGGTAACTCAGTCAAACTGACTGAATTCTATTTCTAGTTCATGCATTTTGGCTGCATACAAAATTATGAGAGAGAATGTAGAATTAGATCTATGCGGTTGGATGCTAGATGAGTTGTTAATAAACCTAGAAAAAATTAAAGGTGAAAAGAAGGGTACATTCTGATATGGCAACTTTATAGTTTGCCTAATGTTATATTTCATGAATGATACACTTGGTTTTGGTAAGAGGCAATGGGCATTTGACATCCCAGTAGGGAGACAATTGAAATAGTCAATTGCTGCTTTAGGAAGTTAGAGAGATGACAAGATATGGGGATATTTCAAATCATTCTAGAAAACTATGAGGTCTAGGGTAAGGTTACTTGAGCATATTGTAAAAAAATACTCAACTGACATATGCTTCATGGTAAAGAAAGATGAAACACTAATGGAAGAAGTTAAGCCCCAAAAGATCTAGATTGAAGAAATGGGATATGAGGTGGATGCCAAAATTCTTGATGCCTATGCAAAAATGTTGATTGATGCACCAATTGATGAGGCAGAGAAGCCCTGCGGTACTGCTCAACAGAAAACTCAAGAGGTTGAAACAGAGTTCAACCAGAAGAAAAGAGAGAACGGGAAGGGAAAGCAAGCAAATTTATGGAGAAGGTCTCAAAGGACATTAAAGCTTTAATTGATGTTGTCTCAAAAAAAGACAGGAAGAGGAAGAACCCAAAAGTACATATTGAGTCTGTTATTGCCAAATCATAATCTGAGGGTGACGCACAATTGGAATTTAAGAGGGTTGTTAGGAAGAAAACATAGGAAGCAAAGGTAGAAGCTAAGAAGAAACCCATCAAGAAGGTCACAATCAAAATACCGACACAAAAGAAAGCACCAAAGGCAACACCTTCAGCTGCATCCGGTACTGCTAAGAGGAAGAAGAAGAGTGACATTGACTCAACAATTGAATCTGGTAATATCATACCACCTAAAACTTGTGCAAAATTAGTAGATGAAATCACTAAAGATGACATGTTGAAGAATGTTCAATTTTATTATGAACACTTAGAGGATGATGAACAAAGAGAGGTAGAGGAAGCAACCTTATTATATTTGGATATTTATGAGAAAGCCTTAATAGAAATAGAAAATAAAATACCAATTGAATTGTACAATATTAAGACAGTGGAAATTAAGATAGTGGAAATTGAGCCCTCGATAAATATAGATGTACAGACAAATATTAAGATAGTGGAAATTGAGCCCCCGGTAAATACAGATGTACAGACAAATATTGAAATATCGGTTAATACAGAGAGTGAACAAGCTAGCATTATACAAGATAATTGTTCTCTGAATACACATGTACAGGTTGAGGTTATAGTTTCTACAGAGGAACCGACAATTACACAGACTGCACCAAGTGGTGAAGCCATCGGTGCAAGTGAGGAAGTTATAAAGGATAAATCTTCAGAAGATAAGAAAGGGGAATCTGACAGGGAACCGGTAGCTAGTCCATCGTTGTTGTCAATTAACACCTCTCAGGTCAAAAAGAAAAACATAATAGAGATGAGTCCCAGTGATTTCATGATGATAGCATCACAAAATCTAATGAAGGAAGGATCCACAAACAAAGGGATTATAGATCAATTAATCACTATTTTACACAAATTGGTCCCAGATTGTAAGATTGAAAATGAAGAGAACCCATCCAGCAAGCTTAAAATAATCAATGAGCATATTTCAAATGATTTTCAATCTTACAACAAATCTCAAACCAGCAAGCACTAGAGAGATTTACTCAAGCTAAGAGAGTTGCATTTGATCAGGTAATTGAATCTAAGAAGAAAAAGATTGGTGAGAAGCTGATACTAATAGAAAATTCTTTGAAGAAATATACAAATATATATAGGGTATGTTGTAACACTAAAATACTTACAGCTAATGTGGATAAGAAATAAAATAAATTCAGGACAAAATTGTAAATATAGATAATTCTTTTGATGGATGGATTCACTTAGTGTACATAAGAAAGAATGTATGGATATGGTGGGAAAGCCCACACCAGTAGAGATAAATGAGAAAGAGTCATTTGCACATATGTTGAGTGGACTTGTATATATCTTAGTCACATTCAAAATAGGATGGGATACCTATCTTGAGTTACTGGAAAAAACTTATCCGGAAATTTTGAAACTGGTCAAGCTCCGATAAGACATTTTGGGATATTCATTGTACAGTTCTTTTTCTTTGACATTATTTTTAGATTTTTTTTGGCATTGATGTCACAGGGGGAGTAGTATAGATGTGAAAAAGAATAAAAGGAGTTGTATACATTAGGGGGAGTCAAGGAGTCATGGAGTTATGAAGATGTGGAGTATTTTGCATTAATGGATATTCAGCTCAGGGGGAGCAGGGCAGGATGAAACCAACAGATGAAACCTTGACCATTTTTCACATGAGTGTTGCCATCAATACCAAACAGGGAGATTGTTGGCAATTGACACTCAATTGGTTGGTTTCACTATGTTGTCATTGATGGCAACGTGGTATTGTGTTCCAACTTCATGTTTTGATTTAGTTGTATACCAACAGACACTTCACATATACTTCACCAGCATCGACACCGATAGGACAAAAGGATTTCTTTGGTTATCGGTAATGCAGGCCGACATGGTTTAATAAAGGTTATCGGTATTGGAGGTCGACATATCTTGGATTTGGCATCGGCAATTGGTTTTTGTATTTATGCATTTATGTTATCTGGTCGACATGTAATTTGATATTGTATATATCTTTGTAAGCCGACATAAGGCATGTAAATTTGTATGGGGTATATAATTTAGTTTGCTAGATCATTTTGATATAGACATGAGATAGGATATTATGTACATGCAAATGTAATATGATGCGAAATATATCAGAGAGATCATGTATGTGAGGAAATTCATGTAAGGGTTATTTCGATAAAGGGTTTAGGGTTTCAAACCGAAACAAGCAAAGCTTAAATCAGAATTGTATTCAGGCATAGAAGATACTATCATAGTAGTTCAACACTTCTCCAGATTGTATTCTAGAATTTTATGTAGTCAGTGAGACTCTTTTTGTGTTTGAGTAGTGTGCTCTAGGCTATAAGCCTTCCTACAAGTGCAGGCCCCTCATATTTTGTAATATCTCTTCATATGGCCAGTGGATTGATATTGTGGGTCACAAATCCCACCGTAGTTTTTCCCCTTTGAGGTTTTCCACATATAAATCTCTATGTTATGGTTCTCATTTATGAAATTGGCTTTTTGGTTGCTTTACTTCTTTCAATTATGTATGTACCGGTATACCGGTTGGTGTATGCATGTTTTAATAAGGCTGAAATTAATCATTTTGGTATAACACTGATTCACCCCCCTCCCTCTCAGTGTTATTGGATTCCAACAAATTTATCAAAAAATTCAAAAATAAAGGTTGCATTTGTCCATTATCAAAATTCTCAAAATCCAAAAAAAAAAAAAAAATGGCATATAGTGCAATGGTGGAAACAATCTCTGAAACTTCTGGGAGACAACATTACCCTTATCAAACTTCCAACTTTCATGGGACCATGTCATTGCAACCAAACAATCAATCATCTTAATCCAACATATACATGTCCCAAAACATGCATCAAACTTATCATGAACAAAAAAATGTCGTACCTATTTCTCCATCACTTGAAGAGAAAATAGCTTGAGAAATAGAGATCTTGGAACAAAACGTTAAATAAAGTGAAGAGAGTAGATTACAAATGTTCAAACTATTTCAAAAATTTGGATATCCCAATATGAACTTAGAGCCAGTTGATGTGCAAGCTCTTATTATGAAATTGAGCATACCAGTTGTTCTCACACAAGTAAACATGAGAAACCAATATCAACAACAAACATATCCAACAATGCAATTCCAACAACCAATACAACAAACAATACAACTCTCAACACCACAAATTGTGCAAACAAGTCAACCACTACCAAGGTCACACACTATTACACAATTAATTTTGCCTTCAGTCACATCCCATGTCTATGAATATCCTCATATGTCTTCAAATACACCACCAAGGGTGTCCCAAATGAATACAAGTGTATTTACAAACACATCACCCTTTGGACATCAATCGAACATGGTCAACGTGTCACCTATAATGCAACAAGGTCATCTGCCCATCTCTAGCAATGACTTCCCATCAAGACTTTGCAACTCATGTAGCCTATGTTAGGATAACCGGTGGACAACTGAGAGGGGGGGGGGGTGAATCAGTTGTCAACAAATTATATTAATCAAACCACTTTATAACCTTTAACCGGAGCACATAAACATTGAATACCAGAATAGCAGAAACAAATACCAGTAAGCAATAAAACTTAAGAATGAAACATAGAATTAACACAATGCAACCATACCACATAACACCATGATTTGTATGTGGAAAACCCGGTAAAGGGAAAAACCATGGTGGGAAGCCTACCCACAACCAGATAATACTTCTGCAGAAAGTATGTGATACAATAAGGGGCCTACACATGCAGGAAGCCACACTGCCTAGAGCACACTGCTCATTACAAAGGAGTCTCATTGAATACAGAGAGGTTATAACCACCTCAATATAATTGGACAACAATCTAGAAGAATGAACTGCCATAGATAACATCTACCATGCCTGATTACAGTCCCGATTATGCTCAATACTAGTGGCCTTTGACCTCTTACTTAAACCCAATTCGATCACCTATGATTGACCAAATCTCCTTCGCATATTATATTTCATTCCACGACCACGAATATTACAAACACGATCTATAATGAGATCTTACATCAATTTATACAAACCCTAAGGCCTAAACCAATTAGGTCAGCCACCTAAAAGATATTACAATAAGATCATTACATACATCCACATTACGATGATATGTCATGTTGTCTTTAGACCAAAACAACATTAACCAATCCATAAATTATCCCGGTAACGTGTAGAGAACACGTAACATGATACCGGTCCATAACCTAGATAGGTACCAGACCTAATCAAATTCTCCATGCCAAAGCGATGTCTCCAATCGGTCGAGACACGATCAAGGATCACCTTCAACATCCTGAATTCCATCTAGAAGTCGCACCAACACCACTTATGCATCCTGTCAAAGATTCTCAGTAAAAGCTCTGCAGGTAAAACCTTAAACCCTTACCGGTATAGGCTTGCCAGAGTGTATGACACCATCCGATCACCAAATCAGTACCAACTAACCAAAAATACTCTAGAAACATCAAACCAAACATATTCCATTGATCCAATCATGTCAGTAGTATCCAACTGATAGTCCCTTCTTCCGGTAACACAAGTTCTTCTACTGGTAACCAAAACCTGTCTGCTAGTAACCAACCATAATAGCTAGTGTTGACATCATGATAAAACATCAATGCAACACATAATTAATTCCTTCATATTTCCAATGACCTCCATATCTTCCACCATTTCCTCATACCTTGAAGTCGCACAAGACAAGTCCACACCATCTTTATCCAATAACGTAGCCTCCCAAGGGCTATCCATAATAAAAAATCCAATCTAATCCAAGTTGTGATGCTAGTCCTTCCCATGCTTCAGAAATTCAAGATCCAATTCTATCATATATTCCATTTCCAAGAAAACCCACTTCAAAGAGTCTCATTCAAAATCCTTTCTCATCAAGCCAAAGTGTAAGAACATTCCAAGAATCTCCCATGCATATCCAAACTCCTTCCCCATGTCAAGAGGATGATCCAAAATCAAAATAAATGAGTACTAAAACAAATAAAGATCAAGATCAAAACCTTCCATCCTACCCAATTTTTGATCAAGATCCCACCAACCAAGAATCTTATGATGATCCCCTCGCTCTTTTCTATTCCATTCATAATGATACCCTTTTATCTCAAGAAAAAAGTATCTTTTCAAGTCCCATCCAATATCCACCTCCTAAGAAAGATCGGGACATCCCTTCCATCCTTCCTATAATCCCTTTCCAAGTCAAGATCAAATTATTCCTTCACCTTCATGTCCTAACCAAGATCCCATTATTTCTCCAGATCCTGATCAAGATCCCTCCATCCCTTCATCTCCATGTCATAATCCCCCATAGTCCTCACAAGATTCCCTCTCAAATGAACTTACCATTTCTCCTAGGCCCCCTCATGATCCTAATACTTCAAAGAACAATTTATCAATGATTGTATGTGTGCCATTTTCACATGCCAATGTGGTCACAACTTCAGAACTGGAATCTATTTGCCTCATACACCCACACTTGATAGATTGGGGGAAAGATAATATACCACATTTGGATTTCTTTAAAAATGATAAGGCTATAGCTGAATTCATGGGTGCCAGAGCTAGATTTCTCTCCGATGATCCACAAAATCCAAAAACTAAGGAAATAAATATTGGAGATGCTGAACATGTACACTTATCTGAGTCCTTATATCCTATTGGAAAAGAAATCTTTATCCTACTCTTCAAACAAAGACCAATGAATTACCTACACAAAACTCCTTGACCCTATGAACATCATGCACCTTAAACGATACTATATCTAAGGGTTGGGCTAGTTTAGGTTTTTCTTTCCACATTGAATCTTATTTTATTTAAAGCACTACATCACATATAGTTTCTTTCCAAGCAAATCATATTCACAAATTTCATGGCATATAGTCTCCACATTTGCATATATCAACATCAATAAAACAAGGCAACTGTCCAAGTTTATCATTTATTTTCACTCAAGAGAAACAAGGGTCATCTCCTTTCTTAGATATTCGGACATGAAGTCTTTGAGATCCTAAGGTCATTCATTTTCAACATTACCCTGTGACAATGCTTTACTTATGGTTGGGTGTTGATTTCACTATTTGAGACTTGTTAACCCAAAATACATCAATTTCTATATCTCACACATTACCAAAATCTCTAATTCATTCGAGACACCTAGTTGATCATATGACTAGTGAAAGATTTTAAATTCTACTTCAATGTCATTGTAATTGTCACACCCAAGTAGGTTTCATTACTTACAAGTCAAGGCAAGAAAATAAAAAAGAAAAAGTGTTATGCCAAATATTAATCTCAAGGAAAAACAATAATGATATATAACTATCTTACTCTACCTTACTATTTTTCTTGCTCTATGGATCATACTATTTGTGAAATGTAGAAAGATTCTCAAAGAGATCACGCCCTTCACTAGGGTTTAATAGTTTTAGTTTACAAGATGTTGAAAGGGAAAATTATTGAGAAACCCATTAGTCAAGGCAAATAAATTAGGGATGATGATACTGAAAGTGAGGATAGTGGGTTCAATCTCTATTCTAAAACTAAGGGTGAGTCTGAAGATTTTAGCAACAAGGGGAAGACCAAGGGAAAGAGAAAAGGGACTACTGGGGAATCTAATCTTTCAGACTTTGAGGAGGAGTCTTTTGATGATAAAATCATAAAAAGTAAGAAGAGAAAGGGAATGGGTAAACAAACCCAAAGGATCAAGAAGACCAGGAAGGGGATAAATAAGGTGAAAAGGAAGATTATTATTTCTCCTGATGAGGATTCTGAGGTTGAAAAAATGGACAAGAAGTAAGGAGGAAGATGAAATATTGGATGCTAACCATGGGGAGAACCTGAACACATAGAGAATGCAGAATGAGGGTTAGGAGACCAACATGGGCAATCAAAATGTCTGCCAAGGTGCCATAGGTAATGATAGAATCAAGGGTTTCTGTGAGGTCATTAGCAAAATGGTGAAAGAGATTGGTGATTTGAAGAATGATCTCAATATGATCAAAAGGGAAACCATGGGTGAGAAGCCTCTCTCTATGAACATCAAAGAATTAATGGTTTCTATTAACAAGGCTAAGGCTATTGAAGCAATCGTTAGTAAAATTCTAGAAATAGAAAAGAAGGTGAAGGAGCTGGAAGGAATCGAAGATGATAAAGGTCTGAAAATTAACCTGAACAACCTGGTCAATAGAGTGGATAAGATGGAGCTTACTGTGAAGAGGATTGTTGAGAAAAATTTATAAATCCTTAAGGCCACTGTCGACCATGTTAACATGTTGATAAATGAATTTGAACAGATTAAAGGTAAGGAAGATGAGAAGGATCAGACAGAGAAGATGGATCATGAAAAAAGAACAAGGGCCAACACCCAGAAGCAGGTGGGCATCAAGGAAAAAGAGCTCAATGATATGAAGAACTATGCGGTCAATATGAAGCAGATGGTGGTTCATGTAGAAGAACTTATAAGAAAAATCTAGCTGTCCTTGTCTTTGTGTTGTCACTATGTTGTCTTTGTTATGTCCTTAGGTTGTCTTGTGATGTTCTCTTTGTCTTGTGATCCCTTTTTGTTTTTCTGGGATCTGATCTTTGTATGGGTGTCCAGGTAGTGTTATTTCTTGCTACTTTAATGCTTTATCTTTCTCCTGATATGTAATCAAGGTTCTGGGTTCCTTCCAAAAACCTATTTTTAATTCATCAAAACCATGATATATAAATGAAATATCACGCATGCAAGTGAGACAAAAAGATTGACTATGGGAAAATGTGAACTTAACTCCATCAGGGCTATGAACACCTATTGACAATGGAGCAATATTCAAGAAATTACAGTCTATAACCTCATCGGAGCTCTAAAAGCTTGCTTGCAGTGAGGCTCTATTCGGGATGCTTTTGAAGTTAGGATAATCCACGTAGCTAGTCATATAGGATGCTAAGGATCTTTAGTGAACACAAGAGCAGGAGTTAACTCATTTGTACACACATGGGAAAAATAAGATTAAAGTTTCAAGAATTAATGAGGAAGTTTTCTGCATCTCCATTTGTAAATTCTAGTCACTCAATGTGTTAAATTGGATGTTCCAAGGGACCTTAAGGATCGATTGACCGCTTATCTATGAAATGTTCACAAAAAATACAACTGTCTAGTCAAACATCTACAATCAACCGATCAAGTTGTCTTAGCAATCATATCATATCCATATCAAGTGATCATTATCTTGTCTTAAACACAAGAGGATACACTCGAAATCAGATAGATCGGTCTTAAATGAGGTCTGCAACTTTTTGAGATCAGACATTATCAACCATCATGTCAAGCAACTGAGAACGAAGACACATATCAGTATAGTTGTTGAGTTTTGTTCAGGTCAGTCTCTATCTTTTATCATTTGGTGACAAATTATGTTCCTATGCTACTCAAGGATGTCCACAAGTGACTAGAGGAGCCAGGATGGTCATGATCTTTTTCTTTGTTTGTTGTTTGTGGTGTGGACCAATGAAGTTTTGGGGCAATAGATTCAATGGGTGTTTATGATTGGTACGTTCATTTTGCAAGTATCCCATGAAGGATAACTATGCTTGTGACTATCCCACATACTTTGACCCCTGACATTATTCCTATAATGGATGGTTCACTCCTTGGCTTCTACGTGTTTGTTTCTTCAATGAGATATATTTACATCTTGCTTCCTTACACCCTAATGTGCAAAGCTC
Organism: Cryptomeria japonica; assembly: GCF_030272615.1. Taxonomy (NCBI): domain Eukaryota; kingdom Viridiplantae; phylum Streptophyta; class Pinopsida; order Cupressales; family Cupressaceae; genus Cryptomeria; species Cryptomeria japonica. The sequence goes on along the minus strand of NC_081413.1, from coordinate 592,639,419 downwards.
CATTGTTACATAATAAGGCTCAGTGATGAATATATATTGTGCTATGAATAAAGGCACAAAAGTTCGTGAAAACCATCATCTTCATTTTAGTCTATCATTCTCAATCTATCATCTCATATCAATCATCTTCAATTGCTTCTAAGTCTCATCTTCATTCTATTTCATTCTCTCATAATCTATCTCAATATCATATTCACATCACCTATCTTTATCTCTAATCAACTAACTATTCTTCTACCTCACTTTATTCTTATTTCAAGAGATCATTAATACCTTTAATGCATAAATAATCTCTCAAGGGGTAATTACACCCTAAGCATCGTCGGGGCATACTGGGGCATAATTTTTTTCGTTTTCTTTGAAACAACATCGTTTTGACATTGTCTCAAAGAGGGGCAAATGTAGATACCTAAAAATGTCTCATTGATCATGTACTGATTATTCGTCCAATTAATTAAATAATTCTCTAATTATTTAATTAAGCTAATTAATCTTATTCTTCTAAATTCATATTTCTTCATAATCTTACTAATTATTTCAATTTCAATTCTATCATTGTTTAATTATTTAAACTATTTTCTAATGTTAATTAAATATTTTTTAATTAATTGTGATTATTAATCCCTCAATTTAAATAATCTTTATTATTTAAATAAATTCATTCTCAATTTCTATTTCTCATCATTTAATCATTTAACCATTTTCTAAATATTAATTAAATATTTATTATTTAATTAATTATGATTTAATTCCTTTAATTTAAATTATTATTATTATTATTATTATTATTATTATTATTTAAGATAAGTAAAGACTAAGTGGAGCATTGTTTTCTTCATCATTTTCCCTCTCTTCAGTTGTTGTTCCCTCTGCTCGTGATCTTAATGTATGCCTAGTCCTGTACTCACAACGTGGACGCCTATGCAAAGGGGGATCCGCTGCAATAACAAAGAAATGGGTTAAATTGATAAGTTTTTTTATTATTGTTGCAAGTATTTCATTAATTAAAAGAACATTACAAGTGTGCTCTTTACCTGATGGGGCCTCATCATCTTCCTGATCATGTCGTCTAGCTTCATCCTCAACATGTTGAACACCCTCTAAATCCTCTAGAGTTAAAAGATAAAAGATCTTATTAATCAATAAACCAATAACAATTAAATTCATTTAAAAGAATAACAATGGCCCTCTTTACCTAAAGGGGGCACATCACGTTCCTCATGTTGTCTAGCCTGATCATGCTCAACTTGTTCATCACGCTCTACATGCTCTAAAGTAAAATTAGAAAAGGTTACATTAATTACTACACTAATTGTAATTAAAGATGTTTAATTGTATTAATAATTACATAAAAAAATTGTATAGCACATGAATACCTCCAGTACCAGGATGCACACCATGACCTTCATCACGTGCAGGTTGTGCTACACCCTCAGGAGGCTGCATTCCAATATCATGTGCATTGTTATCATTGTTTGCTTATTTAAAACAAATATAGTCACTATATGTTGGAAATTAATATCGAATAGATTATTGCTCAAGTATTCAATTTTAAATAATCTTCATTTAGGTTATTTACCTACGTGATAGATGCACTGGAAGCTTGTGTTTTCCCACTCAAGACTCTTAGGCATTCAGCCATGGCTTCATAGCCTTTTTGGAAGGCAATCTTCATGTCATCTTTCATGGGCGCTCTATTGAAATCAAAGCCTCTCATTTTTGCATAATATCATGAATTTTGCTTCTATTGTGTGATTAAAAAAAATTGTTTGCAATTTATTATTTCGATGCGATATTTCATTTATTGATACAATTTGTGCGACAAATTTCATGTAACCACCAGAGCCAAGTTTGTGTTGCTCGTGTTTTTCTAGTTTTGTCTTTGTTCCTTTGATGTGTCCGACAACCTATGAAAAGTTTGAAATATGTTAGATTATGTAAAAATAAAGAGTAATGAGTACATAATTACATTGTTTATAGTATCACATACCTTCATGTGCCTAGTGGTGTATGTCCTTTTCTCTTTACAACTTTCTCCTTTCCATCTGAAACCAGGTCCTTTCACTCCCTCTCTAGAATCATGGGGGGTGCTCATACTTTCTATTCTTCTTTAAATGTGTCCTATATTGGTCCCTTACATACTTTAGATATGTGCCAGCTTTTTGAAGTACCCTGGTTTTGTTGAATGTGTCATTTCCGAACAACACAACTAAACGGTTTATGAGTTCATCTTTTAATTGTTGATTTTGGGCATTCCACCATGTACATATGGTGGGCCCGAAGAGTTCCAATGTAATTACATTTAGATTTTTATAAAAAAACATCATTGCCTACAAAAAAATCATGGGATCGTTACTCCAAAAAGAGTGATCAATATGTAAATTACAATTGGACTATATATAATAATAATTTTAAAGTATCAAGAACCTTCTCTATCTTTATGGGAATGAAATCATCGGTCACCACAAATGTGACCGACAACATTCCCGTACTAGTAATACAGGAAGATCCAAGAAATGTTGATAAAATGTCACCACAAGTGGCCTCTGCATCCCCAGGTACATGTCCTATTGCACCCTCTATCATGTGCTCGACGTAGCTAAAGGTTGGTACATTATTCGATGCCTGCGTGTTGCATGTTTCCGACATTGCAACCAACAATATAGGTACAGATGATAGGGTCGGATGAGGTGGTGTATGCACAAGAACATGGACACCACCTGAAGTACATTGAATAATATATTAAATATACAATACATTAAATATATGAGCAATAACACATCAATAGAAGGACATGAACATATAAAAAATGTGAGGTGGTGTATGCACAGGAACATGGATAGCACCTAAATGACCTGGCATACCCTGATCATGACCAGCAACATCACGAGGACGCAAAAAATCTTGTAAAAAGAACTATACATATTTTAGTTCATGACATAAAAGAGTATAAAATATAAACCATGAATGAACTTATGTTATAATTAAAGATTTCATGACAACTTACTTGCAAGTTTTGTAATCTCTCAGTCAATTTTTTCACCCTCTCTTTTATCTCATCAGTTTGAGGGACTATGAATAACAATTTAAGGATTTCTTTATTAATATTTTTTTGCGTCTTTCTTATCATTTCATCAGGGTTTGTGGAATATGCGATATCATCACATAATAGTGAGTCCATCTCTGTATCGATGTTGTCAGGTACTGCAGGAGTCTTTCCCAGAACATCCAACTATGACAAGAATATTAGTAACATTTTCAAAATTAATCCAAAACCATAAAGAAAAGAACGTAATAATATAACATTTTGCTCGTATCTAATTTGTACAATTACAATGAGGTTTACCTACTAGTTAGAAGTGCTCAGTGATGCATCCTGATCTGTGTTATGGGTCAGATTCACCCCCTAGGATTAATGTCACATTGTGATTAAAATTAAATATAAAAAAACATTAGCGAAATGAAACCAATAGACTTACGAAAAAAACATAATAATAAAATGGTATATTGGAGTCATTAATTGGAGATTGGTTTAAATGGTATATAGTATGTACAACCCCCATGGTAGTAAATTTGTTTATATCTATGCGATTCAAATTCTAATCGATTAGTAGCTCTTTCCCTGCACTTATTGATTTTATCGCACATACAAATACATGGTTTCCCTCGCGCACCTCGAATATGCAATTGGGTTGCCTATTAGTTGACCCAGGTCATGTACTGTTTATAAACCCTGTAATATTCCCTATTGCTTTTGACGTTCTGTCAATGTACATAGCCACTCTTTTACTTTTATCATTGTCTATAAATTGCTGACAATGCATACCTACGCATATTTTGTGCTTATCAAACCAGCTGCATCCAATCTTTGTAAATGTAACATGGTCTGACATACTCCATCAATTCAACAACTTTATTGTAATATACCTTTATGTCGTCCATGGAAAATAGGCCCAAACCATGTAATGACGATGGTGCTATGTGATATATCCTCTCGTTAACACAAAAATCAGTGTTTATTGGAGGAAGTTCCTTGGGTACCCATTGTTTCTATAGATGTTTATACCTCAAGGGCACCTTGATGTCACTTATGATCTCATCATAATAAGAACATGACCCCCCTTCACCAAGAAAAAATTCCATGCGTTTATGGAATTTTCTTCTAATCTTTTGACCTCTAGTTGATCTCCCTCTTTTATACCTACTACATGTCTCACTTTCCTCTTCTCTTCCTGAATTTCCCTAGCTCGAGGAAGACACATCTAAAAAATACCTATTTGGTGGTACTTGCACTCCATCAAATGAGAGAGATAGTTGGTAGAGGGTCGATTATTATTGTGAGAGGAAATAAATTTTAGGATTCCATGGAGAGAGACTATAAGAAGTTGTAATAGATGGTTCACCATATCTTGTTGCTTTTTTGCAAATGCTACAAATAGATTTGAGGACGGGTTGTCAAAGGTCCATTGCATGGATTGATAAGAATGGATCATGATTTTTCCCCAAAGTTGAGGTTGAGATTGAAATTCAAATAAGCCCAACTCAGGCCTCAAGTGTTGATAATTGTAATAGAGTTGTTGCTAATGTGGAGGTTTCAAAAACTGAGCAAGTTTGTTTTCTTGGTAATTTTTGAGTTTCAAAAACTCAGAAAAATAGTCTTCTTGGTCAATTAAAGCATATAGGAGGTCCGAGAAAGTGGAATGAGCTATACCATGTTGATGTCAAGGTGGTTTAGGTGAGAAAAAAATCAAAGGTTTGACAAAATATAGTTGCTAAAGCCTGGTTTATTATTAACCGACTCCAAGATGGGTGTAAAGAGAAAGCAAGTGAATAATGAAGGGTTTCTATAGGGTGTATTGACCTATACCCGCCGATCCATGAGAAGAATCCTCACCTTTCCTTTATGTAGATTATGCAGGATCCTCGTCAAAGGGGTTTTGGGTCCTGCATATGTAATTCATTTATCATATGTTAGCTTACATCTTATATGAAGTTCAATCATAATCAGATTCACATAAGTCACATGATACATATGCTAAAGATTACATAGTGGACAACATGAATAGATTTATTTCTTGTTACAATATGCATTCATCATAGTTTATATAAATACTGAAATGAATGGTAAAGAGTATTCTTCACGATTGTAAAAAATTAAATATTTTCATCACACTTCACAATATACAATTAGGGGTAGGTAAAAGTAACTTGTTTATTGATTAGAAAAAGGTACATACAACTAAATACATGTTTGTCTTAAGTATTTTATCAAATGGTTCACTACCTTGTTTCTAATGGTAAAAGCCTAAAATAGGTGCTTTTGAACAATCTATGGATGCTTGCAAAAAATCTATCAAAGCATAGTAGCAAGCAATAGCATAGACAAGGCAACAAACTGTTTGAAAAAATGCCTCAAATAGATATGGTTTCATGGTGATGGAATTCCATGACTATCCATGGTAATTTGATTTTCATGGAATTCCATCACCATGAGACCGCATTTGTTTAAGGCATTTTTTCTAACAGTTCACTTCCTTCTCTATGCTACCACATTTTTCATGCATTGCTTATATTAGTGAAATAGTGCAAAAGATATATTCATTATAGCTTGGAAATGTTCATTCAGATCACAAATTCTCTAATATGGCATGAAAGTAATGAAACTTACTAATATACCTTCCAAACACTTGAAATATAGGAAAACATAATGATAATTCATATACATCCATGACTGACTCCTTTAGATGTGTTGTGACTTCAAATTTTCAAACTTTGAAGCCCCATAAATTAAATCGAAATCAGTATTAAAGCTAACGACCAAGAATTGATTTTTACCTTATAAAAATTAATATAGCCCCTAAGTTAAGCACGAATAAGCCTTTAATATCCAGTCATATGACTTCATATTATCTGTCTTCGATCAAAATTAAGATATCTAGCATCCGAGATCGAACATCATTGAGGTCAGCACATTTCGATGAGATAAGAACCTTTGATAAAATTATTTAAATCTTTATCAGCATAATACATATCATTGAAGAGAAATTCACTTGCAGGGTAGCCTAACATAAAGCATCGATGAACTCCGATATGCGATGAGTGGGGAATTAACATTATCGAGGGAAAAAACATCATTGAAGAGCATTAAGTAGCTTCTAATTTCAACTTCGACAAAAGACTAAGCCGTGATAAAACTCAAAGGAATGTAACCGAAGGGGAAAGGTTCATCGACAAATAACCTTGCAAGATGTGGTCCCCACTACAGTGGCCTCAAAGAGAATACAGTCTCGATGAAACTCAATGATAAGTGATCGTTGGGCTAATAATCATTGAAGGGAGTACTCCATAAAAGGACTTCAATTACATAAAGATATTCGATGAAATGGAAAAAACTCACTGAAGAAACAATCTTCATAAAAATAACATCAATGATGGCAATGAAAACAATAGAGCGATAAAAAGGAAAATTAAATTATCGAAGTCGTAGATATCATCGAGGGCCTTTCCTTGATAAGAAAGTTGTTGGAAAAGATGATCAAATACACATCATTGAAGTGGACGCTCTCATCGAAGAGACATGGTGCTAACAAAAGTTAATGACATGGTTTCGATAAAATGTAACGAATTTTCATAGAAGAAGAAAATCTTATCGATAACCAGAAACAAAGAACCCATTTCAATAAGAATTAGGATTTCAATGAAGGCATATCAAAGGTCATCAACAGGGTGGAAATCATAGAAAAGAAGATGATATGACATTAAAAAAAAAATCAATAAATATTGAGGATTAATACTCACACAAGTAGCACTCATCGAAGGTGGTGTATCATTAAGGAATTCAAGTTGGTGAAATTTACTACTGCGAGCACATCAGTCATTTCTGCATTGAAATTTAAAACATAGAGAATAAGTCATTACAGAGGGAGAAAAGCTCACATGGAATTTGCAGAGACATAAAGTTCAATAGCTTGGAGAAAGATAAAGCACATAGAGAATTCAAAGCCGAAGCTAGAATTATTTTGCAAGCCTGAATCAAGTGAGTTGCTAACACTTATTTTACTCCATATTTGCACATTATGGAATCATCTTCGATTACTAGGCCTTCTAGGGGTAGAAAACCAAAAAATCCTTCACCTACAGACTCTAGTGAGACTACTAAGAGAAAAAGGCGAAAGAAAGAGTGCAGGGCATTAGATCAAGACTTGTTAGACCAATGCCCTGCCTCTAGTTTAAAATCCAGAAAATGAAAATTTGAGGAAGAGGGGTTTGAAGATTTTCATGACCATCTAGGGGATGTTTGGACGGAATTGAGGGGATATGACTTGTTCATGTTCCATTTGAAGAGGAAAGATAGTCCTAAGCCTATATGCAATCCATGGAATCTTAATATAGGAAGACTAGTGGTCCCAAACATCTTTACTTTCCCTAAATTGATTAGAGCTTTAGCTGAGAAGTATGATGTTAACACAAAAACAATATATGATAGGTTTGGTGAACCCTAGTTGCCAATTAGAAAAGATTTCATTGAGCAAGTGCTTGGTTTGGAGTGGGGATATGAGATAACCATTGACCTTCGGAAGCTAAAACAAGAGTACACATCTATTGAGAGCATATACAAGGAGTGGAGATTGTCTTTCCATAGAAAGAGGGAAAAGGGAAAGAAACCTGAGACATTTAAGGATACTAATCAAGCTCCCTTTGATGTGAAATAGTTTAGACCACACATTAAATATACCTATTACTCCATAGGACAAGTCATTGGAGTTGAGGCACCCCCACTCATGGACATTGCACTAATGTTCCTTGTTGTTGATGCACAATCCAAGGAGCCCAGGGGGTTTGATTATGCTTCCTTCATTGCTGATAAGATGAATCACGACCTTGAAAAGATAAAAGGGGATCCCAATCAAATTGCATTCAGACATTATTCACTATTGATGCATATGTTATTGTTTGTTGGAGAGGAAAACAACTTATGGGGAGATGATTTACCCAGACATATGTATAATAAGTAAGGAATGAAGAAGTCGGTGCAGTTATGGCTTTCCCTATGGGATCAACGTTATGCAAACTATCAATATTATTGCTTTGAAGATCAATTTGTGAAACCACTAATGGGTTTGTTAGGCTATAATGAATATTTTTCACTTTCTCTTGAAATCAAGAAGTTTTTGAGACCGAAAGACTTCAATCAAGAGTTGGAAATTGATCACAAATGGGGAGATTGGCATTCATTTGAGACCCATACTCAAATTAGGGTCTATGGATTTGAAGGATCCCCCAATGTACTTCCTAAAACAATCCCAGGCAAAATTGCTTACTTGGAGATTATTAGGCAGATGCATGAATCCAACCATTTGCATCTGAGATCAAGAGGAAAGCAATCCTTCCTACCAAGTTATTTATCTTTTGGAGATTTTGTTGTAAAGAATACAAAAAGTTATGAACTTATTGGTAAGAAGATGAAATAATTTTCATTGTCACCTGTCGATGCAAGGGTCCAATTTGACCCTAAAGGCTATATTCACATGGCCAGAAATCTACAAGGGCTCAAGGGTTATGAGCATGTCCCTCTGTTAAAAGAAGATTTCATTAGAAATTTGGAAAGGAAGGAGGAATCACAAAAGATGGAGCTATATAGTAAAGTGATGAGTGCATACAATTGGAAGCTTGTTAGGGATATGATCAAACATGATCTTGAAGATATCACAAAACTATTGGCTAAAGCAGAGAAACTTATGGATCTAAGATAGGAAATCTTTGAAGGAAACCCTGAAAAGGCTCTTGTACACAAGCCATCTGAACCAAGGATAGAGTTTCCTCTTGATCATTTGTCACCAGATTCCAGAGCCCATGAGAGGCACGATGAGGTTCCAATAGAGGCTACTAAGGGAGAGGGAGAAAATGAAACTCTTGTTGAGCCCCCAGATTATGCAATTTCAGATGAGAGAATTGATGATTGTGACAAGTTTGTTTTGGATGAGCAATTCATCCAATCCCCTAAATTTTAGACATTTATGTATCTACATAAAGCAAAGTAGTTGAGGATTGAAGGAAGAGAAGACATCAGTGAAGAAGCTTTAAATAAGCTTCAAGAGTCCATTGGTGAGGAAATGAAGATAATAAATTCAAAAAAAGGGAGACAAATGCTAAAAGATGTTAGCACGATCATATATCCTAGTTGGAATATGAAGTGTGCATTAATTTTTGACACATATACCAAATCAGTTGGTAAAGAGAACTTCAAATTGCTTGAAAATATTGATATTATGTATACTGGATCTAGATATGATCCAGGGCAAAAGGCATTACTGCAATGGGCTATGTACCCTTGAGATAGAAGGCCCCTTCTGATTGATCAAGATGATCTATTTGCCACATTGACTATTCAACAGGTGGGGATGAACAATCCCATGGAGACTGCAATGCTAAATTTAAATGTGGCTAGACTAAATGTAGATCAGGTGGATTTTGTCACAAGAGAAATGCTTCACTACAAGGATGCATATCGTGAGAGGTTGAAGAAAGACAAAAGTGGCAAGAGATAGCCACTCAATTGCGAATGGATCAAAGGAGTGCAATACCAGAATGGCCTATTAATTATCAGGAAGAGCAGAGGATCGTGCTTGCATCTTAGGATGCCATATATTGGAAATACAAAGCAGAAAAGTTTGTGAAGAAAATGAATGAGGCAAATGAGAAGAAATATTTTGTTGTACATGCATTGATAAGAGGGATAATCAAGAACATGATTGATGCAATGAACGCTTAGGCTAATCCATTTTGATTTGCATACAAAGGCACTTTCACAAGCTTAGATAACCATTTGGCATTGAAGGAGAGGTTGTTTGATAAAATAGGGCCAGAGGCTGACGAGATGATTGCTATGCATGATCATTAATATAAAATGTTAAAAATCGATGTGGATAAGTTTGAGAATGCAAAAGATCTTTTGAATCTGATTAGTGATGGCGAGCTCTTGACAATGGAGAAATTCAAGGCTGAATTGGGCAGAAATTTAGAGCGCAGAGTATCAAAGATCAAAGAGGATGAAGAATTGGCACTGCAGGTTTCCAAAATCATTGATGAACTATATGCCCAAGAATACACGATGAAGAATCTACTCATTGAATGTGTCACACACAAAGAACAAGCATACGTTGATCATATCGACAAAATTAATCTAATGTTAAGAGATTGATTAGTCTTAGTTAGATTTGTTACTAGCTTTATAAAAAGTTACGATGAAAGCTTTGTTAATAGTTAGATTTGTTACTAGCTTTATAAACAATTATGATAAAAAGTTAACAGACAAATGGTAAAAGTGAAAGCCATTTTGAAGTGATCCAAGAATTTTGTTGTGATCGAGACAAGAAGTTTTGTAGGGTTAATTCAATATTTTAGAAAGCTTTTCAAGTCATATTCCACAATTGCAATGCTTTTTTTAATAAACTTAAGGTCAATTCCATAGCATAGAGATATAGAGAGTAAATAAAATAGAGTTTAACCCATGAATTGTAGAAAATAGATTTTGTTGTTTATATTCATATTGATGATTACATAGGCAAATATTCATTTAACTTTTTAAAAGGGCAGTCACCAACAATCAAAATGGCTTCCACTTTTACTAAATTCCTAGCAATAAATGGATCTCATTCTGATAAATTTTGATCTTAGCTACTTCATAGACTTAGCAAATGTTTGATCTCAGACTTAGACAACTATTTGGTGTATTTGGTGACAACCCTTTTAAAAAGTTAAATGAATATTTGCCTTGTAATCAACAATATGAATATAAAAAACAAAATCTATTTTCTACAATTCATGGGTTAAACTCTATTTTATTTACTCTCTATATCAAAGATTATCTAAGTCTATGAAGTGGTTGAGATCGGAATTTATTAGACAGAGATCCAACAATCAAAATGGCTTCCACTTTTACTAAATTCCTAACAATAAATGGATCTCATTCTGATAAATTTTGATCTTAGCTACTTCATAGATTTAGCTAATGTTTGATCTCAGACTTAGACAACTATTTGGTGTATTTGGTGAAGACCATTCACCTAATGGACATTATATTTTATTAGTATCATTAACCCAAACTCTTCTGTAGGTCACAATTTTTTAATGATGACAACTAAATACTGCACACATTGGATAGAAGCTATAACTTGTTAAATTTGTATCACATACATGGTCATCATATTTGTTGAAGATAACATTGTAACTAAGTTTTCTATGTCATTCACCCTCGTATGTGACAGTGACCCTAATTTTGTTAATAAGATGAGGGGGGGGGTGAATCATAAACACTCACTATGCAATATATTTATCAGATTCAACCTCGGTAGCCTTTACTGATATGCAACTATGACTGTCAATCATTCAAACTCATAAACAGATACACTTAGAACATCATAACACATTTAACACAAGATTTAACGTGGAAACCCAAATAGGGAAAAACCACTGTGGGATTTCGGACCCACTAAGAAATATACCCTTCTAGAGTATGCTCGGTTAAAAGCCAATCTTGTTACAAATTACATAAACACATTGTTAGATGTGACCCGGTTAAGGGATTTCCCTCAGACTTGTTAGAGTCTTGCACTTTGTTAGAAGTGACCTTGTCAAAGGATTTCAAACACTCATTTAGAATGTTACCTTGCTAGAGGATTTACAAATAAGACTGTTAGGTCCACTCGGTTAAGAGATTTCCTATCACTTACAAAATAAATAATAGTATAAGATATATCTGTAACTTCACATCTGAAATGTTAAAGTAGACTCTATGTGCTCAAAATAATCTTGTCATAAGACTTATCTTGCTCCTTGTTGGGCTTCACAATCTGTTCTTTAATCAGATATTCAATCTTCTGTGCTTAGTGATCACTGTTGTAGTATCATTGTTCTTCTATTTGCCCGCATACATTGTTCATCAACAATTTCTTATTTAAAAACAATTCATCACCGCTTAATCTCCTTGATCACATTTCCAATGATCAATCTTAGCCATTAGATCTTAAAACTTGACTAGGTTCATTGTATCTTTCGATCTAAAAACATTTTATCTCACCTTGGAACTTGTATTCCTTCCTTGGAGTTTGTGTTCCTTCCTTGGAACTTGTGCTAGGTTATGACCATTCAATCTGCGTTGTAGATCTAACTCCTATATTTTTGTTGTTGTAGATCCTTAACAAACTTCTTGCACGACATATCAATCATCTATACATCTCTAGCTCATTGGCATCTTTCATTTAATAATGCTTTTATCCATCCAATGCATTTTGTTAATACTCAGTTGTTACTCGGTAAATACTAAACCTTACTCAGTAGATATTCTACCTCCTTTAATTGATAGCGATAACCTTAGGGTTTACCGACTAGCATCTTGCTTGGTAACATAGAACAATATCAAACCTTAACTAATTGTGTAGCTTGAAATCTTTTCTCCTTCTTGTTCAGTCTTCAAATACTCATATATAGGATATCAAAACAATCAAAACCTCATCATTTTCTTACTCGGTAATAGTTACCCATTGAATAACTTGTTACTCCCCTTCATTTTCATTCTTTCTATGTCACTTACCGACATCTTTATACTCATCAAAATATACTCATTAAGATATGGCAACATCATACTGAATCAGAAAATCAATTGCTTGACATCAATGACAAAATAATATTATTAGGACATTAATCATCCTTTCTCAGTTATATCCATAATCTTCAACAACCTTCTCAATATCCTCATACCAACAAACTTACTGAAATGCCAACAATCTCCCTTTGTGAAATGCTAACAAATTTTTCTTCTTCTCAATTGATGTAATGGGGTTATTGATTTAAGGTAAATTTAATTTTTTCTTCCAATTAGATAGAAACTACGATCATAACCAACCTTTTAAAACCACCAATGCCAACCCAAACAATATCCTCCATGTCGTGTGTTTCTCAATACCCTAAGAACACATCTACGGGATACCCAGGAAATAATAGCTATGCAAATCTGATTATGTTTAAGATGCACCTAAGATGAAGATAAGTTATGGCTCACCTATAAATGGATTAGCCTATCTTCACCATCTCACCCGCCAACATCAGAATTAGGCCACCCAATCAAAGCTATAGCCACCTCAGGGTTCAACGCAACGCATTTTGATCTGAACTATCCCTCACTCCATCATTTCTAGCTAGGTTCTTCATTCACCGCCATCTCTCATCATGTGAATCTCCTCTTTCTGATTAAGCTCCTTTGCGCATGAATGAATTCTTCTACTTTTCTTTGCAAGAATGAAGTATTTTGAAGTCTTTTGCTTTGCATAGTAATTTGAAGTATTTTACTATGAAATTGAAATTGATCTATGGGATATTATACATTTCTATATGTATTTATATGTAAACATTACCAGGTTATTGTTAGACACAATATGCCACTAAGAGGGGGGTGAATTAGTGGTTTACAAAATTTTCCCTTTATCTATCATATGTGTGTATACCGGTTATCAGATCTAACAGAAGGCAGACTTACCGGTTAGATTAGAGACTATCACAAATGCAATCACACATGAAAAGGGACATCACATAACACCAGTATATATGAAGAAAATCCAAGATGGGAAAAACCTCAGTGAGAAATGATGCTAAAGTAAATTGCTCCAATCCAGCCTCACAATGAAACTCTGATTACAATGTTTAGGGCACCAACCCAAGGAGCACCAACCCCTGCACCGAGCTCCAACTCACTGATCTTCAATGAACATAATCAATTACAAAAGTAATAGCCTTGTTACAAATGAACTTTGTAACTCTTCTAGTAAATCTCTCTACCAGTTCTCCTCTCTCCAATTCCCCGTTGGTTCTCTACTTACCTCAGAGTTGCAACCCTTTCTCCTGATGCAACTTCCTCTTTGTTGCACCTTCACTAGTTCAATCTCTTCTTCTTCTTTGCGGGTTCACCTCTCTATTCGTTCTCTTTTCTACACTGGAGCTCTCCATCGGTACTACACTCTGTTAGTTCTTTGGTTGCCTTCTTTGCAATCTTCTACAATTCTTCTGAGTTGGTTTTGTCACTACCGCTTTACTCATCTATCAGACTCAATGATTGACTATTGATTGCCTCACTGTTTCCAGTTGAAATCTTCAACCTTGTTCTCTCTCACACTTAGTTTCCTCTTCTCTTTCTTGGTGAGCACTTGACTGAATTCACTTCTTCAGTATCAATACTCTCTCTTCAGCAACATCACCCTCTCATCTAGCGACAACCTACATCAATTTTGGCTTGCATATTTATAAACTCGTTTTCCCGCCAAAAACCAATTCAAACTTTGGGCGGTTAGGGTTTCTTCATCGACCTCGAGGCAAGACAAATCCAATCAGATCTCTCGAGATCTGATCTCCTTGATTGATGAATTGCAACTTATCAATCAATCCTGCCATTTTCGTGCCTTCCAGAACACGCCTTCCTCATTTAGCAACCTGCATTTAACCTGTTGGTTGATCTCTTGGTCGGTCACCCAGAATGGTTTTGCATTATCCTTCACCTACTTGGGTTTGGTCGATCAATTTGTCTTGGATCTTTGTTGTTTGTTTTCCCTCAAGCCACAAACCTCTACTACGCATCTTGTGAATCACATAGTCGACATAAATGTCAACTTGTCACCATCAACCTTGATGCCTGACACTTTACCAACCCAACATGCCGACCTATGCATGCATGCTTTCCACATCAACTCTACGTGTAATCTTTATTGCATCCATCTTTGTTGGGTCATCTGAGTCAATCTAGATAGGATCACCAATCTCCATTATCAGGTTCTTCTATCGGTTCACTAACCCTGCCGGTTATACCCTAACCAGTATGTCATCACCTTGCACTTGGCTTCTCTTTTGGTCGAGCACCTTTGTCGGTTGCCAACATATCAATCCACCATATTCTCATCTTCATTTGGTAGGAGCACATCACTTAGCCTCTTTTCTCTCTTACAGGTTCACATGCTTACTAGTAGGTACCCTTGATGACACCATGTCATCAACCTTCATCTGTTTCCATCTGAGTCATTTGCATACCGGTTGCACTCTTTCTCAATAGCTTTTGTAATGACTTTCTCCATCATCAGTCCATACATCATCTTAGCCAATTTGTCACAGTGACAAACTCATCACTTCTTTACTCTTCATGTCTTCCTAGCTGACCCGATACACATCCCTGATCTCATGCACTTAAGGAAACTTAGTGTGAGCCTTGAATCACTTGCTTTTAACTCGTTGTCTTATCTCTAAGAACTAAGATGCACTTCATGCATAATAGGAGATAAGCTCCTCTTACCATTGGGAGTGGATCCTTTCCATCAACATCCTGCAATGCACCAATATGGCTTTGTTGTTTGAGTAGCATATCTTCAAATAGGCACATGTGATCCGGTTTGGGCACTCTTGTTGTCAGTCTTCTCTTCAAATGGTGACTGCATCTTTTATCTAGTGGGAGTCCTATTGATTGACATCCACTCAGCATATCGGTGACCTGTACTTAGTTCTCCTCCAGTGTTGATGTGATTCTTGATAACATTATGCCTCTTGATCACAATCAACATCCAAGCATCTTGCTCACCCTGCTTGTATACTGGTTATAAGATTGCCAGTTGGCAACCGCTTACTTTCAACACATCACTTACCAGTTGACATCCTCTCTTTACTGGTGATAGAGTATACCGATGACCTTCTAAACTAGTTGACATCAATAACTGCACATCAACAATTTTCCCATATCGGTTGTCCTCCTATACCGGTTGACATCAATGACAACAGTTATGGGATATTATTGTAGAACACAAGATTCCACTAAGAGGGGGGGTTGAATCAGTGCTTATCAATATTTTCACCTTTAAACCTGATAATGTGTACTGGTTAGCAGATCTAACACAAAGTGAATATATCGTTGAGATAAGGGAAGAGATCAAGATGCAAGCACACACAATGACACATCACATAACACTAGATATATGAGGAAAACCCAATATGGGAAAAACCTTGATGATAAATTTTGTTGGAGTCTACTGCTCCAATCCTACCTCACAAATAAAATTGAAAACAAAGTTTAGGGTACCAACCCAAGGAGCACCAACTCAGTGATTATGATGACCATAAACAATACAATAGTAATAACCTGGTTACAAATGAGTTATGTAACCTTTGCAATTAATTCTCTCTTCTAGTTCATCTCTTCTCTTCTGGTTCAACCTTGCTCTGTTCATTGTCGATTCTCTGCTCACCCTCTCTTACTAATTCTTCTCCTACTCTACTTTTTCCTTACCGGATCACCTCTTTCTCACACTATCTCTTTACCGGTTTCACTCTTCTCAATCTTGTTTCTTCTATTCTCTGCTGGTTCTCTGATTATTCTGACCCACTATAACTTGTCAACAACGATACTCTGTTCACCCTCTCTGAATCTTCTACTACTCAGGCTTTGTCATGTTTGACCTCTTCTCACTCTCTCACTGCCCTCCTTTTCTCATTGTTGCTTATTTTTTGGTTCAAAATTTACTAGTTAGATGAACTGTCAGACTATGCACCTGGTTATCGGTTACTCTACTTACTGGTTTAACCCTTCTTACTGGTTCACTCTTCAAGACTCAATCACTATGATCTTCTATAGATTACACTTTGATTGATTCTTCACACACACTCACGCTCTGTCCTCCTGCATCCAACATCATCAACTTGATCTTTGAACTACATATATATACTTATTCTTTCCCGCCAAAACAATCAATCAAACCTTAGCGTGCTAGGGTTTCCTTAACCAACTCCATCTGTATCTGATCAGATCTGATCTTATTTCAAGGATGGATAGGTTGCCACAAATCACACAACAAATCAGATAACACAACTATATTTTCTTCCAATACAAGTATACTAAACATGGCAACCTGCAAATAGCTCATCGACCCGCTTCTGTTAATCACATAAAATGATCTCATTGTTCCCTTCTCCAGATCGACAAGATGATCATATATCTTGCTTCAATCAACTCACCAAGAGACGTTCTTCAATCTACATCAAGCCACAATCCTTTGTAACTCACCTCTGATTTTCACTTACTGCATTAAACGCTAACCTAGTCGGGAACTACTTCACCTACGTACCTTTCTTCTATAATCGCACATTTGCCACCAAGATTCTACGTGTAATCTCTGTTGACATCCACCTTAGTTGACTATGTCGGTTTAGGATGAGTCACTGACCAAAAACACTCTACCAGCATTCACCCTATACTACCGGCTCATCTTGCCTCCAGTTACATTAATCGGCTAACCTTCATCCCTTGCACTTCACCATTATGTCAGTTAGGTCATGATGACCTAGAATGCTCCCGATTCAGATTTCATCACTTCACTTTGTCTCTCTGTCAGTTTAATGTTTGCCTTACTTGCATGATGGACCGGTATTCATTCTTCTTCATAGAGCACATATTAGTCAATTATTAGCGTGCTCTCCGGTTCACCAATCTTGATGCGGTTTCAGTCACAGATTCCTGACAATATTATGAACATATATTTTGAACCACAATGCTTGAATCCTCTCCAATCATCTGTACTAGTTGCTTGATCACTGCTATGTTCCTGTTTATCGGTTGAAAACACATCTGCTTGCATACCGGTAACATCCTTGATGACTCCATGCCATAAATTTCCAAATTTTATGCATAAATATATATTTGCATCCCAATAACATACTCTTGCCCTAGGTATAACTCCATAAGGACCTCATCTCAACCGGTTTGCCAAAGTGGCAAACTCATCACTTCTTATCCTTCATTTTCTATATCTAGTAGCTCATCATGCCTTCTCTTGTTGATCCGATGCATATCTCTCTTTTCACACACCTGAGGCATCTTTATATTTCAATTAGGTCATGCAGTATGAGCCTTCAATCACCTGTCTTTAACTTCTTTGTCTTATCTTAGAGGGTTTTATGCATTCCATGTATATTTGTGAGATAGGCTAAGTATTACCACTAATTGGTGGGAGTAGATGGACTGATGCACTTAAACTACTAATACCTAGGGGGAGTGGATCCTTGTCCCTCATTCTTCTTTCTGGCATTGCACTAATAAGAAGATACATCTTCAACCAAACATATAACCCAGTTGAGCACACTCTTTGTCAGTCTTCTCTTCATCATGTGGGAGACCTATTGAATGTCATCAATCAAATTGCATACTAGTTTCCTGCCCTTTTTCATTAGCTCAACCTTGTTTTCTTACTGGTCACAAGCTTACCGGTTGGCAACAACACCCTACCGACATATCACTCAGAGGTTGACATACCATATCAGTCTCCAATACTTACTCACTGGTCAACATTCCATACTTACTTGTCACATGCTATACTGGTTTACATCAATGACAACAAAATCCAGGTGAAATCAATGATAACACAATGCCAACAATCTCCCCCTTTTCATTGATGTCAACATATGTAGTATCCAGTATACTACATATTTTCTCACCCCCTTTGACAATAATGGCAAAGGGAATTGACAAAACTTTCTACCGGTTGCTTCTCCCCCTTTGACCATTTACTCTGCATCCTCTCATCCAGTAACAATAGAGATAGAGGGATCAGATGCCAACTGATACCAATTGCATATTCTACCCCTGTGTAGGTAATTCTCCCTCTTTGGCTAGCATATGGTTCAAAAATCAAGGGATGTAAAGCTGTAAACTCCCCCTGAACCATAGATCTCAGGTCTTCTTTGTCTATCAGGTCCTAAATAAGGGCACCAATCTGCACCTTATACTAGTAGATCTAACCATGCATGATGTACAGATGTCCTTCCACTTCCACGATATACATCACAACATGTGACATGATATTACATGACCACAATATCAAACCACATCACCATCATGTTAGCTATCAAACTAGTTAGATCATAATGATGCATGCACATAAGGTCAACTACTGAATCAACACATTGTCATTCAGGACTTCTCCAATATAAGATAAGACATAATCTCCTCAATCCAAACCAAAAGAGTCACTGCAATGATCTTGGGACACATTGACTCACATAATCTACGATACTGGTTAATATGCATACCAGTTTACTATACCAGACCAATATCTCTACTGAAACACCTTCCTCTAACCTGTGTCTTCTTGAGTCAAATGCTACTGCTACCATTTTGTAGCTTAACCCATCCATTGACACTTGTAGCAGCAATCGATCCTTCATATGTAGATGTGTAGCTAAGACAGTAACTACACACTATCATCTCATCTTCTTCCTTGTGCCGATAGAAAATAGTCCTTTCATTCGTCCATTTCAACTATGGGGGTGAATGATGTGATCAATATGTATCTCCCCCTAAGGTCGTGTATCTCCTTTAAACCTTAGGAGATATCACATATCCATTGAATGCATTGTGCCTACCCATGGTTGTATTCTCTTGCTTCTTTCTCCATGCCTACTTGATCTCCCTCCTTTTCTCATTTGCAGTCTTGGGAGAAGTGTGAATTTTCTTTTTCTTATTGGTCCTTTCTCTACAAGATTCTGCAATATGACCAAAAACATTGTTGTAGTAACATACCGTGTTCATGCCAAACAAATGATTGGAGGACCTTCCATCAAACTAATTTGATCTCCTTCTCCTGATCATTCTATTGTAGCTAGCTACAGGAACCAATGGATCTCTCGATCTTGTAAGAACATTCATCCTTTCATCCCATGCAAGTTTTTGATTTTCATATGCTCTATAACTAGTTCCATATTGAGCATGATTGTTACACCGGCTGCCACATGGCTGAAAATTCTTCTTTCTACATTCATGACATCTATGACCAAATACATTACATCTTTGACAAACTAAATTGTTATTCTGAGGAAAAACACTTTGTCTATTCCTAGACTTTATTTTACATTCATTTTCTCTATGGCCATATCCTTTGCATGAAAAATAGTAACTAGAGAAAGAGGGCTTATAACTTACAAATTTATTTTTCCAAACATGAGGTGATCTTGCATACTCATTTCCTCAATTCCTTCTTCCTTTGTTGTTGATGTTGGGATGCTCATTTACAACAGAAATATGTCTTGGCCTTCTCCTATTCTCAGTTTTGTGTGCAACAAAATCTCTTTGTCTTTTAACAACAGAAGGTCTTCTAGGTTGTGTTCTTATGTTCCCTTTTCTGATGAAGCCTTCTTCTATCACCTTTCATTTCCCTTTTGGATCAGCATTATTCCTTCTTGCAGCAACAATCTTCATTTTCATGTCCTCACCGATTGTAGTTAGGTCAACCTTCTTCCTTGGAGCATTTCTGACTGTGAAGGTCTGACTCTTGTCATTTTCACATTTGGAGACAAATTGAATTTATTTGTTAGAGATGTCCTTGCTTATGGAGCACTTGCCGGTATCAAATCCTAATCCTCTGGTATCCTTGGAGTGTTTTTGTTTATTCAACATTTTTTGCAAGGCATCAATGCTGCCATCATACTGGATCCTCACCTTGAGCTCATCCTAGCACTTCTCAAGGTCTTTCTTGAGATTCTCCATTTCTTCTTTTAGCTGCTGACACTTTTTATCTTTTGTCTCCACTTCTAGCTCCAACTCCTCACATCTTCTCATCTTGGAATCAAAGACTGATTTTAATTCATCAGACATTCCTTTGGCTTCTTCTAGTTGAGTTGTCAATATGCAGATATTTTTATTTGACTCTTCAAGACATGTTCTCAACTGGTTGCATTCTTCATGAACTGATTTTTTATAATTCTTAAATTCATTCGTAACATTTTTTAGCTCTTCTAGGGCACTTACCAGCTCCCCTTCAAGATCAACTTGAGCCTCAACTTCTTCTTCATCTTCTTCATCACTGCCAAATACATCTTGCCAGTAGGATTGATCTCTATTATCACTTTCTGATGTGTGCATCTCACTTTGTGTCTCTTAAGACATGAAGAGATGAGTCTCCTCTTCATCATTGTTGCAACAGTTGATTGATCTACCTTTATCATTTGCACATGTGTTTGGTTTATTGATCTTCTTTCTTCCACAAACCGGTTCTATGGTGTTATGTTCATTTTCATATGGCTTCTTCAAACTATCCCACAATCTCTTTGTTGACTTGCACTTATCCACCTTTGAAGAAACATCATCAGAAAGCCTACTAAGTATGCCATTCATTGCTTCAGAGTTGCACCTATATCTTCTTTTTGATTCAGGATCAGTGGGAGGACTAACATACTAGAGAAACTATTTACAATTGACATCCATACATCATAGCCTAACGAGGACAGGTAGACTTCCATTCTACAACACCAAGCAAAATAGTTTGAACCTTTAAACACCGGAGTAGGGATTGACTCAAAATTCACCATTGTGTTCTCACACCAGAATCTACCCAAGTTGGCGAAAACTTATATAACTGGGAACCTAGGCTCTGCTACCAATTGTAGAACACTAGATGCCACTAATAGGGGGGGTGAATTAGTGGTTATCATTATTTTAACTTTTAAACCTGACTATGTGTACCGATTAGAAGATCTAACACAAAGAGAATATACCGTTGAGATAAGGGAAGAGATCAAGATGCAAGCACACACAATGACACATCACATAACACCAAATATATGACGAAAACCCAATATGGGAAAAATCTCGATGAGAAATATTGTTGGAGTCTATTGATCCAATCCAACCTCACAAATAAAATTGAATACAAAGTTTAGGTTACCAACCCAAGGAGCACCGACCCCTACTGATTTAGGGCACCAACCTAAGGAGAACCAACCCCTACACTCAGCACCAACTTAGTGATTACAATGATTGTAAACAATACAATAGTAATACCCTGCTTACAAATGAGTTTTGTAACCTCTGCAATTATTCTCTTGCGGTTCATGTCTTCTCTTTCGGTTCAACTCTTCTCTTCTGGTTCAAGGCTTCTCTGTTATCTGTTGATTCTCTACTCACCATCTCTTACTAATTCTCCTCCTGCTCTGCTTCCACCTTTTTAGATCTCCTCTTTCTCACACTATATCTTTACCGGTTTCACTCTTTTTAATCTTCTTGCTTCTATTCTTTGTCGGTTCTCTGATCACTCTGACCCCCTATAACTTGTCAACAATGATACTCTGCTCACCCTCTCAAAATCTTCTGCTACTCATCCTCTATTGTTTTTGACCTCTTCTCACTCTCTCTTCTCTCCTTTGGTCACTGTTGTTTCCTGACCGGTTCAGACTTTATCGGTTAGATGAACTATCAGACTATTCACCTGGTTACTGGTTACTTTGCTTACTAGTTTAACCCTTCTTACCGGTTCACTCTTCAACACTCATTCTCAATGATCTTCTATAGATTTCACTTTGATTGATTCTTCTTGCACACTCACGCTATGTCCTCCTGCATCCAACATCATCAACTTGATCTTTGAACTACATATATATACTTGTGCTTTCTCACCAAAACACTCAATCAAACCTTGGTGCTCTAGGGTTTCCTTCACCAACTCCATCTGTATCAGATCTGATCTGATCTTGTTTCAAGAATGGACAACTTGCCACAAATCACGCAACAGATTAGATAAAATGGCTATCTTTTCTTCGAATACACATATACTAAACATGGCAACCTGCAAATTGATCATCGACCCGCTTCTATCAATCATATTAAATGATCTCATTGTTCCCTTCTCCAGATTGACAAGATGATTAGATATCTTGCTTCGATCAACTCACCAAGAGACATCCTTTGATCTGCATCGAGCTGCAATTCTCTACAACTCACCTGTCATTTTCGTCTACATTAAACACTGACTTAGTTGGCAACTACTTCATCGATGTACCTTTCATCTACAACTTAACGTTTTCTACCTAAATTCTATGTGTCATCACTATACAACATACCCCTTAGTTGACTGTGTCGTTTTAGGATGAGTCACTGACCAAAAACACTCTATTGATATTCACCCTATACTACCGATTCATCTTGCCTTACCAGTTAACCTTCATGCCATGCACTTCACCATTCTGTCGGTTAGGTCATGATGACCTAGACTGCTTCCAGTTCAGAGTTCATCACTTCACTTTGTCTCTTTGTCAGTTTACAGGTTGCCTTACTTACTTGCATGTTGGACCGGTATTCATTCGTCTTCACAAAGAACATATTAGTCAATTATTAGTGAGCTCTCCGGTTGACCAATCTTGATACTATTTCAATCACAGACTCATGCCAATGTTATGAACATATATTTTGAACCACAACACTTGAATCCTCTCCAATCATTTGTACAGGTTGTTTTATCACTACTTTGTTCATGTTTACGGGTTGACAACATATCTGCCTGCATACTGGTAACATCCTTCATGACTCCATGCCATCAATCTCCAACTGTTATGCATAAATCTACATTTGCATCCCAATAACACACTCTTGCCTCCTGATGTAACTCCATAAGGACCTCATCTCAACCAGTTTGCCAAAGTGGAAAACTCATCACTTCTTATCTTTCCTTTTCTATCCCCGGTAGCTCATCATGCCTTCTCTTGTTTATCCGATGTGTATGTCTCTTTTGACACACATGAGGCATCTTTATGTTTCACTTAGGTCATCTGGTATGACCCTTCAATCAACTTCCTTTAAATTTTTTGTCTTATCTTGGAGGGTTATTATGCATTCCATGCATATTTGTGAGATAGGCTAAGTATTACCACTAACTGGTGGGAGTGGATCCTTGTCACTCATTCTAATTTCTGACATTGCACTAATAAGAAGATACATCTTCAACCAGACATATAACTCGGTTGAGCATACTCTCTATCAGTCTTCTTGTCATCCTGTGACAACATCTTTATCATTTTGGAGTCCTTTTGAATGTCATCAATCAAACTGTATACTAGTTGTCTGCCCTTCATCATTATCTCAACCTTGCTTTCGTACCAGTCACAATCTTACTAGTTGGCAACAACACCCTGCCAACATATCACTCAACAGTTGACATACCATACCGGTCTCCAATCCTTACTCACCAGTCAACATTCCATACTTACTGGTGATATGCTATATCCGTTGACATCAATGACAACACAATCCAGTTGAAATCAATGACAACACAATGCCAACAATTTCCCCCTTTGGAATTGATGTCAACACATGTAGTATCCGATATATTATAGATTTTCTCTCCCCCATTGACAACAATGGCAAAGGGAACTGATAGAACTTTCTACCGATTGCTTCTCCCACTTTGACTATTTACTCTGCATCCTCTCATCTAGCAACACTTGAGATAGAGGGCTCAGATGCTAATTGATACCAATTGTATATTCTCCCCCTGTGCAGGTAACTCTCCCTCTTTGGCCAGCATATGGTTCAAAAATCAAGGGATGTAATGCTGTAAACTCCCTCTGAACCATAGATCTCGGATCTTCTTTATCTGTAAGGTCCTAAACTGGGGCACCAATCTGCACCTTGTACTGGTAGAGTTGAGCATACATGATCCACACATGGCTTTCTACTTCCACGATATACATCACAACTTGTGACATGATATTACATGACCACAATGTCAAACCACAATACCATCATGTCACCTATCAAACTGGTTAGATCATAATGATGAAGGCACACAAGGTCAACTACCAGATCGACACATTGTCATTCAAGATTTCTCCAATATCACCTGAGACATAATTTCCTCAATCCAAGTCACAGGAGTCACTACAATGATCCTGGAACACATTGACTCACATTATCTGCAATATCGTTTTATATTCATATCGGTAACATACTATACATACCGGTTTACTGTAGGAGACCAATATCTCTACCAGAACACCTTCCTCTAATATTTGTCTTCTTGAGTCAAATGTTACTACTACCATTTTGTAGTTTAAGCCATCCATTGGCACTTGCAACAATCAATCAATCTTTCATACGTAGATGTGTAGCTAAGCCAGTAACTACACACTATCATTTCATCTTCTTCCTTGTACTGACAACAAACACTCTTTCATTTGTCCATTTCAACTATGCGGGTGAATGATGTGATCAATATGTAGCTCCCCTTAAGGTCTTGCATCTCCTTTAAGCCTTAGGAGATATCACCTGTACTTTGAATGCACAATGCCTGCCCATGGTTGTATTCTCTCACTTCTTTCTCCATACCTGCTTGATCTCCCTCCTTTTCTCATTTGCAGACTTGGGAGAAGTGTGAATTTTCTTTTGCTGATTGGTCCTTTCTCTACAATATTTTGCAGTATGAGCATAAACATTGTTGTAGTAACATGTTGTGTTCATGCCAAACAAATGATAGGAGGACTTTCCATCAAACTGGTTTGATCTCCTTCTCCCAATTATCCTATTGTAGCCAGCTACTGGAACTAATGGATCTCTTGATCTTGCAGGAACATTCCTCCTTTTGTTCCATGCAGGTCTTTGATTTTCATATGCTTTATAACCACTTCCTTATTGAGCATGAATTTTACATCAGCTACCACATGGTTGAAAGTTCTTATTTCTACATGCATGACTTATATGGCCAAATGCATTACATCTTTGTTAAACTAAATTATTATTCTTAGGAAAAATAATTTGTCTATTCCTAGACCTCATTTTACATTCATTTTCTCTATGGCCATATCCTTTGCATGAAAAATAGTAATCGGAGAAAGAGGGTTTATAACTTGCAAATTTGTTTTGCCAAAAATGAGGTGATCTTGCAAGCTCATTTCCTCCATTCCTTCTTCCTTTGTTATTGATCCCGGGATGCTCATTTACAAGAGACATGTGTCTTGGCCTTATCCTATTCTCAATTTTGTGTTCAACAACATCTATTTGTCTTTTACCGACAAAAGGTCTTCTAGGTTGTCTTCTTATTTTCCCATTTTTGATGAAGCCTTTTTCTATCAGCTTTCCTTTCCCTTTTGGATCAACATTATTCCTTCTTGCAGCAACAATCTTCATTTTCATGTCCTCACTAGTTGTAGTTAGGTCAACCTTCCTTTTTGGAGTATTTCTGAATATGAAGGTCTAACTCTTGTCATTTTCACTTTTGGAGAGAAATTAAATTTCTTTGTTGGAGATGTCCTTGCTTGTGGAGCACTTGTCGATATCAAATCCTAATCCTCTAGTATCCTTGGAGTGTTTTTGTTTATTCAACATTTTGTCCAAGGTATCAGTGCTACCATCATACCGGATCCTCACCTTGAGCTCATCCTGGCACTTCTCAAGGTCTTTCCTAAGATTCTCCATTTCTTCTTTTAGCTACTAACACTCTTTATCTTTTGTCTCCACTTCTAGCTCCAACTCGTCACATCTTCTCTTCTTGGAATCAAAGATTGATTTTAATTCATTAGTCATTCCTTTGGATTCTTCTAGTTGAGTTGCCAATATGCAAATATTTTTATTTGACTCTTCAAGACATGTTCTCAACTGGCTGCATTCTTCATGAACTGATTTTTTGTAATTATTAAATTCATTCCTAACATTTTAAAGTTCTTCTAGGGCATTTACCAGCTCCCCTTCAAGATCAACTTGAGCCTCAAAATATCCTTCATCTTCTTCATCATTGTTAAACACATCTTGTCGATAGGATTGATATCTATTATCACTTTTTGATGTGTGCATCTCACTTTGTGTTTCTTGAGTCACGAAGAGATGAGTGTCCTCTTTATCATTGTTGCAGCAGTTGACTGATCTACTTGTATCATCTGCACATGTGTTTGTTTCATTAATCTTCTTGCTTCCCCAAACCAGTTCTATAGTGCTAGGTTCATTTCCATATAGCTTCTTCAACCTATTCCACAAGCTCTTTGCTGACTTGCACTTATCCACCTTTGAAGAAATATCATCAGAAATCCCACTAAGTATGGCCTTCATTGCTTCAATGTTACACCTGTATCTTCTTTCTGATTTAGGATCGGTGGGAGGAATGACAAGATAGAGAAACCATTTACAACTATCATCTAGACATCATAGTCTAAAGAGGACAGGTAGACTTCCATTCTACAACTCCAAACATAATAGTTTGAACCTTTAAGCATCAAAGTAGGGATTGACTCAAAATTCACCATTGTGTTCTCACACCATAATCTACCCAAGCTGGAGAAAGCTTATCTAATGGAGAACCTAGGATCTACTACCAATTGTAGAACACAAGATGCCACTAAGAGGGGGGTTGAATCAGTGGTTATCAATATTTTAACCTTTAAACTTGACTATGTGTACCGGTTAGAAGATCTAACACAAAGTGAATATATCAGTGAGATAAGGGAAGAGATCAAGATGTAAGCACACACGATCACACATCACATAGCACCGAATATATGAGGAAAACCAATATGGGAAAAACCTCGGTGAGAAATGTTGTTGGATTCTACTGCTCCAATCTAGCCTCACAAATAAAACTGAATATAAAGTTTAGGGCACCAACCCCTGCACCAAGCACCAACTCAATGATTACAATGACTATAAACAATACAATAGTAATACACTAGTTACAAATAAGTTATTTAACCTTTGCAATGAATTCTCTCTACTGGTTCAACTCTTCTCTTATGGTTCAACACTACTTTGTTCTCTATTGATTCTCTGCTCACCCTCTCTTACTGATTCTCCTCCTACTCTACTTATGCCTTGCCAAATCTTTTCTTTCTCACACTATCTCTTTACCGGTTTCACTCTTCTCAATCTTAATGCTTCTATTCTCTATTGGTTCTCTGATCACTCTGACCCACTGCAACTTGTCAACATAGGTACTCTGCTCACCCTCTCTAAATCTTTTGCTACTCATCTTATGTCATGTCTGACCTCTTCTCACTCTCTCTCTGCTCCCCTTTTCGCACTTTTGTTGCCTTATCAGTTCAGACTTTACCAGTTAGATGAACTATCAAACTATGTACTTGTTTACCAGTTGCTCTGCTTACCGATTTAACCCTTCTTACTAGTTCACTCTTCAACACTTAGTCACAATGATCTTTTGCAGATTACACTTTGACTGGTTCTTCTCACACACTCACGCTATTTCCTCTTGCATCTAGCATCATCAACTTGATTTTTGAACTGCATATATATACTTGTTCTTTCCAGCCAAAATAGTCGATCAAACCTTGGTGCACTAGGGTTTCCTTCACCAACTCCATATGTATCAGATCTGATCTGATCTTGTTTTAGGGATGGACAACTTGCCACAAATCATGCAATAGATCAGATAAAATGGCTATCTTTTCTTCCAATACACGTATACTAAACTTGGCAACCTGCAAACTGATCACCAACCCGCTTCTATCAATCACATTGAATGATTTTATTGTTCTCTTCTCTAGATCAACAAGATGATCAAATATCTTGCTTCGATCAACTCACCAAGAGACGTCCTTTGATCTACATCGAGCCATAATCCTCTGCAACTCATGCATGATTTTCGCCGACTACATTAAATGTTGACTTGGTCGGCAACTACTT
This sequence comes from Cryptomeria japonica, assembly GCF_030272615.1. Lineage (NCBI taxonomy): Eukaryota > Viridiplantae > Streptophyta > Pinopsida > Cupressales > Cupressaceae > Cryptomeria > Cryptomeria japonica. The sequence goes on along the minus strand of NC_081413.1, from coordinate 592,610,951 downwards.
CACCGATGTACCCTTCATCTACAACTGCATGTTTTCCAGCTGGATTCTACGTGTCATCTCTATCAACATCCACCTCAGTTGACTGTGTCAGTTTAGGATGAGTCATTGACCAAAAACACTCTACTGATATTCACCCTATACTACTGGCTCATCTTGCCTTATTGGTTACATTAACCGGTTAACCTTCATGCCATGCACTTCACCATTCTATCGGTTAGGTCATGATGACCTCGACTGCTCACGATTTAGATTTCATCACTTCACTTTGTCTCTATGTTAGTTTACCAGTTGCCTTACTTGCATGTTGGATTGATATTCATTTTTCTTCATAGAGCACATATCAGTCAATTATTAGTGTGCTCTTTGGTTCACCAATCTTGATGCGGTTTCAGTCACAGACTCATGTCAATATTATGAACATATATTCTGAACCACAATGCCTAGATCCTCTCCAATTGTCTGTACTGGTTTCTTGATCACTGCTTTGTTCCTATTTACTAGTTGACAACACATCTGCCTACATACCGGTAACATCCTTGGTGACTCCATGCCATCAATCTCCAACTATTATGCATCAATCTACATCTCCATCCTGATAACACACTCTTGTCTCTTGGTGTAACTCCATAAGGACCTCATCTCAACCAGTTTGCCCAAGTGACAAACTCATCACTTCTTATCCTTCCTTTTCTATCCCTAGTAGCTAATCATGCCTTATCTTGTTGATTTGGTGCATATCTCTCTTTTCACAAACCTGAGGCATATTTATGTTACACTTAGGTCATCTGGTATGAGCCTTCAATCACCTTCCTTTAACTTCTATGTCTTATCTCAGAGGGTTATTATGCATTCCATGCATATTTATGAGATAGGATAAGTATAACCAATAATCGATGGGAGTGGATGGATTGAAGCACTTAACCTACCAATACCTGGTGGGAGTCGATCCTTGTCACTCATTCTTCTTTCTGGCATGGCAGTAATAAGAAGATACATATTCAACCAAACATATAGCCTAGTAGAGCACACTCTCTCTTAGTCTTCTCCTCATCCAGTAACAACACCTTTTTGTTGTGGGAGTCCTGTTGAATATCATCAATCAAATTGTATACCGGTTGGCTACCCTTCTTCATTAGCTCAACCTTGCTTTCTTATCGGTCACAAGCTTACAGGTTGTCAACAAGACCTTGCCAACTTATCACTCACCAGTTGACATACCATACCGGTCTCCAATACTTACTGTGTAGGGGGAAAAGTGAGACTAAGTATGGAAACCCTAATCTCACTCTCATACACACTCATGGAATAGGAAAGAGCCTAGGGAGGTAATGCACGTCAACTACTTCTTATGAGAAAGAGAGAGTCATGGATTACCTCTTAGGTTTACTATTCCTTTGTTGTAAATGAGAGAGAGGAATGATGCAAAATGCAATCTAAACTAGAAAGAAAGTAGGCAAGAAAATCCTAATATGAGAATGCAGATCAAAGAACAACTGATATACTGTTGAAAAGTACAGATTAGAAGGCAGAATAAGAGGTGCACCTGTGTCTAAAATCTAAGCAGAAATGTCTGGGACCAGGGTGCCACGCCATTGTCCTAATTCTGCAATTCTAGAGTTACAACTGACATGAGGGGTTTTGAGATCTGTAAGTTGTTGATCTACCAAGTCCTGCTTACAAATGGCAGAACTAGGGTGCCACGCCCCTATCCTTAACTAATTTCTGCACTTCTAAAGTTTCTTGGTGATGTAGATGCCTGTTTCAGACCTGTAACAGCTTCCAGATTCTTGTTTCTGCACCTGCAACTGTAAAGGGAAGGTTTGGGTGGCTATATAGGGTTTTTCCTAATTCAAACCCCCATGTTGGTGATTTCCACCTCCACAAATAGTTGATAATGTATTGAAAATGTGTGTGCAAGAACCTTGTGTATATGCAAGATCCTAAGAATGAAATTAAACAACCTAGAGCAACCCTAAAGAGTAAACCCTAATTGCTTATAATTGACAAAGTAAATGCTCTAAATCCACAATGCAAAGTGATCTAAAGCATGAATTTGAATCAAAATGAATCTTATGCAAAGATCTGAAAACAACATGAAACCATACCCAGCCCCAAGAGAGAGGTACAAGTCAATCATTAGTTAGTGATCTCCTATTGTTCTTCTACATCTTCAAAAGCCCCCAATTGATAAAATGATGCTTGATGAATGTTTTATGGATGGACGTTGAATGTTGTTGAAGACTTCAAAGATCTACACTTTTGATGCAAACAAGGCTCTAATACTCCAAAAAACTGCTCTTAGATTCTTAGAAGAAGACCCCTTCAAATGAAGAAAGAGAGCTCTTAAGTATGAGACCCTAGATCTTAATTTCATGTTTAGGCCGACCTAGGATTTGAATTTCCTGCTGATATTTTGGGGTTAAGCATTATCATATCATAGGATTGTACAATTTACGACACTACACTTACTCATCGGTCAATATTACATACTTACCGGTGACATGCTATACCAGTTGAAATCAATGACAACACAATCCGATTGAATTCAATGACAACACAATGCCAACAATTATATGAAATATCATACATTTAAAATTTTTAAATTGACCTATGGGATATTAAACATTTCTATATGTAATTAGAGAATTTGTGATCTGAATGAACATTGCCAAGCTATGTTGAATATATCTTTTTCACTATTTCACTAATATGTTTCAATTGTTGACAAAATCCAAAATTATTTATGATATTTTTCTAAGGTCTATTGCTCACAACCGATCAGTACATTGATGCAATATTTTGTACCACATTCTACCACTATGTTGTTTTAAGGCTTTTAGTTTGAAAAATAAGTAAGGCTAAACACAAAGGAAAGTCAACTCTATTCAAATTTCAGAGGGGGCAATCAAGAAGGAAATTTAAGGTTGACATTATGCTCACTATGACTAGTTCATAGTTTGTTCCAGGGTGTTCCAAATAAATGCACTAGAGTATTGCGCTATGCACTGGCTAGACAAAGTGTGTGGACTTTCATTGGAGCAAACAGAGTGTGGTTTGGGTGACATGTAGTTCATGTACCCACTCTTGGAGTAACGTGTGGGCTTTAGGACCTAGTTGAATAGACATTGTGATTGAGAAACTATCTTGTGGATGACTTTTAGATATTGTGAATATAATCTAGGCTAACATAAGGTGGTAATTATTATGGGAATGCATATATATTTTTGATCAAATCTATTCTAATGATTTGTATGTGAGTAGAACTGATAACTCTTTCTTTGTATTCTCTTCTCACTTTTAAATCTATTCTTTCTCTCTGAAAAAACTCTCTTGCTTCTCTCTCTCTCTCTTTGTCTATAACCATCTTTCTCTCGCAAGTCTCTCTCCTTCCCTCTCTCCCTCTCTCCCTCTTTATTTTATTCTTTCCCTCTCAAGTCTCTCCCTATATCTCTCTTTCTCTTTTTCCCTCTCAAGTCTCCCTCTCTCTTTTTCTCTCTTCATCCCCTCCTGCCCCCCCCCCCCCTCTCTCTCTCTCTCTCTCTCTCTCAGGTGTCTCCATCCCATTTTGTCCATTGTCTCCCTCTCCTTCCTTTATCTTTCTCTCTCACATCTCTCTCTCTCTCTTTGTCTATAACTCTCTTTCTCTCTCAAGTCTCTCTCTTTCTCTCTCTCCCTCTCTCTCTCTTTATTTTCTTCTTTCCCTCTCAAGTCTCTCCCTATATATCTCTTTCTCTCTTTCCCTCTCTCTCTGCTTCCCCTCCCTTTACCTCTCTCTCTCTCTCTCTCTCTCTCTATATATATATATATATATATATATCCTTTCCTCTCTATCAATCCCCTTCTCCCTTCCTCCCCTTCTCTCTCTTTGCCTATAACTCTAATTTGGTTAAGGGTTATAGAAGGTTGTGGGAATGAATCATTGTGTTATTGCATAACAAACCATTAAAAGGATTCATCCATTAAATTCTCCATAAATGTCTCATTAGGGAACACAACATGATGCAAATATTTGTAATGTAAAAGTATCAATGACATTAAGAATTAGGCCATATCATTATTAGTTATAAAATAGCCTTGAATAATCACAAAATAAAGTATTATCATTTTTAGACACATCATTATCATTCATTAAAGGAGAGTAATTACTATGAATTAATTATGTAATGGCATTAAAATTAAAAACATAATGAATTAATTATGTAACTATATAAGTCAAATAAAATTCTATCAAGAAATAAATATATAATATATAATATATATACTAATCGCATACCTCATACATTTCAATCATGTCGTTGATCTTCTTCTTCATCCAACTCTTTGTCTGTATCATCTGATCCATAATCGACATTGTAAGGATCATCATCATCATCATCATCATCATCATCATCATCATCATCATGAACATTAACTCCTACATCATCGTGATCTTGTTCCTCTTCTTCGACATCTTCATCAAGCACATCATCAACTAACTATTGATCCTGATCATCATCTTCTAGTTATTCGGTATCTTCTTCTTCCATCACATTATACTTTATTGGCCTTCCTCTAGGATCATGTATAACAAAAATGACCAACCTGATTTATGTGGAACCTCTGATTAAAGTCCCTACTCACATTGGCTTGGAAGAACATAGGGCTCATTTCCATCTCGCTCAAACGACCTTGTATTAACCATTGTAAATCCATTATCATGTTCAATAATAGTTCTATCAAGATCATTTTCATTCAATCGTAGCTTATACCAATGGACGACAAACATAATTAATTTGAAGGACCTAAAGTCACACTCAAGTATATCATCCAAAATCCCATAGTATTGATTTTTTGAGACTTGAGGATGTATGTCGCTTCTAGATGAAACATTAGTCACCTAAAAGACTGTAGTTATCCCAGAATCATAAGTTTTCTTTGTGTCATCCAACTTTTTGATGCGAAATTTATGACATAGCCTTGTGGTGTTTCACCTGCAATATGTCAAACATGTAAAAATTATTGCATCGCTAGTTGATAAACATATTTATTGTTGGTCGAATATATGCAAAAAGCAACACACACACACACACACACACATATCAATACAATTGAAAAATAAATAAATAATATGGGTGATTAATATATTTATACATACCTATTTATCTCTTAAACCATATGCTAAATCAATTTCCTTTGGCATGACATTGGAATCTCCATTATGATGGGCTTCTTTAACCAATGAAGCCACACCTTCCCATGTTAATGTGCAACCAAATTGTTGACATCGTTCAATCCATACCGTCATCCAATCAAGATTGTTTGCGACATACAAATGTAGTGCATCCCACTCTCAACCAACTATATAAAAAATAAATAGAAATTTACAATTGATCTATATTGAAGATTAAGAATTAATTAACTACAATATATATAAAAACCAAATATAATTAAAATGTATTCAGATTAATGTCCATGAACATCTTATAATTACCTCTCACTTTCCTCAATCTACCTTTCCCCATCAGGTACTCCCCTTTGAATTTGGAGTTGGGATCCCAAATGCGATCTACATGGATCTTTGCCACGAACTTAGGAAGATATTCAGTAATGTGCACCATAATTTGGTATACCATGTATCCCTCCACCATGGAACCCTCAGGATGTTCTCTTTGTCGAGCCAAAGCCTTCAAAAAATTTAAGTTCCTCTCAACCATCCACATTGACCTTGTGTGTACAGGTCCACACAATTCAGTCTCTAAAACTTGGTGTATGAGGTAGTGTTCTTGTGCATTAAAAAATGTTGAAGGTAGACACTTTGGCATTTCACACATTAGACGAGGAATTTTTCTCTTCCAATAATTTATATCTTCTTTATGGATTTCTTTAGATGACAACCATCTACAAGTGATTCAATACACAAATATATTAACGAGACTTAACAAAATAATATACAATATATTACATAACAAGTAAAACAAATGGAAAATATAATATCTATAGGAGTTGAGGAAAAATTAAATCTACAACTCCCAAGGATCACCTGCATGCAAACCTGTCACAGAAGGAGAGAAGCAAAAACAAAGCTATGGAGGCTAAAATTCAATGATCCTAAAAAGAGGAGTCATATTGATTGTGCAAGAATAATGCAATACTTAAAATAAATTACAAAGAGAGAATCCTTATAAAAGGATACTAGAAACCCTAAAGGAGAAAACCCTAAAGAATTATAAGTTGCCTAAGTTTAGCTTAAGCATAAAGTATAATAGACTAATAATAATAATAAAAAAAAATTAGCCACAACATGATAACTCTAACACCCCCTCTTAAGATGAACTTAAGGAGTAGCTAAAAATGACTAAGGACTAAAAAATGCATGTAAACAAAATGCATGAAAGTAACAATGGGTCCCGACAACTAGGCCTGATGAGGTACCCAAGTGCAAAAGATCTCTCATAACTAGAGAAAGGGAGAAAACCTCATAGGAAAAAATCCTCTCCTAAAGAGAGAAATACAAGTGAAGGACTGAAGAAGCCTCCAAACAAGAGAATGGCCCAGAAAAAAGGAATAAAGGATGAACATGAAGAACACCATTGAAGCATGAAGTTGCAAACACTGTCAAAGAATAACCATCAATCTGAAGAACCTCCACTAAAATAGAAGATGATTAGGTAGAGAAGACTGTAATTTGCATGAGTGCCCTCAAATAACACTACTCAAATCAGATGGCAAACAAAGGCAAACAACTGAACTCAAAAATACAGATGGAAAAAACACCAAAGTCTGAAGAGTTGATCAATCGAAGATGAAAGGTTGCCTCCAAAAACATGAATGAAAGAGTGTCCATATGGTAAATGATCCATCTCACCGAAATGCATAGGTAACCAGCCACTGCATCCGCCTAGTACATAGGACAAATATTGAATACATTGCTCACTCCAATGAACCAAATAAGAATTAGAACCAACAACCAACAGGAGAAATCTCCCATAATGCTGACAAGGGAGAGGTGAAAGGTACACTGAAATTGAATTCCAAGAAAAACTGCATGACGAAAAACCAAGAACATTGAGAATGCAGCAAAAAATATAAACACATATAAAGGCTAGTGTCGTGGAAGAAACACTCACTTGAAACACATCATGAGGTTGATATCATGGAAGGAACACTCACGTGACAATGGTAGATGGTAAACAAAGGCAAACATCAAAGCCCCCATGACACTTTATAATGGAGTGTGAGTACAATAAGGCACAAGATGTGCAAGATCCCAAGCATGCAAAGCATATTGGCACTTTATCTTAGTGTGTTTGCAAAAAGGAAAATGCTTACAAAAATAATGTATACAATGCTCAAAGAATACAAAAGGCTGGGATACAAAAATAATAGCCAAAGATGAGTCATCCCATATAAAGAAAAGGATCCCAGGAGTTGAAACATCCAAGATATTCACCAAAGTGCATAAATGCAAAACACTGAATACAATATACTTGGAGAAAAATATAGAAAGAAGAGTGATACCACTAAAAAGTGCACAAAACTAGATTTCCAACGATATCTCATGTGCCAAAAATGGAGTCCAGATGCTCAAGATATGCCTCCCAGAGTGCAAAAAAGAACTTCTGGATTTGATATCAAAAAAAGACATCAGAACAACAAAAAACAAAAGATCAAACCTCTAGATTTGAAGAGATCTTGGAAATATCTTTCCGACGCCTATTTGTTTGCCAAAATCCGACTTTGTTTGCCCAAGTTATGGCAAAAAAATGACCCCCTATCAAAAAACATGTAAAACAAGGTCTGGTGGAGCTTCGGTGGCTAGTGGGCGATGCAGCTGGCAGTGGTGGCACTCAGGTTGAGCGGAGGTGGCGGATCGGGTGGTGGACCAGTGGCGGTGGTGGTAGTCGGTTGGCGAGTGGCGGTGGTGAATTGCGGTTGGCGACCGAACCGCTAGCAGTCAACGGTGATGGTTACTGCTGGTTGTAGTGGTTAATGATCATCGAACCTGCTGATGGTCGCGACGGCTAGTAAACCGTAGGCAGCAGCAGGTGCTATGATGGCTATGGTCACTGTGGCGGTTAGGGAACCGCATCGGCCTAGGCACACCGTTAAACTACCTAAAATAATTTTATTTTATTTTTCGCCTCAATCCACGTGCAGTAGGGGGTTGTACAGCCCTAAGCCAAAAAAAATTGTCAACTTTGTCCAAATTGGACAAATTATCTATGGAAATAAGGATTTTTGGGCGCTCTGAGCACAACCGTGTGGTCCGTTTGAGCCCAAAATGCCAAGGAAAAAGGCTACCTCTAGATCCAATAGAAAAACCTCTTAAATTTGAAACCCTCAAGGCTCCAAAAAATCTTCAAAAAACAAGAACAGGCTGCAGTAGATCTGAGCTCTGATACCATATAGGAGTTGAGGAAAAATCAACTCTATAGCTCCCAAGGATCACCTGCATGCAAACCTATCATAGAAAGAGAGAAGTGAAAACAAAGCTATGGGGGCCAGAATTCAATGATCCAGAAAAGAGGAGTCATATTGATTGTGCAAGAATAATGTAATACTTAAAATAAATTACAAAGAGAGAATCCTTATAAAAGGATACTAGAAACCCTAAAGGAAAAAACCCTAAAGAATTATAAGATAGCTAAGTTTAGCTTAAGCGTAGAGTATAATAGACTAATAATTAAATAAATAATTATTAGCCACAACATGATAACTCTAACAATATCTATACAACAAATTGAACAAATGTCACTACTTACCTCATGTATTTTCCAAGATCATATATAACTTGCTTGACATTGTTGTCTAAGTGGTCTGGGAGAGAGGTAGAACGTACTCCAACAATTATAAAATGATATTTTCATTGTTTTTCCAAAACTAGTAAACATAATACAATGAAAAGTACATGCAGTATACAAATATATCGTAAATATACAAGAACATGAATTACCTTAATGAAGGTATGCCAATCATGCATTTTCATCCCTAGCCCAAATTCACCTTTCTTTGTTATGATATTGTTTATGTTCGCAGCAAATCCTGTGGGAAATCAAATTTTTCGTATTTCTTTGATAGCATTGTTTTGCTACTCCATTAATAACCAAGGAATGGTGCTTATATTAATTTGGTCTCCATCGTTATTTAATTGAATGACATTTTTCACTGCATTATTGGATTCCTAAATGTCACAACAAATTTTGGCAGTTTTTTCTTTGTCACACCTTCCATCCAATATTTTCCATAATGTCTTTGTTATATTCTTTCTAATATGCATAGTATCAAACAAATGCACATTTTTTAGCTGCTCATAGTAGGCCAACCTACTAAATTGCCTAGGATAACTTTTTAGTCGCTTTGGAAGCTGGTCATTAATGCCTTAACGACCTTCATGAAGCATATAAGTTTTAAAAGTTAACAACGACAATCATCATCAATTACAACATGGGTAAATAAAACACAATATATAAATATAAATTCCAAACATATCATATATGATAGATAAACAATTTGATTGAATGACATTTACCTTGACGATTAATTCTATTATATTCCAACTTCCATAAGCGAGGTGTCATTCTTTGTGGTTTTGATGTAGTCTCTTCTTTCCCATTGAAAAGATGTTTTTTAGTAGTTCGATACTTATGGTTTTTATGGAGGAAGTGCATATACTCATCAAATACCTGCTTTCCTAAACTTGTTGAATGACGAGATTTCATCTTTGGACCACAAGATGGACATGCAAATTTTCCCTTTGTTTGAAGACTTGCAAGATCATGTATAATTGGATTAAATATGTTAATTTTTATAATTTTATATATATATATATATATATATATATTGAATAGATTATTTTTAAAAATGCATGATTTATACTTTAAAAAATTAAATATTATTAAAGTGTGCAAGTTGAACTTTATAACATACCACAAAAAAGTGTTAGCCCTAGGGCATCATGAATTGTCCATACAAGCATTGCATGGAATTGAAATTGTCTTTGTACTATTGGTCTAGAGAAATCATACATAGTGACGCCATTCCATAACTCTAGTAACTCGTCGATAATAGGTTGGTACTTACCTAGTTGAATGAATAGAAACATTGCGTAATTATAACAATTTTACTGCAATATATATAATTTTATGTACATGACTATTAAATGAAAAAAATACCTGGAACAATCATTGCCAACATTATGTACTCCCTCTTAATTGACATCCATGGAGGAATATTATTGTTGATAACAAAAACAGGCCACACCGAGTAAATAGATCTTATCTCTCCAAATGGATTGACACCGTCCATTGCCAATGAAAGCCTGAGATTATGAGGTTCTTCTTTAAAGTATGGCCATTTTTTCTCTATGTCCCTAAATGTATAACCATCCACAGGGATTCGAATAATGGCATCTCCACTTCTATTCTATGCATGGTAATCCATAAATTGCGCTAATCTTTCACACCTAAATAATCGTTGCATACGTGGAATAAAGGGAATATAACAAAGAACCTTGCGAGGCACCTTTTTTTTAGTTGATATGTTTGATATCTACTGATATGATATTCAGGGCATTCTGTTGCAAATTCATGTTGTTTATGATATATAATATGATCATTGGGACATGCATCTATTGCTTGATACTCCATTCCAATATCTTTCATAATGGCAGATAATTCTCGGTATGAGCGAGGTAGAATATTTGATGGTGGTAACAAAAATTTACCTATCAATCTACAATGAAATAAATTATTTGTTAATATAAAGAATATTAATGGTACATATTTCACCCTTTATTTACTAGTGATGAAATAACAATAAAAAAAAATGAGAAAAGATGACATACATGACATACCTTAACATATGTGAGATTGTTATGTTGGATAAACCATTCATAACCTTCAAGTTCACCAACAACAATACAACAGAGAGAAGAGTTGTTTGGGAGCCTTCATAAAGGGGCTCGTATGCCTTCTCAAGTACAGGTAAATCATGAACAACATCAAAGTCATCTTGATCATCATGACCAATAGCACCAGTATTAAATGTGTCATGGATCATTGTATTTGTACCATCATCTTCAACTGTGTTTTCTAGTGCATGATCATCTTCTTCCATAGGATCATTATCTTCATCTTTGATATTCACACCTCCATGTTCCTCCACTTGGAAAAGCACATTCTCTAGGTCATGGTAGTCCATATCATGTGCCCTAGGGTGCCCCACCTATATAATAATGATCAACATAAATAAACCATGATCATGATCTCATTATCAAGTGAATTTTTATGTATATAAATTATTAAAACAATATAAACATTTACAAATGCAATCAATATAAACACATATAATGAACAACTTACCAATGGACGATAATCATGCCCCCCTTCAATGTGACCATGCTTCCTACAATGTTTCTTAGTTGTTGTGATTAAAAGTCTTCTCGTCTTTAAGCCCTAGCAAATTTTTGCAGGGACAATAACATTTCCCATCACCTTTTCTTTTCAAGCTAGACCACAATCTAGGAATTGTCTCCTTATTTTGTTCTTGACTAATATTATCTGACATGATTTTTCTTCAGGGCAACTAAATCAGACTATAAAAAATTCAGTCTATAACCTTCACAAACTTAACAAAATGTTGTCGCAAGTACGGAAAACACTGTCTGTGTGATTTTTTTATATTTTTTACTTGACTAACCCTAAGGGTCTTTTTTTTTTACTTTTTTACTTTTTTGTTTTTCATCGAAATTCTGACAACCACCCGTTGTAACTAAGATGAAATTAATAACCATCAAAAAAGGTTTTTTAAAAAAATAACAAATTGACACAATTAACCTCATAATATCTGACAAAACAAAAAAATCCCATAGTTCGTCAGAAAATGCACCCAAATGAGTTAGTGCTTTTAGATATTCATAATCTTTGAATTATGATGTGTGGATGTTTTATGTTCTTTTGAATGGTTATCAATGGGTGGATTATATTTGAGATGGTGAATGGTTTAAATTTTTTGTTACTGCAAGAATATTATCTGTGAATGATATGTTATGGTAATTTGGTTGATTCAAAATCTAGAAAATCCAAAAATGGTGTTTTGTATTTTATGCATGCCTTTGCAAGGCTTTATGGTTAAAAGATCTTTCCTTATTTTCTTTCGGGTTAAAAGCATTTGGTTAATTCTCTATTCATTGAATATTATATGAAAGTAGTTACCACCTTGTAAAATAAGTAGAGAATCAGTTATTAGATAGTTTGTTTAGACTTGTTCAACTGTGGTTACATTTGTCACCTTTGTGGGTGTGAGAATATAGAGTTAGGTGATAAATCTGTTAACCAACAGGGATAAAACAAATACAAGTAGGAATGCCTACAATTAGTGTAATACATGATAAAACAAGATCTATATAGTACATATTTTTGTTATTATATTCTCCCCCCCCTTTAGAAATCTAATGACACACTAAACACCAAGAAATACACTAAAGTAAAGAGTATATCAAATATACATGTAATCATAAAAGTATATTTGTTGGCAATATGTGTTGTCAATGATGTCAACCTAATGTTTGACAATAAGTGTTGTTCTTGATGATGGAAAATTGTTGTGTGGTATTGATGTTGTTGTGTTGTTGATCGCAATAGAGAGTGTTGGCAGTGTTGTCATTTGTTGTCAATTTGCAGTTGCATTGGTTTGTCAAATATGTTTTGGTAAAATATGAGGAGATAGATATTACTAATTGTAGTTGCTTTGGACTGTGGATATCCACCCTTCTTGGTGTTTGATGTCTACATTCATTATGATGTGTTGATGGTAAGGATGATAGTATATTTGTCTCTCTTTGTTTTATGTGAAAAATATTTTCATTATTACAATTTTCCTTTCAAGGGGTATTAGAGTAGTTTCTAGGTCATGAGAGATTTGTCAAGTATTTGTAATTCTTGGTATGATAGATTCATGTGCATAGTTGAATCCATGGTCTTGGAGAAAAAGAATGAAGACATTTTCAAGGTCAAAAGTTTGTTTATAGACTTGGGATCCTATGAATACACAGTTTGATAAAGATTTAGCAAGTAATTTTTCTATTTAGGCTCTTTCTATGAGGGTTTTGGGGATGAAATTTTCTTGGAGACCTCCTAATAAAAAACAAACCTTGCTAATGAGTCTAGAAGACCCAAAAACCAATGGATTAATATAAAACCCAACTATGCGGAGAGAAAAAGATTGGCTATTTTAAGGCCTTGGAGGAATCATGAGGGATTCTTGTATATAAAATTGGACAAATTCATATTGTATATACATAGGAATCTTTTTTAATTCTAAAAAATATGTTTGGTCACAAGGTACAACTATCAACAATAGGTATGGATCTACATAAGAGTTAAATTTGTAGTAGGTCAAATTTTAAACTATAAAAAAAAATGAAGGGTCCAACCTAAATCAAATTTACTTCAATATTTTTGCTACACTATTTTCCTTTCAGCATTGACTTGCAATATATATTCTACCTATAACAAATTATTCAACAACACATAGGTCACAAATAGTAAAACTTGCATTTATCAATAATTTATAAGAAATTAGATGTCAAAAATAAAATTGAGAAATATTAAATTATAAATAAAATATTTATATTTGTGACAAATCAAACTAACCACCATGTAATTTTAAAATGTTGATTTGACACTAATTTCTCTATAAACAATAATAAAGATAGAATGCACCAGCATCAAGCCCTCTCCTATAATAATGCTCAAAATACATGTTAGGGTCATCTAAAAGGTGTTAAAACTATGAAATGAAAAAGGAGAAGGACAATTTACCAAGTGATCTACCAAATATTTCCCTTTTATGGATGTTTTACACACAAAATTCAAGTCAAATTTAGTAAAGAGAATCACCCACTTGGGTGAATGTGAGATTGTGATGGAGTAAACAATAGCCCTAAGTGGCAATAAAAATACTAAAAACATACTTAATTAACTTCACATCAACAATTGAGTAAGTTATCTACAAAATATAATAATAATATAGAAATAAGATTTATAGTAGATTGAATTTAGTTTATGACATAGTATATATTTTTAAAATTAATTTGGTGAAAATATGATATTTTAATGAAGTACTATTGATAACTTTTTGAAAAATGTAAAATGGTGTCATTTTAGCTAACCTAACTATGAGAAGCAAATTTCTTCAATTGTTAGATTTAAGAAAAGGAAAAAATGAGTGAATGTGATGCATTTTTTTCTAAGCTTTTCGATAAATAAATAATTATTTATAAACTTTTTAATTTAACTTTTTCATTGAGGGCGAAATAATCCATGTTATGATGGGATGATTAAGGAAAAAGTGGAATAATGGCTGAAAAGAGAGGTAAAGAAGGATGGTATAAACGTATTGGGAATTTGTTGATTATATTAACAATATGAGAGTAAGGAGAAGAAGACAAAGACCCTGAAGATGGATGGTTTGTGTCGAACCCAACTCCTGACCCCGCTAATGTATGGGGAAAGAAAGATGATCCAAATCCTCCTCCCTCGGTTGCCTCTACTTTGGCTCCTTGAGGAATTTTTTTTATGAATAGCTTTATTTTTTGACTCTGGCTTCTTGTCGTGTGACTCTCGCGGGGTGATCTTGTATCCCCCGACGTTTTTTTGTGAATATGTACTTTAATATTTATACTTAATAGAGAAGGCCTATTCATCCAAAAAAAATGTGAAAAAATGATTCTATTTTTTCAATCATTTCCTATTGGGTTCCATAATTTTTTCTCCATAATCCTTGAACATAGTTTCACCTTTAAGGTTAGGAATTTTTCATCCAAAAGGTAAAATAAATGTTCATCAATAGACTAAGGAGGGTTAAAGTCTAATAGTTGAGGTTGGTATATGGTACTTTCTCCTACAATTTGGGCTCAATTAGACTTGAGAGGGTATTCCCAAAGGTATCCCTAATAAAGTTTTAAACCAATTAAAATGTAGCGTGATTTAAAAAAATGTCTCTAGTCAATGTCAATATTTGCGTAGTGTGATGGTTATGTTTTGGTGTTGTCGTTCTTGCCATCAAGGTTCAAACCCTACTATTGTGTTATTATTGAGTGTTTATATCGACAATGAGGTCCCTTGTTTGTGGCCTAACCGGTTCATAGCTTTGAGAAAAAAATATTTTTACCCTTTTAAAAGAACATAGCTCTAACCAATGTACACTTGACCTTTATGCATTTCTCTAGGTCAAAGATTAACCAGCTACACATAGCCTCTTGTAAAGCTAATATAACACCTTACAAATGCAGCTATATATAAAAATAATGTTATAAACTCCATGAAGAATTTCATTTAATTCTTTATGCATAATGGAAAGGTATAGACAAGTGTGCCATGATTCTCTAATGATTTAGATATTTGGGTTACTTGAGATTGTTCCTTGGTTTGTAATGCCAAATCATGAATATAATGTATACCAAATTAAATCTAATATAATCCTACTTTTAACAAGAATGAAGATTATTTTAATTGAAGATAAATTGATCCATCGATAATATGTGCCTGTACCTACTCCATTAGGTAATAAAGTTATTAATATCAAAGAGGGAGGAAATGAATCTAACAAAACTATATTGTATTTAAACACAAATCACATATTGCAGCATACAAAATGGACATACTTAAGTATCCATCTCAAAAATATAATAACCCATATGCAACAAAGGAATAAATTGCTACCACTTTGTGCCCTCTTGTTTCCAATCAATCATATATAATCCAATAAATATTAATGGGTGTATTATGCTCAAATATGCTTCTGGTAGTTGTGGTTTCCCTTTCCCAAAATTCAATTAAAAAAACCCATTTAAAAAATCCCAAAAAGATAGCTAAGTCTGGGACGAATTTCTTCCTTTTGGTGGCAACAAAATTTCAGGTTCCCCAAGGCTATTTGGACAAAGTCTAAAATTCCAAGTTATTTCCCTATTCCCCATTGCACACTTTCTTCATTTTGGTCCCAACAGAACTTTGGGTCCCCACGGATCTTTGAACAAAGTCCAAAAGTCTAAGTTCCTTCCATATTCACTATTCCCTATTTTCTTTTGTTTGGTTTCAATAGAACTTTGATTCCCCTTGGGATCTTTGGACAAAGTCCAGAAGTCCATTTTCCTTCCCTACTCCCATTCCCCACTTTCTTCATTTTGGTTGCAATGGAACTTTGGGTCCCCCAAGGATATTTAGATAAAGTATAAAAGTTTGATTCCCTTCCACGTTCCTTATTCCCACTTTCTTCCATTTGGTCTAGATGGAACTTCAAGTTCCTTAGGGATATTTGGAAAAAGTCAAAAAATTCAAGTTCATTCCCTATTCCCCATTCCCCACTTTATTCTTTTTGGTCTCAATGGAACTTCGGGACCCCTAGGGATATTTGGAAAAAGTCCAAAAGTCCAAGTTCCTTCCACAAAGTCCATGATTTTTTTTTAATCTTTTTACCTAAAAAATGACATTAATATTGCAACAACTCCCATAACAACTAGATCTCAATCCATGGAGTTACCTAAAGGATTTTAATTAAATTTTAGAATTTGTAGAGGGAAAGAAAGGGTGCACATGCTCATTTATTACATCTCGGACTCCTTTTGTCAGAGGTCAATTATTATCGTGATATTTTGCAGTAGATCTTATGGGCATCCATAAATTCATCAATGGTGTAGCATGGCTATGGTGTTAGGAATTTTTTCTTGTGCCTACAACTCTGTATTTGAGGTACACATGCTTGCATGCGACTAGTGGTGATGGCGGTTAGGGTTTCTACCTCTTCTCTATCATGTAATGTTTTGTTGGGTCCTCAGTCTTTTGATGAATAAAAGAAATTTTTGTACTCATTGTAAGGATTCTCCCCTTGTTTCTCTTGCAAATACATGTATCTTTTTGCATTTTTTTAATTGCAAACAAATGCATGCCTATCAATAAAAATTGGCATTTCACCTCTTTTCTAGTTTATGTGCTCTATGTAAAATCCTCTTAACTTAGTGTATGAATCATTGTTTACCATTTATTATATTTTCATGTTGTGTTAACTTAGTTTGTAAGGCTAACTGTGAATTTAATCTTCCATCCTTATGTTTGTCAAACCATCACCTCCCCACTCACATCTAGAAACTAGTATAGCAAAATATTGTATGGGTCCTACTATTGATTTTTTTAATTCCCTATGCTATTTTGGGTTGGAAGAATCATATTAATCTAGGTGCATTACCACCCATTTTCCTTTCATGCATATTCCTTCCCCTTTTCCTTGGCAAACATATAGAATAGATTTAGCTTATGGTTATTAAATATTGAGTTGGATCAACACCTCTACATCTAGAGTATAGAGGAAGCCACCCTCCAAAGATTTAACCTCATTCGTAAGGTCCCACACCATGAGCTCAATTTTATTATTTCACTTGAATGTTGAAACCTAGTTTTAGCAAGGTACAATTTCATGTGACAACACGATGATTAGAAAAAAACATATAAATGAAAACCTCATTACATTTATTCCAACATACATGGCGAGAGAAAATACATGGCTAAAATTAAAAGATTTCCCTGAAACGTTAAAATTACAATGGAGACATACCAATACATGCAAATGTGATTTACAAACCCTTCCTATAATTTACAAGATGTATTCTAGCATTTCTAGCTTGGACTTGGAATGTTTGATGACATATAACTAGCTCAAGGCATTTGCATACCCAAAAATTGGCTCAATGACCAACCCTTTTAATTAATTAAAAAACTATTTATAATATTTGGTGTTCCATGCCTTGCATCCCCATGGGAAATCAAGTCATGTTCAAATATCATTCATGGTATGCATAAAAATGGAAATCCCATGAAACCTACCCAAATTGTAGCATGTAGCTTTTGTAAAAATCAATCACATCATAAACGCAATTGTTAAAATGAAACTAGTGTGGTGCTTTCTTTTTTCATCACTAGAAATATATGTGAATCCACAACTTGAGATGAATTTCCTTTTGGGTGGAAAAATCTCTTATGTCCAACACTTTTACAAAGGAAATGGTCAACACTGATCCAACTTTTTAACTTGATTCAATAAAAAATGACATATATGTTTTGAATTTTAAAAAGATGGAAATCAATAAAATGCGTATTTTTTGTGTGTATTTATAACTGAAATTTTTAGTGCATAGATTTTTATTTTTTCAATTTTAGTAAAAACATTTTTTTTAAATTAATATTAAAATGTGCATGTATTGAAAATAAACTATTTCCATTTGACATCAACTTTTGACTTAACAATTTATCTAAAATAGAAAAAACTATACAATCTTGACATGGAATCTTTTATCTAGTGCATCATATTTTTTTATTTTTAATAAATTTTGGTATTTTATTTATGTAATAATCATGCAAATAAAATATAAATAATAATTAAACTATTAATTGTTTTTTGAAAAGTACACAAATCTAGAAAGGGGTATTTTTTATATTTTTTAAAATTTATTATTACATGAATTTAACCTCAAAATGGTGCTACATATGCATTTAGTGAACAATTTTAGGTTGAAAAGTTGTAGACATATCTATAAGTAGGTGTTGATAACCTACTTTTAGTAAAAATAAATAATAAAGTATAAATAATAATTAAACTATTAAATTTTTATTTTTTTGAAAAGCACATTATAGATCTACAAAATGTATTTTTTATATTTTTAAAAAATATATTATTTACATAAGTGTAGCCTCAAAATAGTTCTACATGTGCATTTAGTGAACAATTTTAGGCTGAAAAGTTGTATACATATCTAACTTAGCTAAAATGAATCTAGCTAGCTCATTTTTTAATCAAAAGTGAAATTGGGTCAATAATGGAACTCTATGTCATGTAGAGTAGGAGGTTAAGAGAACAATGCATAACATAGTTGCTTGCACATTTTTCTCTCTTTAGTTTATGTGAAAATATTTTTATTGTTTCAATTTTCCTTTCAAGTGGTATTGGAGTCTAGTTTCTAGGTCATAGGACAGTTATCAAGTATTTGTAATCCTTGATATGAATACATTCTTGTGCATAGTTGAATCCATGGTCTTGGTAGAAAAGAATGAATATATTTTTAAGGTCAAAAGTTTGTTTATAGGTGAACACATGGCTTGATAAAGATTTAGCAGGTAGTTTTTTTTATTATTTAGACTCCCTCTAAGGGTTTTGGTGATGAAATTTTGTTGAAGACCTCTTAATAAAAAATAAACCTTGCCAATGAATCTAGAAGCCCAAAAACCAATGGATTGATATAAAACCCAACTATGATTGGAGAGAAAAAGATTGTCTATTTTAGGGGGTTGAAGAAATCATGAGAAAATCTTATATGTACGATTGTACAAATTCATATTGTATAAAAGATTCATTACAACCAATGAAGATCATAGTTGGTAGGATTTTTATAAAAATTCTAAAAAAATATGTTTGGTCACAAGATACAATTGTCAACAATAGGTATAGATTTGTATATAAGTCAAATTTAAAATTTTAAAAAATGGAGGGTGCAACCTAAGTCACTTTTACTTCAATATTTTTGCTCTAATTTTTTCTTTCAATGTTGACTTCCACTATATATGTTTTTTGTATTGAGCAAAGCGAGAGAAAATACAATAAAAATAATTAGCAATCCAAGAAGGGACTGTAAGAAGGAAAAGAAAATTACATCCTTAAATCACTCACATACAATATACGAAATTACATAAAACAACTGATCCAATCAGCTCACTAAATGGGACAATTGCATACATAAGGAAAGACCCTGGTGAACAAATACAAGTAGCACAAGCATGGCAAATAAGGAATACAAGATATACAATGACCATCAGCCACGACTTCCACTATATTTACTACCTATAACAAATGTGATATGATTCAACAACTCATAGGTCACATAGAATAAAACTTGCATTTATCAGTAGTCTGTAGAAAACTCGACGCCGCAAATAAAATTGTGAAAAATTAAATTATAATATTTGTGACAAATTAAATAAACCACCATATCAGTTTAAAATGATGACTTAAAACTTATTCCAGAAGTAGAGGGCCATGTTACGTATAGAATAGTGAAACCATTTCGACACTAATTTTTATATAAATAATAATAGTACACCACCATCAAACCCTCTCTCATAATAATACTTTAAGGTCTTGGTCTTGACTATAGAGCCTAATGCATTATACAATTTCCAATTAGCATTCATTAAAATAAGGCCAAGCTATATCAAATGTTTTATCTTTAGATGATCTATAACAAATCCTTATTAATTGTTGAGCAAACAATTCAAATAATGTATTATTTGAAAGGATATTTTCCCTATTTGATTGATTCTCTAATTATTTGTCCACCCCTTTTTAGGCATTCGGCAACCACTTTTGTCTAAATCCACAACCACTTGTTCATTCTTTGTCTTTATTTTCAACTTGTAAAGTATATTGGTATGGGAAATACACTTTTAAAAATCAAAGTTCTAATAATTATTGGATTTGCTCAACTATATACCTAAAAAATTAGCTAATTAAGAAAAAGAAATAACAGACAAAATAATAGGGATGTTGCGTGATTTTATAACCATTAATGATGATCTCATAGATTTTACATGTACCACTTATATCCTAGAATTTTCTAGTAGTAACTTCCATAGAGTGTTTTGGCATTTAATGAATTTTTTGGGGGTAATTCATCATTCAAATGTGGAGGTCACCTTATGGGAATATTTTTACATAATAATGGATCATGTGAATTAATTAGGCACTCTTATTGTGTCACCATAATTTTTTTTAAACAATTGTTGTGGCGAAAAAAAAAAGAGTGCATTGATATGGTCAAGATGTGTTAAATGGTTAATGAGTAAGATCATCTAAAAAAAATTAATAATCGGAGGCCACAACATTTTAATTGAGGACAATAATATTTTATATGTAAATTATTAAGGAATTTCATAAAGATTCAAATTGAAATAAGAAGATTATAATTATATATTTGTCACGTGGATTTTGATTGATATGATATTATGTGATAAACAAGGTTGTAAATTAAACTTTTGAAATAGAAATTGGATAAAAAAGTTTGTTTTTTTTTTTTAAATCTTGAAAGAGAAGAAGTTTATTTCAAAATGACGATAATGATTATATCCAAGGGTGTGATTTTGTCTTGATTTTTATGATTCTCACATTCGATAGAATTTGGCGTTCTACACTTGAATACCTAATGATAAAATAAGGAAACAATCATTAGGGCTAAGCATCAATGTGGAAATTTCTATGCAAGGATTGAAGTTCAAGACTTCCTTGTGCCTTAGTCAAACCTTGAGACCAAGTCAACAATAAAAGTATAAAATATAAAGTGGTTGAATGTTGATCTAGCTAGAGAGGTTGAAATAGTAGACCTATAAAATGTTAGAGACAAATGTTTGAATGTCTTATTCTAATTTAATTCAATGATTGAATTAATTTGTTATAATGACCTAGGTATGATTCTTTAAAACGTATGCCCTAGATACCTAATTTAAAATTTTTGGTGCACACTGTAATGAGTAATAGTTGTGTATGGGATTGTCAATCATGAAGTGCATATAATTTAAAACTTATATGATGGAGACATGAATGTCATGTGTTTTCATTTAAGAATAGTATAGTTATAGCTATGAACTTGGATAGGGCAATGAAAGTCTTTAATAATGTATCAAAAATGTTCAAAATTGATTAATGAGGTATTATAGAGTGTTGGAATGGGTCTTTGGGTTAATGAGCATACCAAGAGTCCAAAAATATGCTATAAAAATGTACTAAAATCATCAATACAAAGTGATGTAAAGCAAGTTGAGAAAAAGTGTAACTCTATAAACTTTCCTCCTCTACAGTTTGCCTCCTCTTTAGTGTGTGTGAAAACTAAGTGTTTATGTATTTCAAAGCATAAACAAATAAAATAAAAGCAAGATAAAGGAAATTAATCTTATTATATCTAAATCTCTTGAACAAATGTGTGTTCTCAACCTATAAAAACTATGCATGAATTGGAGATAAAATCAATAATAATACAACCCTTCAAATTATGGGTACAATAAAGAAGCACATAAATTGGACAAGGAGAGAAAAGTGAAAAATAAAGACATGGCTAAAAACTAATTGTGTAACAAAGTATGAGAGTTAAATGCAAAATTGGATAAGGAATGTTTACTTATTGTGTACTTATCTATTATATGAACCATTTCAATGAAGGATTAGATGGAAAATATGTTTCCACACACTTTCCTTATTACTTGTTGAGCGCTCACTTTCCAATAGTTGGTATAGCACTTGTTGATTTAATGTCCAATATTTTTAACTTTATTGCACCAATAATTGTCACTTTAAAATTGTTAGTGTTGATGATGACTACCCATAATTGAATGAAATGAATTCCTTAGATCTGAAAAATAACAAATCGTGTGATGCTACATCAGCGCACCAATAAAACATGACTTAGTGCACTAATAATAGTTGGTATAGCACTTGTTGATTTAATGTCCAATATTTTTAACATTATTGTACTAATAATTGTCACTTTAAAGTTGTTAGTGTTGGTAATGAATACTCATAATTGAATGAAATGTATTCCTTAGATCTAAAACGCTGCAAACCATGTGATGCTAAATCAATGCACCAATAAAACATAACTTAGTGCACAAGTAACACTTTTTGGGGGCCTTTTTGGAAACCTTAACAAAAAGCATGGTCGTGCGGCATCATATTTGATGATGTGGCCCTGAAACCTTAGTTATAAGTAGGGGACTTGCCAAGTGAACTCTTGTAAAAAAAACTGGGAATGATTTGAATTTTCACATAAGATTTTGAGATGGGCAAAGTTAGGGTACCCAACTATCAGGTCCTCGCCCCTACTACTTCATGATATGAAACCGCCACTAAATCAGATAGAATGATAACCAACAATCCAAATTACACTTACTCTAACAAAAATAAAATCTTGTGAGATTTTTTAACAATTGTACAATCAATTCAAAACCGTCAAATTTGATTTGTTTTTTTGAAAAAATAAAAAAGACAAAGAAAAATGATTAAAAAAGGAAATTGATTTAGTTAGGCGAAATGATTATGCGATGGATCCAAAGAGATTTGCTGTCTGATTGCCTCACGGACTGTCTGTCTCCGTATCCGATTAGATTGTGACTTTTTCGATTTGTCAACAATAATATCCCCCTTTTTTTTATTCTGCACCCAAACCCAAACAAAAAGTCTTCAATCAAACCATAATCTCTCGGGAATGCTAACCATGTAAATGTGGTTTGACATTGACACTTTGTTTTCTACTTTAAGAAAATTCTGCTACTTACATGATATTGTATTTTGGTTTCTTATTTAACTAAACAAGTATTGAAAACATGTTTAAATGATAAAAGGTTTATCTTACACCTTCTAGAAGAGTATAAGTTAATCATTCTTCCTCCTTTCACATTTGGGAAAAATTTTAAGTTTTTTTTTTTTTGGTTTTTTTGTTTTTAAATATCGTAAGATGTTAGTTCATTCTATCAATTAGTGTTAAGCTGTAAAGAGAAAATTGTAAAACCTTATTAACAAGGTCAACATTATCATCTTTCTTCATAATGCACTTTTCTACTTTTTCACATAAGTATATTTATTTGGTAGATGAAATTAAAATAATGCGTGACATATCACTCACATATGATACAGATAATGATGAGCATGAGCATTCTGATATGCTAACACATGCTTATCCTTCTAATGCTACTCATGCTACTTTCGTTCATACTTCTACATGTTTTATGGTTGTGCAACTTGCCCGCTCCTTTTACAAGCCTCCACATAAGATTGTTTCAAATATCCCTCCTTTATCTTCTATTCACCAAAGGATCACTTTTCTCTTTTGGGTTTTTGTTATATAGTTATCTCTGCATGGCACATACTCAATCAACTTCTAATCTCAATATTTTGAGCACATTGACCTACTACTTGATTTCTATTTCACTTCTATTCCAACTCTATAATTTCAACCCCCCCAACTTATCTATAGCCTCTTGTTCCTACTATATATGATCTTCCATGGATCTTAAGTTGAAAGATACAGTTTGAAGTAATCCTAAGTTTTCTTAGAAATAGTTAAAACTTTCTCTCTTTTTTGCACTCGCTCTGAATTAAAAAATATTTATAACAAAATAGAAAAAATGGAAATGCTTTAAATATAATCTAAAATAGTGTATGAAAGATGTAGGATTTATTGGGAATGTGTTGTACATCTTGCATAAAATATTTGATATTTTGTGAAGTTGTGGTTGGTTTTGAAGTTGGGCACCACACGTAGGGAGTGCAATGATTTTCCATAGTTTTTGTATAGGACATTGGAAATACAATTAGTGGAGTAGGCCTTAGTGATATAATTGGAAATACAATTAGTGTAGTAGGCATAGTAGGAAAGTGTATTTAGCATTGGGAGTCATGGTTTAGTAAGCAAGTGGATTGTTGGGATCATGATTCAATGTGTTGGGATTGGGCAACGCATTTAAAGTGGGAGCCACATTCAAGAAATGTATTTAATTATTTGACATCTTGTAAAAACATTTAGTATAGATTTACATCAAGATAAGTCATTTTAGGCTCTTGGATTGGATAGAGGGTAGCATTTCCTTGGAGGTTGCAATGACTTGACTATAGAGTCAAAGTTGGGCATCCACCTTAAGATGTGTTACTTGGTGCATTAATTAAGTTTGAATACAAAAAGAAGTAATTTGTTCCATTCTTGTTGCTCTCTTTCCTTTAAAAAAAGGGCTTAGGGTGGAGTTTAGATGTCATTTTGTGCATGTTCATTATGCATGAAGCTTGATGTACCCATATAGAGACTTGAGTTTCTTGTTAAGAGATCTCCAGGAGCACGGAGTGGAATGTGTGAATCTCATCTGTTCTTAGATCAATCTTATGAGGAATATTATAATAGTTGCTCGCTACTAAAAAATGCCATATCTTGCATGATTTTCTCCTTGCTTGAGAGTGTTGATCTTCTATTAAGTCTTAGAGTGATATTATATTGTAACTTGTTGAGATTACATTAGTTTTAGTAATTTAAATTCCAAAAAAGGTTTTCCTAGAGTATCTTGATTCCTCTCATGTAGTTGCTCTATTTTTTCCTTCATTTTTGTTATTCTTTAGTGTTATTATTATGTCAAAATATTGTTGGAATTTAAATAGAATGAATAACTTGTGACATCTCTCTATGTGAGATTCAGAAGGAAATTGTTTTATATTTCCTTTCATTTGGTATCAAAGCATGTTGTTATTTTGTCAAAATATTGTTGGAATTTATACAGATTGAATAACTTGTGACATCTCTCTATGTGGGATTCAGAAGGAAATTGTTTTGTATTTCCTTTCATTTGGTATCAAAGCATGGCCAACTTGTATGATCTATGAGAAGAGTATGGCTTGTTTTGCAATTAATCCCTTTTTGGGTAGGAGTTTGTTGTAGTAATCTTATTTCAAGATATAATTATTGCATGCACTTTTAGAATGGAGGTGGTGAGATTCAATGGAACAAAATTTAAGCTTTGGAAGCTCAAGATGGGGGATTTCTTTAATTGTAACATGAGTGGATTATAAATCATGATGCAAGTTTCCTTGGATTCTATCCTCATTATTGGACGGTCATATAGTGACTTGGAGCTCCTATTTGGTGGTATATGATAGATCCTTAGTAGGAAATTGTGGAATTGGTCATATGATATTTGTAGCTCATGTTTATCCTCCTAGATACATGGCCATGTGGAGGTTGCAGAGGTGGTCATATGGTGACCTAGACCTCTTGCTTATCCCTTAGACAAATCGTCACATGGAGGTTATGGAGTTTGTCATGTGATGACTTACAAATTTTAATTAACCCCATGTTCCTTTTAGTTGCATATACTTGGTGGAGTTGGTCATGTGGTGACTCAAAGCTCCTAGATACATCTAGATGCATTTTGCAAATTCATGGTGAACATTGAATCTACATGTTTTAGATTTGTGATATTCATCATTCAAAATATAAATATTATCTTTGTAGATTTATGGGTGTTTTAGATGTATGAACACATTCATATTTGCATGGTGGTTTTGATTGTGGCCTATGTTACATGCTACATGCAATATGTTTTGTAGGTTTTTTGTTTAAAATATACGGATTTTTACAAATCTGTGAAGCTTTGTTTTTCAAATTGTAATCCTCAACGGTTGTCTAGATGGATATAATTTTATATTTGTATGCATGATTTCAATCATAGTTAGGGAATTGTTCATCAATTGTATTTTTTTACTTGTAGTTGTACTATAGTTATAGATTTATGGCATTTTGGATCTAAGGATGTTTTAGTTCTAATGTTAGTTACATAAAAAGAATATGCATGGTGTCTTAGTTTTATTGTTGTCAATAGAGTTCTAAACCTGCATAATTTTTAGGTTGATATGTTTTCGTAAATACAACTTTTCTATATTGAGACTTACAGGAAATCTTCATCACACAACAAACACCTTTCGATATTTTAAAGACATGATCTACAAGTCATATCTCTCTATATATATCATGTCTCTCTATATATATGCAAACCAATATGTTTCCATTTCTATGAGAACAAAACTCCCACTTAACAAGAGTTTTCCTACACTAAATGGAATGGAGCATATGTGTCATATCCTTTATTTAAATGTGGTTGGTAATCTACTATAATTGATGCAGTGTATCCATTTCTATTTCTATGTTTCCATCACATGATATATTCCGACTATAAATTAAGCTAATTAATTTGTCCTATTCAATAACCTATTTTAGGGTAAAGGAATCTATTTACTTAGAATAGAATTAAAATGAACATTAAAATAATACTACAAAAAATTAAGTGCACCCAACTCTCGAAATTTGGTGTGTCTAAGGTAATTTAGATTTATTATCAATTTGATGTAGACCCGTTGTATTGACATATCGAGAAGGCAAAGCATTATAGGCGCTAGTCTCACCAAAACATCTACTAATGAAGGTAGAGAGTGTGTTTCTAGTTAAGAGTTGTATGCCTTTGGTAAGAGGGCAATTAGCTTGTATGTGGATTGAAATCGGTCTACTCGTGAGCACACACATTTTATTAATGTTTTTATCAACCCCAAGAAAAAATCATGTGATCCACACCACCGTGGAATCCTGATCATTAAGCTTCAAACTGGCCGAGATTCTTAATCCCACTGGCACATCTTTAAGATATTTTTCTTGTGTTTTATTGATTCTTATCATTATTAAAATCTTCGCAGATTCCTCTAGTTAGCTTACAAAATTTATTGGGCTTTCATGGATAAAACCTGCAATTTCACTGACATGGCTAGAAGCATATATATATACTAGGAAGCAAGCCTCAACAATCCAAGATGTCTAATTTTGGGCTGGTGAGGCCCAGGACAGGAAACACAGGCGAAATATATTGGCCATCCATGTTCAATCAGCAGAGAAACGCATTGATTTGCTACATTTCCTTACAAATTAATGCAGGTTAATGTTAAATGATTTAGTACAAGTGGTCTCAGCGAGTAGAGGGTTATGTGAATTGTCAGTAATGATCACATACCCCTACTCAAAGTGACAGCACAATAGTCTCACCTCAACATCCTTGGCAAGAGTGTTTGTAAGCTCAAAAACGATACAAGCTTATAAAAGGAATTGGCATTGGATAAATGCATTTCAAAATGATAAGCAATGAGTTTAACTTCCTCCATTAACAGGTTATAAATGCCACAAAACTCTGCATTATTAGGTTATGAATGCCACAAAACAATTTTTTCTCAAGTGGGTCAATTACTCCATAACATCTCAGGAAATTATCCTCTAGCCATGTTTCCCCATGTAGATCAACAGCACCTTCACATAAGAAAGCAAGAAGTTATCAGTGAAACAAATTCTCTCTGTTGAGGTCTCGAGGTTGATGCAACTGATCAGCTTACTATTTCTAAACTAAAGAACAGTACTCAAGTTTTGAACAAAGTTATTTCTAGTCAGCTTATAAGAGACATTGGCACTGGCTATTTGCAGCTTACAATTACTAACTTCATCTGCTAAAAGGTTATGAATGCCCCTAATACTGTTTTATTCTCAAATGAATGTTTTCCCATGTGGATCAGTAGTTCCATAACATTTCAATCATTTTCCTGTGATTAACAAGAGAACCCAGAATCTTCAAAAGCACCTGGCACTTCAAATCACTGGAACTCATTAGCTTTTATTCTCAAAGCTTTTACTTGAGGCATTTTTCAATTGGGACCTACTACCTTTCAAACCTCGAGACCTCAACAGAGAGAATTTGTTTCACTGATAACTTCTTGCTTTCTTATGTGAACAAGCTTGGAAGAGAAAGTGATGTTATTGTTTTATGTGCTTTCATGGATTTTTGTGTAGCTTTGGCTCCCTCTGGATAATAATGGTCCATATCCCCAACAGCTTTATATATTCCTCCTTTTGAAGGAGCTCCCTTCAGTGGAAAAATAACTGTTGATGTTATTTTTGGCTTCGATTATCCACTATTGAATGTGATGCTTTGCCAACTTGTTTAATTTAATATGCCTATATACTCACATTTCTTACATTTTGTTTCAGTTCAATACAAAGCTTATCTTATTGTAGTTTTTCTCTTCCGCATAGTAAATTTTGCTTTGGAGATATTTTTGACAAAAACAGCTTCTCCGACTGCTCTTATTGTAGTTTTGTTCATCCTCATAATAAAATTTAGGCTTTAGCTTTGCAGAAATATTTTGGGCAAAGACTTCTCAGAACAAGTTAAGCTACATTCAATAATCTTGGGCGTCTTCTCTTTGCATGTCTTGGGTGAGATTTTGCATAGAGCCTATATTTGAGGTAATATTAGCAAATTGATATTTCTCATTACAATAATTTACAAACTTATTTATCAGAAACGTCGTGAATTTAAATCAGCAACATTTTGTTCAAGTTGCTTGGTAGCTTTGCAAGCTATTTAAAGAGGGATTTCAAAATTCTACCAACATAATATTATGACAGAAACACGAGCAGAATGGAATCAGTCAAAGCAAACAGGATTCACTTCACAATACAAGCCTCAATTGTCAAAAAGTGAAATTTGTGGTGCTATTTCTTAGTCATGATCAAGAAGATCCATAAATATATTTGAGATGGTAAGCTTGTTCTGTGGTATACAAGATTTATAATAGTTATACTGTGTTGTAGGGAATGCAAAATTGTGCATGCCAGACGCAAGGGGGAAAACAATAAGTGTATTGGCACAAAGGCATTCCCCACAACATCTTTTTTAACTTTTCTAAGAGACATGTTTAAGCATTCCATCCAATATGTATACAATAATGTAATTACATTATCAGGCCAATGCTATACATTGCAAAAAATAAGTCTCAAAAGTTCGGAAAAAAATTCAGCAAAACGGAGAAATTGCTCCACTAAAAAGCTGAAACTCTGATTCCCTTGCCACTGGCTCTGTTTGCTTTTGGTTATCTGTAAAGTAGCAACATCCTTGTTATTATACAATGAAGCAGTGTAGCTTCTCCTTTCTCAGCGCCTTCTATTCTCCGTACATGAACTCTCAACCCCAAATCGAGCTAGCAACTGCACAAGTTTGTCTCTGGAGAGAGGCTGTTAAGGGACAAGCAGAATCGGATAACAAAGTGAATATGAAATATTGGAAACAATTATGTAAACAAATAAAAAATATTTAATGTTGCCTATATTAAAAAATATAAGAGTTGTTTTAAAAGAACATTGAAAACGTCAAGAAATAGCTATTCATGATGCGAAACCAGTTGTGGGCGGTAAAAACACAAAACAGTTGCTCTAGTATGCATTCCCTGCAACATAAGGCATATGAGAGAAAGAGCACGAAAAACACATACCTTAGTTTGAAAGTCATCCACACCAGCTTCAAAGAAAAGGTCTTTATCAGATTGCAGAGCATTTCCAGTCAATGCAATAATGGGTGTCTTAACTCCCATTGTTCTTAGTTGTCTTGTTGCCTAATATAAGACAGAAATTTCAGATACAAAATATGACTGAATCTTGCTGAAGCAAGAATATTTGCATTGAAGAGGATGACTAATTGACAAACTTTTGTCCAACAAAGTACAATAAACATAACTCTACATGTCAAAGAATTAAATTTTTTCACCTCATGTCCATCCATGACTGGCATTTCTTTGTCCATCAATATAAGATCATAAGTTCTCCCTTGCTTGAAATAGTCCACTGCTATTTTTCCATTTTCAGCTTCTTCGCATTGAAGATTAAGATTCTGGAGAACTTTGCGCAAAATTATCTGCCATTTATAAGAAAATAAAAAACACAATTAGCATGATTAGTGGTAGACAGAAATCCTATATCAATAAAGCCTTGAAAACGTAACTGACAAAACTGGAATAATGTCAGAGTTAACGTACTCGGTTGATTTCTGTGTCCTCTACAAGCAAAACTCGTCTCTGGGAGCCACAGTCCTGGGTTGATAAGGAATTTTTTAACTTGATATTTTTACTTCTTTGAGTTCTAGACTCAGTCTGAGATGAATTGTTAAGACCATCCTGAATGATGCGCACTGGCCTGCAACCAGTTGCATCAGATTTATGAGCATCCTTTGCTTCTGTATCTGGTCTTGCATGTCTATCAACTGGTACCAGAATATAGGGTATTGACAAGCAGAAAGACTTATCCTTGCTATTTATGGATTTCAATCCAATAAAGCCACCCACTTGCTCAGCAAATCGTTTTGCCATGCTGAATCCTGATCCAGAAAGTCCACAATTTGTAACACAGCTAGTTGCCAATGAGTGTGGCTCAAACAACTTTGACTGATCCTGAGAAGACATTCCTGAATTTTAACTTCTTATTAGAACACTCTTATCCATCCATTATATGTGATGAGAAAAACAACCACCATCACCTAAATTTACAAAAATTCCAATTAAATAATGAAACTTAATACATATCATATTTAAGTAAATTAGTTGAAATTCTTTACAGGAACTCAGTATTTTTTTCCCTCACCTGTAACAAAGTCCTTGACAGAAAGGAGAACATTAGCAACCTTATATTTCACACCTACGTCATCCTGAGGTGGCATTGCAGAATGTTGCACCCTTAGTGAAGATGCTACCGATTGTAAACATGTCTGCTGCCACAAGTTAATCGATGCACCCTCCACAACCTCTTCACACCTTACTTTGAGCTCTAGCCTGCCCCCAGCTGGAGTGAATTTGACAGCATTGCTAAGGAAAAATCCTGCATTTTACAATGGCAGGAAACCCTAACAGTAAATCACAGTCAAAAAAAGTTCAATAACCAATAAACATGTGTCAGCAATCACCATGGAAGGTAGTTGCAACATACCTAAGGTCTGCACAACCCTGTTTTTATCCCCAACTACACAGTATGTCGTAAGAAGGCTCTTAACCATAGGTTCAATATCCATCTTGAAACAAATCTTCTTGTGGGATATAAGATCTTTCAAACCCCAAACCAAAAATTCCAAAACTGTCAATAAGTAAAACTCTTCCAGATGAAGTTCCATTGCCCTACCTTCATCTTGGCCTGCAGTCAATGCATCACACCATGTCAGTAAAACTCTGACCACAAAACCATTCACACATCTACAACCAAAGCATATTCAAATATTGGCAATGGGCATAGATTTATTTTAGTAAAACTTAGCAGTCTTTGGATGAGTAAACTTAGCTGGAAAAAAGATTGGTGTCCGTATGATTGTCACATTTCTTTAAATTTTGCTAGGTTTTTATTTAAAATGTTTGATGCATTTATAAATTCATTGTATACAAACAAGTGTTGCTGACTTTCACCTTGTAATATGAACAAATGCAAGAAAACCCCCAGACTGTAAGGCCATTCACATAGACGTTTGACATTCATTTTATTTTTGACTTATGGCTTTATTGCCAACCAACTCTCTCTTCCCTCTTGAAGATTCGACCACAGCATTCTTTGAATTTAGTGTTGTGCTCTACTTAAAACATTTGATATGCCCATCATATATTAAATATCCCTGTAATCTTACTGAGAAAAATGTTGTAATATAAAAAAAGACAGGGAAACTGTAGGACGTAAGGCCATTCGGAAATTCATGTATGGTATTTATTTTGCTCTCAACGGATAACCAAAATCCTCGTTCCTACACTGTAACTTGCTTCATCAATAAGCCTATGTATGTTGTGTCTATATTTTCACTATTCAGTGGGATAGGCAGGGCCTTAAACAGCATACAGAAAATAATAGCCAATGCCCATAAACACAAAATTTACAATCAGTGAAAGGAAATAGTCAGAAGCGCAATAAGCCCAACACATGACTAAATCCAATCATGACAGGTTCATGCATGAATAGGGCCACATTTTGATTATTTCGTAGTAGCTAAGCTAACAATAAAACAGATGGAAAAAGGAAACAACAATTATACCTTTGTACAGTGCATATTGTTACTAATAAATTGGGAGAAAATAGTTCTAAATTGATGTTACATTTCATTGAAAGAATTTTTTTTCAGCTAAAGTGATTTTAATTTTTTTTTAAAGGCCTAGAAAATAGAATCAAGAGTTCCAACGTGACATATCATGAAATTGAGACTTTGCATTTGAAGAAGCATACAAACCTAAATCTGCAACATCATTAAGTACATTTGTCATTGTCTCGGCACAATCAAGCATCAACTTGACAAGATCCATCTTTTCCTTTACATCAACAGAAGAGGATTCCCCATCTTCAGTAGCGCTCAGATATCCTAGGCCAAGTACTATGGCATTAAAGGGCACTGTTCATATCAATACAAAATTATTTAGTTACTCATAATAGAAAATTAAGAACGTAGGATACCCAAATCTTTTAGAAAACCAGAATAAAGAATTAAAGGTTCCCCTACAAATTCAAAATTTTAAACCAATTAAATTATTAAAAATATGATTGCTATGCTGATCAAAAATTTGAAAGTGTAACCTGCAAAATGAATGCGCCGCATAGAGAAATAAATTTAGATAAGCAAATCCCAAGCCAGTGGATCCAAACTCAGATACGTGAGACCCACTTCATAAGAAATCAAACGAATGAAAGCCATTTCCATGCCATTGAAGCACATCAAACTCGTATGAATTCAATCCAAACAAGTAATGCACGTGGAAGCAATTAAAAAACATGAAATTTGGTCAAACGCAGTCCATATCAGCCAACCCCCACTTCAATCAAGACTAGGTAAATGAATACATGTCAACAGAATATATACACGAGACCCAATCCTAAAGACCCAACAATGAGAACTATTTGAACAGATGTCAAACATATGAGCCCAATTTTACTCCATTTCAAATAAGTAATCCCAACCCTAAAACGAAGGCTTGTTTCAATGTAGTCTTGACAAATTAAACCCATTTCAGTAAAATAATAAAATTGCAATACATGAAAACCTATATGGATTAACCTATCTCTCTCCAAGTTAAAGATAAGAATGCAATTTCTCCTTCATATGATCGGATGCCATTCCATTGTAGGTAGGTCTGACAAATGAGATCCATTTCAATGGAATTGGAATTCATGAAAACCTACTTCACTGAACTTTTTTACTTTTGTACTGGTGAATTTTTTATCTTACGCTGGTGAAGCTTAAGAGAGTTTGGCCTACCTGACTGGGTGTTGCACAAAAAAATTGAAATTAATTTCAATTGAATCCAACTAAATGTAACATATAGCATGATCAAATATGAATCTTTCCAATAAAATCAAGTACGTGCCTTTCCAAAAATGAGACTCCATTTCAATTACCATTAAACCAACTTTACCATAATCTGGACAGCTAAAACTCAATTAAATACACGCAAAACAAGTAAGACTAACTGTAATGCATCCAAATGAGTTAAACTTGTTTCAATGCTGAAAGTATATGACACGGCTCTCCATTTAATGCAAAAACATCCAAGCTGTCTGAATGCAACAGTCCATATATCTGAAAACCATTTCCGTGGGAACAGACAAATGAAACATGTTTCAAAAACAGAAGTCCCAATCCAATAGAAAAACGCATTTGAGCAGGATCGGACCAATTTCAATAAAATCCACACTAGCACAACTTACCCCAATGTTGAACAGTAAAATACAATTCAAATCCATCGAGCCCGTGCAAATGCAGTTGATTTATCTGAAACCCATTCCAGTGTAGGCCAGACCTGAGACCCACTTCTATGCAATCCGAAAAGATGACTCTATTTGAAATTTATGCCACTGATTTCAATACAACCTATCTGCAAAAAAATAGTCCTAAGTAAATGGATCCACTCCTTTTTTGAGGCAAACCGAATTGGATGAAACCTCTCTAATTGCAGCCATGTAAGCGAAACTTATTTCAGTGGAATGGGCTGAAACGAAACTTATTCCAATGTACACCAGACAAAAGAAATTCATATGATAAATAACACCCAATTCAAATCAGTCCGGAACAAATTGAACTAAGTTGAATGCAATGAGACCAATCAGAATGCAACCCAAGCGTATGAAACCATCCTACTGCCGAGAATGTTGTGTGGCATAACCCTTAATTGAATGGAGCCCGTCTCAGTGGAATCCAAATGAATAAAATTGCCTATAACTGAGACCTATTCTAGTGTAGGGCAGACGATTAAAACCCATTAGAAAGACATAAGACGCACTTCAATGCAATTCAGAACGGATTAAGGCCGTTTGAATGGACCGGGGCATAATTAAATTTAATCCACATGAGTTATACATATCCCAATCCTGAAAACCAAATAAATGGAAAACGCAAGCCAAAAAGCATGATACCATTCCAAATGCAGCCTATTTGACTGAGTTCTTTGTGCCCATTTTCAGTGGTGAGCAGACCGATAAAACCCATTTGAATGACATAAGGACACACGCCAATGCAATCCAAACAAATAGAACCCATTGAAATGGGTATATACCAATTCCATTGTGATTCAAATAAAGAAGAACCATCCCAACATAATCCAAATGAGAAAATAACGCGGCCCAGTGGAGTCCAAATGAGAAAACAACGCATTCCAATGCAATCAAAATCCATGGAACTCATCCAAATGCAGTTGATATAACTGAAATCCATTTCAATGGAAGCCAAACAAATGAAGCCCACCTCATTTCAAAACCCACTTCACTTCTTTTCAACCAGATGAGAGTCATTTGAATGGAATATGCCCAATTAAGCCCACTCAAATGCAGAAAATCCCCACAAGCAGCACAACCCCATATATAAGAAAACAACAAGCACTAATTACCTCTTATGTTATGAAACACATAGGCCATGAACTCTTGTTTGGACCTCTGAGCCTTCTGAGCCCTCTTGTCTGCATCATCTGCCCTGCTTCTGCTGAGCTCCATATCATGACAAGAAAAGCATGTCCTCCTGTTTCTCCAAAACACCCCACCCGCCACAACACCCACACCCCCAAATCCCGCCACCCACACAACCCAATTGACCCCTGCTCTGTCCACACACAACCCTGTATCCTCCTTTTCCTTCTCCAGAGCACCCAGAAACAAGTACTGGACAGTAATCATAGCCAAAAGCCCAAACAAACACAACCCAAGACAGTACCTGCAAGCTTGGGCTACCAGGTCCTGCTCGATCAGTGACTCCCACATACCACCATTGCCACCATCACAATCGCCATCATCATCAAAATCCAATACATTGGAATCATTCTTCAATCCAACCATTTCAATATCACATTCCACTCCAGAAACTCCAGATTCCCAATCCTCACAAATTTGACTTGTTCTACTACAGCTCAATCCCAACCCACTTCTACCCTCCACCATATAAACAGAACTGGGATTGTGATTATGGTGGTCTTCTTGTTTTCCTCCTCCTTCCCCTTCTATTGTAAGAATACTCTTGGCTGTAGCGGCTGCTGCATTTTTTAACATGAGAGCTTCCATAAAGCTGTCTGAATCCCAATCACGCATAAAATCCACTAGTAGTACCATTAAAGCCTAGTCCTAAACCTTGTTTTTAGCAATGAAAAGGATTAACTTAACGTGGAATATGTGGCCAAATCCTACAATAATCATCATTGAACGAAGAATATGATGAAATCCATAAAAATCCAGCATAATCTTTTTTTCTTCAAAAAAATATTGAGGAAAAAGTACGTGCAGTTCAAGACAGTCCAATCCTCAACCACACGACCAAACTTTTTAAACACTCTCATTTCCGTTTCCCGACGGCCCTTTTTAAAGGATTCTCGGTTCTCATTTCTAAGCATTCTCACATTTCCAGTCAGTTGACGCACTTTTCAACATTGAATTAGGTTGAGAACTTGAAAAAAAGGGTCTATATTCTACAATGTTTGGAACAAGGCTTCCTACGTACATGTGACTCAGCTCAAATTTAAATTCATTATTATTTTAATGGTTTATGTAGTTGAACTCTCATTTTAAAAAATTGTAATTTAATTTTATTTTTTTTAATAGAGAGAAATTGGTAGGTTATTCAACTATCTGAAGTTTAGTTTCCAGCAAATTCTAATATAATTTAAAATATTGATACTAAAAATCTCATTATAATTACATAGAAAATTTTAAATGGTACTCAATTTTGTTGGGATAATTCAATTGAGGTGTTCATGCATAAATGTTTGTTCTTACATTATATTTGGGATGACAACTCGTAGTGAGGTCCGACATATCAGATCCCAACAAACCCAACACTCATTATCATGATCAAGATACATAGTAAAAGAAATTAAGTAGACAGGATTGTCGGTCTCTTCTTTGTGGTCCCTTTGTACTTATCAGATTTGTTGGTTATCTGTGGGTCCCATAAACTATTCTACTTTGTGAACGTCATTTAAAAACATTCATTCATTTATTGTAGAAATATCATCTCTTATGCATACACTACTTTGAATGTGAGGAGAAGAAACGTTTCTTTTTATATCATTTTGAACATGTTATTTATAAACATAATATTTCTATAATTTATAATAATGAATATATGACATGGATATTTTAAATCATATTCATGATCTATGATCTAGATAAAGAAAAAAATCATGTCTTAAATATATATGAACAAATCTTCTTTAAATTTAATGGTGACCCAAAATGAATTTTACTTTCAACCTTTTAAAAATATTATTTTAATAAATTCCAAAATAGTAATAAATCTATATAATCTAACTTTTAATATCATATATCTTTGTTTAAATACAATTCCAATGCCATCTTATTTTCATTAGTCAACTCATTATTAATATCTCACAAATAAATGCGAAGGAGATCTCACAAATAAAAAATTGGATTTGAGTCTCATGACCTTACCAAAATATTTAATAAAATGACCCGAAGTATAAATATAAATTAATGAGATTTAAAAGGACACTAACTAAATAAAATAAAATCTATGATCCAGAGTGGTAACATTCAAAGCTTTGAAAGTGAAACTCTAGATTTAGATTTAGGAAATATAATAAAATATTAAAGTAAATATAACATATCAAATCTAAGATTTAAATCAAATAATTTAATGGAAAAAATAGTGCTATCTAGACTGAAAGTCCGCACTAATAAAAGTTAATAAGAAACAATTAAAAAAATTTATCTTTTACCTTTTTCCTTTGACCTTTTTGCCTTTTATCTTTTTATTTTCCTCTCCACATCGCTTTCTACAGTGTCGTGGAATTTCCCGTCATTTGACGTAACTTCTCCCGCCATGATATTTCTGTCTGTCTGACGACCGTTAACTTTTATACGCTATCGTACTGCCGTCAAAGTAGAAGATCACATCGTGATTTGGGAAAATATTCTCAGAACTCTTTTTCACCTACCCATTTTTATCGGTTACCTGCTTTTTACCTTTGACCGGCGGTAAATGCGGGCGTCCCGTCGCAAGAATTAGAACAACGTCTACGTGAAGATTTGATTTTAACCGGGGTTAAAAGGGTGATTACGAGATTCGTTAATTAAATACGCCTGCAGACGGATACGCAGAATTTACGGACGATCTGATTGGAACCTTTGAGAATATTTGGCAGACTTTAAGTCTGACACGTGTCCGCTACTAATGGCGGCAGAACCTCTGCCTTGCACGTGGTGAAAACTTGCGAGGATTTTTACGGTGGATTTGACTACCCACTGACGTCCCCAAACGCTTTCTTTCCCAGTATTTTCCTCTCTTTTTCTTTTTCCATTAAATTCTTATTTTAAATAATAGTATGGTCAATGTAGTATTGTTTTTTTTTTAAATTAGGGTATCTCCGGACCGTCCCTGAGGATGCACGGAGTCTCTGTAAGCTCCGTGCATCGGGTTAACCTGAGGAGAGAGTCGAATTTGGAATCAATGGGGAGCAAACCCATGGCCCAAACCAACTCTACCATCCATGCGGCATCAATTTAATATTGTTATGGTGAAAGTAGCATACCTAGCCTTTATTTGATTTACAATTTCTTTTATGCAATAATAATAAGTTTACAAGTGGTATATCTATGGTATTAATGTGCTTTTATTTCAGCGTAATCTTATCATCTACTATTTTTAGAGATTAATTTTATTCTTAAATGTTTTATTCATTGTCTCGATCAGATTTATAGGTGTGAAATTGACTAAGGTCACTTCCACATGAATAGATCTCAACCTCAAACTTCTATATTTCAAATTTAAAACTTGGTTGTTGTTGTCAATAGTCATTGTGAGCTAATCTAGTGCATGTTTGTGTGGATGTATTTGTTATGTTGTTGTATTTAAGGGCATATTTCATTCATTTTGAAATCCATGCAAGAATCATTAAAGATTGTAGAAAAGCATTATCATAGTCCATAGAACCACTATAAGAGCGTACATCATCTTAAGCATTCCTATATGCTTAGTTGTTGTCTTCAATTGTTGTTCCAAAGTCATTTAATGAGTCTACCTATGGGCTAGACCAAAAGAGAATAATCCTTGTATAGTTTCCAAATGGTGTTTGTAGACACCACCCCACTTTAGACATAGGCATAATGAGTTGAAGCACATGTATTGCAATTGTCAATTCTCTACCATTTCACTTTTGTAAATCTGAATTCAATTATTCACACGTAAGTGTGGAGATCAATTTCACAAGCAAATATCACATTTAATTTATTTGAATTAATTATGTAGATTTAATATTGTGTTTTTCATATAGTCATGTAAATTTAATATTGTATTTTTCATATAGTCATGTAAATGTAATAATGAATTTTTCATGTTAATTTAATTAGTCTACCTATGGACTTGACAAAAAGAGAATAAATCCTTGTTTAAAAAGTTTCTAAATAGTGCCTTTAGACACCACCCCACTTTAGACTTAAGTATAATGAGTTGAAGCGCATTGATTATAGTTGTCAATTCTCTAGACCATTTCACTTTTGCAAATCTTAATTCAATTATGCACACCAAGTTAATTATGCAAGAGTGGATATCAATTTCACAAGCTCGTCACATTAATTTATTTGAATTATGTGAATTTAATTATGTATTTTCCAATTCTAACTCTAATTCCTTGGCTTTTTATTATTGTTTAATAATTATTTCTATGTAAATTATAGTGAAAGCATTTATTTTCATTATATATATTGTCAAACCTAATATTCCTACACAACTTAGGTTTGACATTATAGTTTATTCTTCTTTTATTGGGATTTTCATAATTGATTTTCTAATTGCATATATTATTTTTTTGATATCATTAAGATTTGGGTTACCTCTCCTTATGTTCTTATATCTTCTTTATGATTTTGATTTTCATACCACCTTAACCACTCTTATTTTGAGCTCTTCATTTGCCAATTTATTTATGGATACAATTACTTTCTTTTCTTTTTTTATATCAAATCTCAACTTTTCATATCATTTATGCTTTAGGGTTTTGTGAGTTATTTAAATGTCAAGGTCTCATCCATATCCTTAATTTCCCTTTATTAAAAAGTGTTGTATGCCTAAAATCATCAAAAATCGAGTCAATTAGATAAACAAGTGAATCACAAAAGCTCTCTCTAATTAATAAATTCAATCATGCATCAATGAAAGTACATTCAAGAAACAAGTAAAATAATAATCAAATCATTATGAAAACTCCTTATTTCATTTGAATGTCTTGCTTACATGCTCTTCTCTTTCTTGTGGAATGTTGGCTCTTAGAGTTGTGTTGCTAACCTAGAGTTGTGTTGCTAACCTAAATTAAGACAATGAGAATTTGAAGATTGTGATTCTAGAAAATGAAGGAATTGATGCTCAATTTATAGATTTCAGAGAGGGGATTTAAATGGTTGAGATTGATTTGAGAATCGAATTGATCAATGGTTGAGATTGCTTGAGACAAAGTTGATTAGAGATGATTATGATGAGAATGGGTCGCATGACTAATGTAATATAAAAAATATTATCCTTTGTAGTTAATGTGACAAATTGCGCTTTTACTCCATGTTATTGGAGCTCAGGATATGCCATCATGTCCTTTGGTCCACTCAAACCATCCATGTCAGCTCTAGCTGAAGCATTGCCAACTCTGCCACCTTGTCACTTTCGGGAACACAAGCGCGGCGCGGAGACGTTCGTGTGACGCACTAGCGTCCCGCGAATCTGTCAGTCTGCAAGTGGTCGTTTGAGCATTACGCCTGCGCTTGGAAGGAATCATAACACCCCTACATGCACCCACCAACGTCTGAATTCCTTCCTAGGCCTTTATCTTTCACTTTGGAGGCATTTGGAAGGGACTCTTTGGCAAGTTTGGCAATCTTCTTGCAGGTTGAGCTCTTGGAGACCATTTTGGATAGCATACTATCAACACCACCATTGTTGCACCATTACCAAGCTTTCCAAACACACCATTCTTGTTGGTAATTGACACTCATTGGATTCATATGTTGTCATTGATGGCAACAAGATTCTATAGAAGGCATACACTGATGGATACTGGCATTTGGAGGCATACACCAGCATATACCGGCATTGGAGTAATTAGGATCATCACCAGCACCGGCACTGGTACCGGCATCCAACACTTCAGTGAAGCCGACATTAGTCTGGGATCCGAAAGGTTTTATTTATAAAATCATTTTGTAATTATTGCATAGGGCTGACACTGAATATATTTTGTATTGTAAGCCGACATAAGGCATATTGTTTATAGAGGGTATATAAGTCAGTCTGTTAGGTCATTTTGATATAGGACAATGTATATGATAAGGAAGTAGAATTGTGTAATGCAAAGGATATGTAAGTAGGTCATTTGTATGTGAAAGTTATATCATGCTATGATCAGTAGATGGTTTGTAAAGCATTCTTGGAGGAAAGGAGATACCAGTAGAAGGGTTCAAGTTTTATGAACCGGTATAGAGCAGAGCTTTAACCAGAACTCTTTTTGGCATTGTAGATGCATTTTGTGGGTTCACCATTACTGTTTTATCTCAGCAGAAGCTTGTAGTCAATGAGGCTCTTATGTGTTGAGCAGTGTGCTCTAGGTAGTGTGCCTTCCTGCATGTGCAAGCCCCCATGCTATGTAATATCTTTCATATGGCCAGTGAATTGATATTATGGGTCACAAATCCCACCATGGTTTTTCCTC
The DNA here is from genome assembly GCF_030272615.1 of Cryptomeria japonica. NCBI lineage: Eukaryota > Viridiplantae > Streptophyta > Pinopsida > Cupressales > Cupressaceae > Cryptomeria > Cryptomeria japonica. The sequence goes on along the minus strand of NC_081413.1, from coordinate 592,569,335 downwards.
TTTGAGATTTTCCACATATAAAATTTTATGTGTTATGGTGTTCATTCATGTGGCTAGTTTATTTACTTCATGTTATATGTTTCTTCATTTACCGATTTATATGTGTATGTTATAATAAGGTAAAATCTTATATTACCGGCAGAACACTGATTCACCCGTCCCCCCCCCCTCTCAGTGTTCTTGGATTCCAATAATTCCAAGCACTTCCAAGCATTCCAATCTTCGTTCGTGATAGGGGAGTTATCTTAATCCTCTCTCTTGCATATTTATCAACTTTATTTCCAATTTTACATTGTTATTCTCTTTATCATTTATCTTTCCCATGGCTTTCTTGGGTTGTCCGTGAAGGTGGAAACGCCAAAACAGGGGTCTGACTTAGGAAGGCTCCAAAACACAACCCCCAACATTTTCATTTATTGTTGTAATGGAGGGAATTTGTCACCTCAAGGATGATAAATCCTCAAGGACAAATTGTCCCACCGATTACCTCTTCGAACAAGCCCAATGCTAAGCCAGGCGATAACAAAATCATGCAAGGAATGTCGGACGCCCAAGAGATGTCTCTGGACGGCTCTGCAGAGCCTTTGTCCATAGGACGAGCATGCGGAGCAGGGACACCAGTGCGATGCACTGTCGTCTTGTATGGACGGAGTACAGAGTCAGAGCAAAAAGCTTAGGACACGTTGACAAAACTTGCAAATTAGCTAAACAATACTAAAATGTACGGAAAACAAAGATTACGAAGTGGAATGAGAAGAGTGCTAAAAGGATGAAGGAATCTCACAACCAGTCCATGCTATGAAGCCTCCCACAAGATAGTCTTCTCTCCACGAAGTTGTGCCTACACACATGCAAGAGATAAAATATTGGGGGTTGTGTTTTGGATCTTGCCTAAGTTAGACCCCTATTTTGGTGGTTCCACCTCCACGGACAACCCCAGATAGCTATGGGAAAGGAAGAGGATAAAAAAGAATGCAAAGACAAATGCAAAGATGATGCTATGCTATTCGATAATTGGAAAGTAAATAAGATGTTGAAAATGCAAGATAAAGTTAGATTACTCCCCTAATGCTTGGCAAGTGTTAATGCGCTTGATGAACTTGGTAGCTTGACAATGTTGCAATAATGTTGGTAGTATCTCTAAGAGCTTCGATCTCTAAGAGCAAGTCTTCAATCTGCCAAAAGATCATTTGGAAGTGTCCCAAAACCAAAGATATAGGCTAAGGGACGAATCCTGATGTTGGTGGTCGCACAGGGAGGTGTTACAATTCCTTCCTGGCGCAGGTCATAACGGCCCAACGACCACCTACTGGCTGGTAGGTTGGCGGGATAGTAGCACGTCGCGCAAACGTCTATGTGTCGTGTCTTCATCCGCAAACCTGCCAGATTGGTAGGATTGGTGATGCCTCCGAAGAAGATGACATGGACTTCTTTGGTGGACAAAAGGACAAGTTGGCGGACCTGTCCTCCAAGCAGCGTGGGGGAGGCACCACATGTCGTAATTACCACTAAAGGTGATGAGGGTGATATTTTTGACTCTACACTTGCATGTGTGTAGGTACATTGTTGTGAAGAGGAGATTAACTTGTGAGAGGCTTCATAGCATGGACCTTTTGTTTGTCTACTTCCTTCTCTTTTCTCCTTCCATTATATCTTGGTTATTTCATATATCGCGTTTACTAGTTTAGTTTCATTATTTTTTGTACTCTTATTGCATCATAATCGCACTTAGAGCTTTCTGTATGAACTCTGTACGTCATCCATATAGGACAACAACATGTTGCACTGATGTCCCAGATCCGTGCGCTCGCCCCGAGGAGAGAGGCTCTGCAGAGTCGTCCAAAGACACTTCTTGCATAAATTTGTTATCCCCTGGCTCATCTTAGTGCCAGTTCGTAGAGGTAATTGGAAGGACAATTTGTCCTCAAGGATCCATCATCCTTGAGGCGGCAAATTCCCTCCATTACAACTAAATTGATTGGGAGTTGACTGGGTTGATTAATCAAATAACTAATTCAATTGATCTGTTCGAAAAAGTTGATTGAGAGTTAGAAAAAGTGATTGAAGAGTTAACTGACCAATAGACTGATTTGGTTGCCTAGTCATAAAAGGTGATTGACAGTTGAACTTAGAGTCAGTGCTAGTTAGGATTCTAGCATGTGCTATAGGAATTTGGCATGAATTTCTATTTGAATTTGAATTTGGATTTTTGAAAATGTCACATGACATGCAAATTAGAAATGAAATTAATTGAAATTAGAATTTGGGGAAATTTTGATTTTTTGAATATTTGAATTAGTTAGACAAGAATAAGTTAGATAATCAAATAATTTAAAGAAATTATTTAATTATTAGAGATCAGAAATTGAATTTAATTAAATAATAAATAATGGTTATTAATTTTATAATTAATTAAATAATAAAACTATTTAACTAATTTTTGGAAAGGAAGATTAAATGATTGGAGGGAAATTGAGGAATTAGAAATGATGAAATATGATGACGTATTAGTTTAGAAGAAATGTGATTAAATTAATTAATTAAGAAAAATAATTAGTGTTGTTAGTAATGGGACATTTTTTAGTTGTCTACAAAAAGTACACATTTGAATTGTCAAATAGACCATTTTGGAGATAACAGTGTTTATGATGATCTTGATATGGATACTATTATTTTTACTACTAGTATTCAAGTTGAGATTGAGAACTTTGATCAAGAGGTAAATTTGGAACAATGACAATTTCACATGATCTTGTCAGTATGGTCAATATGGATAGTCCTTCATATTTGGTTTAGGGCACTCATGATTCTTTTAATTAATAAACCAATTTATTTAGAATACTTAAGGCATAGATGGTAAGATTATTTGTTCTAGTTATGTGAACGGTCCATCTTTCCCTCTCCATCTTACTTAAGCTACCCTCTCGCAATTTCCTCTTAATTTGGTTCCTCAATTTGGTAGGCATCTATTTTCAACCCCTCCACTTACCATGTTGGATACCTTTATTATGTATATTTCATATATTGTTCTTTATGCATCTACTCCTTCATCCCATCCCATTATCATTATTACCTACTTTCCATGTTATCCCTACTAGTATTATGACTACTGGAGTTTCTAGTGTTTCTTCTACCATAAATGCACTTTCGCCACTAGGGTTTCCTATTCTTCCAAGAATTCTACTGATATCTCTACCTCCATTAGTCTACCCCTCACTCCAATATTTACTTCATTATTGGTCCCCTACTTGATTTTACACCTTCTTCCATACCTTTGTATATTAAATTTCATATCATATTCCACTCCTCCCACCACAGGCATGTTTAAATGTCTTATCATCTGTAGCATCCTAAAATTGCACACCTTGCAATTTTGACTGCATTTGGGGCCCTCACATTAGTAGCCTCCTCCCCATGCTTGATCAGGACCTGTTTATGTCTCCCCCATGCAACCAAGCTTCATTTTCCCATCCTACACCTTGCATAGCCCTTTGATCCTGGCCCAAATTGGGGTAGGACCAGGGTGCCATGCCTTGGTCCTCCCTAATTGGGACCCATTTTGGCCCCTAGGCCCTATCCCAAATATGAGCGAGAAAACAATTCCTCATGTCATCCCATGTCAGAAAATAATGTTTGACAATGGACAAGTATATAAGGAGGTCTTCCCCTCTCATTTGGCATAGCAAGATATCCAATCATAAGGCAAAATAGGAGGAGAAGGAAACAAGACTATATTCAAGCATCATTCCTTAAGGTTGCATATTTTTCATCTATCCATTGTGGAGCAACATTACATCATTCATTTTCAAGCACATGTGTGTGTGTTAGGGTTTTGTCATATTCATGCCATTTCATACAACATATTTTATTACATTCAAGAAGCAAAACATCATCATCATCTATTGCAAATATGAAGGTATACCTTTCCATCATTTATTTCAAGCATTTGTAGTATTATCATTCAAGGTTGATTCCAAACCGGGGTTTGACTTAGGCAAACACCTATTCCCAACCCTCTTCTCCTTCTTTCTGTGTGCAAGAAATAGGTGTGTAGTTGTACCTCTGGAAACAAGCTTCAGACATAGAGACGGAAAAACCCTTTTCGGTGATTGGAAAATTCGGAGGACCAAGAGGGTGTGCCACAAGTGTGCATCCTGGTCCAAACACATGGTCCTTGCTACTTTCATCCATTTTCACAGAGAAACTCCAAATAATCTCATACTTCTTAGATCCAGGGGCACGATGAAATCTCGAATCTGTAGCTCACTGTTTCCGCTTATTTTGTCTTCAATTTTAGCATTTTACTTATTCAACTTACAAAAGAGGGTAAAATACATTCCAAAAATAATCAATTTACTTAGTATTTAGTCCTTGTCTCATTTGGTATTGGATCTAGTAAATCCATCCCCTCTTTTGAATGTAAAGTCCTCCAAGTGAAAATCAGCTTAGTGATTTCTCCCTTCCATGTGGTGAATTTGCTAAACCCAAAATTTTCCACTTTACATTTTGGTGAACCTGACTCCTTACACCATTAATTCTGATTTTTCTTTTTAGATCTGAGTGTATGCAATTTAAAATTCAAATTATCATTTACAAGTTTGATTTCCTTGCAAATTTTATAAATTTAGAGGTTAATTTCATTAAAACCCTAATTTTTAATTTCAAAATTGAACTTGTGAATTGCTTAAATTGGGTTAATTATTTCAGATCTGAGTACTTTTTCAATTTCAAAATTCAAAATTTAATCTACAAGACAAATTTCACAATTTAATTTTAATTTGAAGTGGTTAATTTCAAAAAAAACCCTAATTTTTAAAAATTTAAAATTTTAAAAAATTGAGCTTGTGGGTTATTTAAATTTTGAATTTCCTTCTTCAAATTTGTTGTTAATTCCAATTCAAATTCAAAATTGCAATCTTGGATCAAATTTCAATTTCCAATTTAAATTTTAAAATTAAGTGGTTAATTAAAAGAACCCTAATTTTTAAATTTAAGTTAATTCTTTCAATTCAAAATTTCAACATTTCAAATTTCAAATTTTAAAATTAAGAGGTTATCTTCACAAGGCCCTAATTTTAAAATTCAATCTCTTTTGGATAATTTTAATTTTAAATTAAGAGGTTATTTTTACATAATCCTAATTTTAAATTTCAATTTCTTAGGAGGTTACATTATTGCTCTTTATTCTTTCAATCAATTTGTTCATTTAATTGAGTAATCATTTTTCCTTGAATTTTGCATTATTCAATTATTTTGCAAGTTTCAATTTTCAAATTCAAATTTCAAATTTTCAAAATTCAAATTTCAAATTTCCAATTCAAATTCTATTTTCTCTCCTTTATTCAATTTTCCATGCATGTATGGGGTGAACACTATTATGGTTAAATGACATATGGGTTTCTTGTTTGATCATAAGTGAATATGGAGTTCTTATCTTATTTTGCTAATTCAATTTTGAGTTACATCAAAGATGTTCATGATGTTCCCTTTCATGCATATGATGATAATTTAGTTCTCCTTTCATTCATAGCTATGATTTACCCTCTCCCAAAATTGATCTCATTAATGAGGGCACATTGGTGTAAAAGGGAATATGGACATTTCTTTCAAAGATCTCCCTCCTAAAGATGAATCTTTGGAGAATTGCGTTCCTTTTTATCCTAAAAATTACCTCCCTCGTAAGGATTATTTGGTGCAAGAGGATGATATTATGGCTACTTATCCCAGTGATACCATACCTTCTTTTCATGATCTCCCCCTAGGAATGAAAAATTAATTACATATGATAGTCCCTTTCCTAATATTTGTCTTAATCACAAAGATGTCTTTGAGCAAGAAGATGAAATTATTAGTAGTTTCCTTGATTCTCTCCCTTCCCAAGATATATCCTTAGAGAAAAAAGAACCTAGTCAATTCAATACCATTCATGCTTCTAGTTATGAGAGGCATAGACCTAAAAAACCTCCTAATATCCTACAAGCTGCAAAATACATATGTGAAAGAAGTAATGTGGAAAGGTAACTAGAACAAAAATATGGTTTTGAACTACATCACTCATATAATGTTGGCAACAAAAAGAAAGATCCCAATGTTATTTTCACTTATCTTCCTTCCCCCCTCATTCTAAGAAACAAGTTTATAGGGAACCTAATCTTGTTGAAAAGCTTCATGATATCTTAGCTAAGATTCCCTTTGGGATTTAATTCAAAATTCACCTTCATATCATAAGTTGATCCAAAAAGCCTTACAAAGGGTGGTTCCTCATCCTTCTTCTAAACCAAATGATATCACATTCTCACAAGATGAATTGCCTTCTATAGAGGTTAAAAATTGAGATGATCCCCTTATGATTACTCCTTGCATTTATGAACAAAAGATAAGAGGTACTTTAATTGATAATGGGTCATCTTTTAACATTTGTTTTGTTTACTTATTATATAAGATAAATTGGGATTATTCTTCTATTCAACCTGATCATCTTTGTGAGTGTGGCTTTGATAATGTTCCTAGAGAGTCACTTGGTATAGTCATATTAGCTATTAAAGTAGGACCTATGACTTTGCCTACTCCTATTCATGTCATGCCCAACCATCTTAATCATAACCTTCTTCTAGTTAGACTATGGATTTATGCTATGAAAGCAATCCCTATCAATGATGCTTCTCTAAAAAGGAATTGGGGTACAATAGACTTTATACCCTCCTCCAATGGGTATAAGACCCCTCAATCTAAGATTGAAGCCTTCACAAATCCTTTTGTGTCTTTTATCCAAGCTTCTAAACCAGTTTCGACTTCTTCTTCTAACACATGTCTTGATAATGATAGGAAAGAATAGAATGGACAAGTTCTAGGATGTGTGCAACAAAGTCTTGAAAGTCATGAGAAATCACACTCTTCTAATGAAAAGCTAGGTTTCCAACCTCTTCCTTTGACAACATCCTCTCCTCCATTGTCTAGTAAATCCACACCTTCTTCCAATAGTGTATTAGAACAAGAAAATTCTTTGTCTAATATTCTCCATGCCAATTTAATCTCTCTTCTTTGGCCAAAAAGAAGAAGAAAACGTAGAGAACATCTTGAAAATTATTCTTTTTGCAAGTATCATAATATTCATGAACATTCTACTGATGAGTATCAAGATTTGAAAACAAAAATACAACATTATATTGATACAAGTATCATAAAAATAACAGCGGACAATGAATTGCATATTTCTCATAATCATTTCAAATAACATTCAAGATCCCATTATGTTGATCCTCACTATGTGACATTGTTGGCCTACCTATTGGGGGCTCATTGTCATTCACGGTGGTACAATTTCAAGTTCAACCATACTTAGTGAGCAACATAATAGTATATTTATTCGTGTCTCTAGGCTTGGGGGGCAAGAATATTATCTTTCCTCTTTCCAAGGTTTCACTATTTCCTTTATGGATTGCATTGTTCATAACGTGATGTCCTTTCTTGCATAGAATTATCCTTCATGTGAGTACATGTGTGTCCCTTGTTAGGACCTATTCTTTGTTTGAAACGGTATGTCTCTTATGAATAATCTCTCTTTGGAAGTTGTGTAATTATTCCCATTGTCCTTACCTTTGGGGGGCAATGATTTATTTCCCTCTCTCCTCTCTAAGGATTTACTTTTCCTTTGTGGAGTGGTGTTTGTTCATGAATTGGTGTCATTCATTGTGTGAAGTTATTGTTTTCTCAAGGATTATCCCTTATACAAGAGGTGTAAGTCCTTGGCTACAACCTCTTATTCACTTTGCAATATACATCTACCATGAATTTACCCCTTTACATTGGGTCAAAAGTGTGACATCCTTCATCAAGAATCTCTTTCACCTAGCAATAGGAGGAAGGTTTGAATTCTTGTTCTCTTTTGGTAGAAGATGTTATGTTTGTTCAAGATATATCCTCTTGGAGGTAGATGTCTTTTGAGAAAAGATCTTTTCTCCTCCAAGGATACCCTTTACACATGTTGCAAGATATCTCTTTTTTAACTATCTTATCCTTGCTTGTGTTAGGTCTCGGAGACAACTGAAAGGGGGGGGTGAATAAACAACTTAACCAACCTTAATGCTTAATACCGGTAAACCAAACTTTATGCTGGTATATAGTTTATCAGGTAATTGCATAACTGATAAAGATTAATCCATGAAGCAGAAAGACAGTAACATCCACAACACATAACACCAATATTTGTATGTGGAAACCCTGTAAGGGGAAAAACCATGGTGGGAAACCTTACCCACAATCAAGTGATACTACTGCAGATAGTATGTGTATACAAATGGGGTTTGCACATGCAGAAAGGCCAAGCACCTAGAGCTCACTGCTCAAACACAAATAGGAGTCACACTGACTACAATTGGATGGTTAAATCCAATAAGAATGTACTGCTCAAAATAGCATGTTCATATGTTGGATTCAGTACCGGTGTAGTTCTGATTGTCTTTACAAAAACCTTGCTTCACCTTCAAATGATGTCTGCATGTATAGCTATGCTAATTCTCGCATATAACTTCTTACAATTCCTTATCCCAATCGCATATCGATCTTATAACTAAGATCTTACATATATACCATAACCTAAGACCAATTTTAGTAGGTCAGCTCTAAAAGATATTACAATAAAACAATTACAAGTAAATCAATAACCGATGCAATATCTAATTCAACATGTTGGCTTAATGCATTTACAATAACAACAAAATCATCTCCAAAGTGTGTCGTGTTGATCTAGAATAGATAAGCATGTCGGTGCATAACCTAGACCTATTTGCCGGTAACAACAAATATGCAAATATGAATATGCCAATGAACAAATCTCCAAGACAAAGTGTCCAAATGATGTCTTCGACATAACTAGATGTTTTCCATGTCATTCCAAGTGCCGGTGAACAATATATCCTGCCAGTGTAACAGATACTGGTGACTGTGCATAAATTCACTTGCTTGCTAGTGAACGTTTGTCAATCCTCCAAGGTGCCAGAGTGTTGATAGGTGTTGAAATCAATGACAAAACCATACCAAAATACCAACAATGTCCCCCTTTGGCATTGATGGCAACACAAGATGGAAAAACCATCAAAGTGCCAAAATAGAAATGTCAAAAGCCAATAAACCAATAATCTCCCAAAAGAGATCATAACCAGAAATCAAAATTCAGTCTCTCCCAAAGTAACAATCTCTCCCCCTAAGAGTAATATGTGTTTTCCTTATGTTTTTCCATATCAATCTCTCCCCCTTTGACATCAAATGCCAAAGTCAAAAAGCCAGGTTCAAATACAAAATACCAACCAATTTAGTATGCCAACTACTCCCCCTTAGAAGTAGCTCTCCTCATCAAAGCCGGAGTAAAAGATTTCTTTGTTAATTCTGTTGGTTGATGACAAACATCATCTGTCTAAGTCTCTACCGGTGGGGGTACGACCCCAAGCTGGTCTCTGAGATATTCAAAAGTCTCCTTAGGCAAAGGCTTAGTGAAAATATCTGCAATCTGCTCTTTAGTATTCACATAAACCAGTTTTACTTCTTTTGCTTCAACATTCTCTTTCAGAAAATTCAATTTGATAGAAACATGTTTAGTTTTATAATGTAGTACCAGATTCTTAGATATATCAATTGCTGCAGTGTTGTCACAATAGATAGTTATAGGTTCCTTGCATTTTACCTTTATGTCCTTCAACATTTGCTTAAGCCATAATACCTGTGTACAATTAGTTGTTGCTGCAACATATTCTGATTATGTTGTTGATAAAGATGTGCAACTTTGTTTCTTACTCAACCAAGAAATTAATCTTCTTCCAAGAAAAAATGCTCCGTCGGTGGTGCTTTTTTTGTCATCCACATCTCCTGCCCGATTTGCATCTGTGTATGCACATAATTCAAATTTTTCATCTCTAGGATACCATAAACCAAGATTTGTAGTGCCTTGTAAGTACCGAAAAATCTTTTTTACTATTGATCATGATTTTCTCTAGGATTACTCTGAAATATTGAAACAATACATATCGCATTCATAATATCAAGTCTTGTTTGTGTCAAATACAGTAGGCCTCCTATCATAGATTTGTATCTAGTCGGATTAACAGGTGTAGATTCATCCCTCAGTGATAATTTGTCATTTGTAGTCATAGGTGTGCTTATTGGTTTAGAGTTTTCCATCCCAAATTTCTTTAGTAACTCTTTCAAGTACTTGGATTGACTCAAGAATATACCTTTATCAGTCTGTGAAATCTGTAATCCTAAAAAGAATTTTATCTCTCCAATCATAGACATTTCAAATTCATGATGCATTTCAATAGAAAAGTCTTTACATAATTCATCTTCTCCTCCAAAGATTATATCATCAACAAAAACTTCTATAGCCAAGATGTCATCATTAGTCATTTTATAGTATAAGTTACTATCAGCATTACCTTTAGAAAAACCAATCTTCAAAAGATATTTATCCAATCTAGCATGTCAAGCTCTTGGAGCTTGCTTCAACCCATACAAAGCTTTCCTTAGCCTACAAACCATATCTTTATTATCTATTAAACAAAATCCATCAGGTTTCTCAATGTAAACTTCTTCTTCAAGATCTCCATTCAAAAATGAACATTTAATATCCATTTGATATACTTTGTAGTTCTTGTGTACTGCAAAAGACAAGAATAATTTGACTACCTCAATTCTAGCTACCAGTGCAAAGGTTTCATTAGAATCAATTCCTTCTTTCTGAGAATATCCCTTACACACTAGTCTTGCTTTATTTCTGATTACCTTACCATCTTCATTAAGTTTATTTTTGAATACCCATTTTGTTCCAATCATATTTTTGTCTTTAGGCTGGGGAACTAATGTCCATGTGTTGTTCTTCTCAATTTGTTATAGTTCCTCTTCCATAGCTTTAATCTAGTGTTTATCTTCACATGCCTCATTAATTGATGATGGTTCAATTTGAGAAATAAGACATACCTCTTCATTTTCTAGTCTTCCTCTTGTCATAACTTCTTGACACTTGTTCCCAATTATCTGATTTTCAGAGTGATTCAGTCTTACATACCAGGGTGTCTTCATTTGTTGTTGTTCCTCAGTTACAATGGAATTTTAAGATGATACTGGTGTAACTAGATCTTCATTCTGTACCGGTGGATTGAATGTAGGTTAATTTGTTAGTATCTCTGTTGCCGGTTCAGAGTCTATATACCTTGAAGTTCCTCTAAATTGTTCATCAATCTTCACATTTGTACTCTGAACAATTTACTGCAATCTCTTGCTAAAACATCTATATGCCTTGCTCTTAGATGAATAACCAAGAAATATTCCTTCATCACTTCTAGGATCAAATTTGCCAATATACTCATCTCTTCTAATATAGCATTTACTTCCAAATATTCTGAAATATTTAAGAGTAGGAGTAATACCAAACCATAGTTCATGAGGGGTCTTACCGGTTTCACCTTTGATGTGAACTTTGTTGAATGTATAGATCGTTGTGCTTACTGCCTCTCTCTAATATACATGTGGTAGATTTGCTTCAGATAGCATACTTCTAGCTGCATCCAAGATAGTTGTGTTTTTCCTTTCTACAACTGTATTCTGCTGTGGTGTCTGGGGTGCTGATAACTGCCTTCTGATTCCATTCACTTCACAGAATGTATTAAATACCTTAGATGTGAATTCACCTCCTTGATCTGATCTTAGACATTTGATTTTCTTGCCGGTTTCATTTTCTACCATTGCTTTGAATAGTTTGAACTTCCCAAGTGCTTCTGATTTTTCTTTGAGAAAAGTAACCCAACACATTCTAGAATAGTCATCAATAATTAGCATAAAATATCTATCACCTTGTATGCTTTTAGTTCTAGCTGGACCACATAAATCAATGTGAATTAAGTCAAGAGCATTATTGGATTTTTCTGGAATACTTTTAAAAGATGCTCCAACTTGTTTTCCAAATTGACATTCCTTACATACCGGATTGTGAGGCTTAACAATCTTAGGTAAATCTCTAACTACCTTAGTAGTACTGATTTTTACCATGCAATCAAAAATTACATGACAGAGTCTCTTATGCCATAGCCAGCTTTCATCAATATGTGCAATCAAGCATGTCTTTTCACTGTTATTCAGATGAAAGATATTTCCTCTAGTTTGATTACCGGTTGCAATTTCCAAACCAGTTCTGTTCATAATTTTGCATTTTCCATTCTTGAATTGCAACTGAAATCCTTTTTCAACCAATTGACCAACACTTAAAAGATTATGCTTTAAACCTTCTACATAGTAAACATTGTCAGTATTATGCTTACCATCAAGAGATATAGTACCTTTCCCTTTGATCAAACAAGCTTTATCATCTCCAAATCTTACCAGACCTCCATTATATTCCTGAAAGTTCAAGAATTTACCTTTATCACTAGTCATATGATGTGAACATCCTGAATCAATGATCCATTCATCCTTAACTTCAACTTTAGCTACTAGGGCCTACTCTATCGGTTGAACAGTAGGTGTCGGTTGATCTTCTGTTATAGCAACAAAAACCCATCCATTGTCTACCAGATATTCATCAAAATCATCAGTGACTCCTTCATCAACAAGATAACAAGATTTATCTTTATTCTTCTTAAATTTGTATCTTTGATATTCAGGGTTAGACTTGTATGTTCTTCTAGCTTCTTCTCTTAGTCTAGCATGTCTATCAGGGCATCTTGAAGCCATATGCCCATTATTATTACAGTTAAAACATTTAAAGGGTGCTTTACCTTCATACTTACTTCCAACTGGACCTTTAGGCATTTTCCTTGCAAATAATGCTTCAAGTTCTTCATTTTCTCTCCTGCTTTCCTCAAGTTCTCTTGTATAAAAGGCTTTCCAATCAGATTTGTCAAAAGATGGTGCAGATGATGTTGATGCCTTAAAAGCTAAATCTGTCTTTATAGTAGCAACATGACCAAATTCCTTAATTTCAAAAGCTGAAAGTTTTTCAATCAATGTATCCCTAGTTACTGATGTATTAGGCATTGTTCTCAACTCATTTATAGCAGTAACTTTCATTTTATATGTCGGTGGCAATCCTCTTAAAACATTTAAAACAATTTCATCTTCACTTAAGGTTCCTCCACAACATTTAATACCCAAAACAATTTCATTTACTCTTTCCATAAAAGCAGAAATCCTTTCATCTTCTTCCATTTTCAGATTTTCATACCTGACCCGAAAGCTTTCAAGTTTTGCAATTTTGACTGTGGAATCTCCTTCATTCAATTTTTCAAAATGATCCCAAATAGCTTTAGCAGTAGACCTATTTGATAATCCCATGATTTTTTGATCTGATAATGCACTCAAAAGTGCTTCTCTTGCTTTGCAATCATTTTCTTCATCTTTTCCTAAGGTATGTGGATTAGGCTGACCGGATGTAGGAGCAATGTAGCCATTCTTTGTAACATCCCAGATGTCCTTTCAAATGCAATTTATATGTGTCTCCATTATGATCTTCCATATACCATAGTTGGTTCCATCAAGTTTAGGACTGTCCTTCCTGAAATAGTTAGTAGACATTGGATCTCCTCAAGTTGTTAAACTTATGCAAAAAGAGGACTAGGCTCTGATACCAATTGTTAGGTCCCGGAGACAACTGAGAGGGGGGGGGGGGGGGGTGAATCAGTTGTCAAATAAATTCAAACCAAAACAACTTAACCAACCTTAATGCTTAATACCGGTAAACCAAACTTTATGTCGGTAGATAGTTTATCAGGTAATTGCAGAACCGGTAAAGATTAATCCATGAAATAGAAAGACAATAACATCCACAACACATAACACCAATATTTGTACATGGAAACCCTGTAAGGGGAAAAAACATGATGGGAAACCTTACCCACAATCAGATGATACTACTGCAGATAGTATGTGTATACAAATGGGGTCTGCACATGCAGAAAGGCCAAGCGCGTAGAGCTCACTGCTCAAACACAAATAGGAGTCACACTGACTACAATTGGATGGTTAAATCCAATAAGAATGTACTGCTCAAAATGGCATCTTCATATGCTGGATTCAGTACCGGTGTAGTTATGATTGTCTTTACAAAAACCTTGCTTCACCTTTAAATGATGTCTGCATGTATAGATCTGCTTATTCTCGCATATACCTTTTTACAATTCTTTATCCCAATCACATATTGATCTTATAAATAAGATCTTACATATATACCATAACCTAAGACCAATTTTAGTCGGTTGGCTCTAAAAGATATTATAATAAAACAATTACAAGTAAATCAATAACCGATGTAATATCTGATTCAACATGTCGACTTAATGCATTTACAATAACAACAAAATCATCTCCAAAGCGTGTCATGTTGATGTGGAATAGATAAGCCTGTCGGTGCATAACCTGGACCTATTTGCTGGTAACAACAAATATGCAAATATGAATATGCCAATGAACAAATCTCCAAGACAAAGTGTCCAAATGATGTCTTCGACATAACTAGATGTTTTCCATGTCATTCCAAGTGCCGGTGAACGATATATCTTGTTGGTGTAACAGATACCGGTGACTGTGCATAAAGTCACTTGCTTGTCGGTGAACGTTTGTCAATCCTCCAAGGTGCCAGAGTGTTGATAGGTGTTGACATCAATGACAAAACCATACCAAAATACCAACAGCTTGAAGAGTATTCCCTCTCTAGCTTGGATTTATGACATTGTTGCTTAAATGATATCTCCTTAGTGTTGAAGATAAGGTATCCTTGTCTCTTTCTTCCTTAAGACATCAGCATAGGGTTATGTTGACATCTTAAGGGGGAGGCACCCATATCGCTCCATTTGTACCATATTTTTTTATATCACTTTTGCATGTCTTAAATGGGGTGTTCATTCTCAAAAGTAGATTAAAAACTCTTAGAGAGAGATGCTTCACATTTGAAACCAGACACAATATTTGATATATGTCTTAGACGGGGTTACACATCACCGAAACCAGAGCAAAGACTCTTAAACGAGATGGCCTCGAAACCAGACATGTATCTGTCATTCGCCACTTGACATTTGCATTTACATTACATGTCTTAAATAGGTTGAAGCACACTAAAAAATAGAGCAAAGAATCTTACACGGGGTATTATACACTTGAAACCAAACATCACTTGCACACACGCACAAGGATGGGTGGAACTAGCTAAAAAAAACTAGACTATTCTTACTCTCCTCCTTACATGGATCACCTAGATAAAAACACCTAGGGGTGAGTTGTCCATGTCCCTTCCCACCATGGATCACCTAGATAAAAACATCTAGGGGTGAGTAGTCCATGCCCTCTCTCATCATTCTTCTCATGGATCACCTAGATAATGTTAGGATTCCCAAAGATACTGAGAGGGGGCGGGGGGGTGAATCGGTATCTGACCGGTTAATGAATTTTCTGAACTTATTATATGAAAAGCATTCCAAAACCATGTACAGGTAAACCAAAATTAATGCAGTAAGTAAGAACAACAACCACAACATGAAAGACACACCATAACACAATATTTTAATGAAGAAACCTAGTGTGGGAAAAACCTCGGTGGGATTTGTGACCCACAATATTCGCTTACTAGCCAATAAGCGAATATTACTGTTACAATAGGGGCTTGCACATTCAGGAATGCCAAGTGCCTAGAGCTCACTGCTCAGTTACAAAAGAAGTGTCACTGACTTAGAAAAATGGATTATACAAATCCAATGTCATGTACTACTTCAGATCAACATCTGCAATGCCAGATTCAGTACCAGTTTAAGCTCTGCAATAAACATAAACCCTTATCCAAAATCGGCCTTACAATTCGCACATTAGGTTTGCAATAATCTAACCATATCCGCTTCTTCTAAATGATCTACAAGATCTCATACTTATATGAGTCTTATTACAATCCTCCATGTCGGCTTACAAAAAGATTTTACAATTAAATACAAATACAATTAAACAAAATTATTGTCGGCCATGGTGTTGGTAATCAATCTTTTCGGTGTCGGTGAACTGTATGCCGGTGTAGAGTTTGCCAATGCTGGTGCCTGTCGGTAACATATTATTGTAAGGTTGCCATTAATGACAAAACCTTCAATAAACTACAATTTCTCATTGGAGTGTGCATTTGCCAACAATCTCCCCCTTTGGCATTGATGGCAACACTCATGAGAAAAATCCAAAAAGTGTACAAAAAGAATCTGCCAAAATGTCTTATCAAAACTATGTTATCAAAATGTGTGCTCCCCCTGAGGTCATGATGTCTTCCTTCTGATCATTTTTCTCATCACCACTACTCCCCCTTTGGCATCAATGACAAAGGTTGTCATTCACTGTCAATGGAGTGTGGTTCCTGCCTAGATCCTTGTAACCGGTGGGTTACAATCTGATAGATGTCCGCCAATACAAAATTTTGACTGTCGTTGAACATTTTGTTGTCCTTTATTGCTGCTTTTGTTCTCTGAATTGTACCAGTGAGTATGTGCATTTTCTCTTCCAGTGTCTTAAGTCCTAGAACCAGAGCCTCAAAAATTTCTTTTCTCAAAGAAATGAGGTAATCCACTTTAGGGCCTAGTTTACATTTTAAATCCTTTGCCTTAAACTTTATCTTTTCTTTATCTTTTTCTGACTTTTCAATTTTCTCCTAAAAAACTGCAATATTCTTTTCAACTTCCAAAAATGAATCTGATGTTCCTATTAAGTTGTCAGCAATATTGTTGATTTCTTTTTGTGCTTTGTTGATCTCTGAATCTATGTCTTCTGTCAAAATATCAATTTTGCAGGTATCTATGTATAGTTTCTTGAAATCCAAAATTATTTCTTCTAATGCCGGTAATAAGGTTTCCATTTGTTCCTTATTCTTCTTAACAGTTTCCTCAAAGAATTTTTCTTTTTCTTTATTCATTTTGTCTTTAAATGTATCTTCATTTATCTAGTCCAGTGTTATTAGGTTGTCGGTTATATACTTAGACAATGTGTCTAATTGGCTCAAAGAATCTTTATTATCTATGTTACACTTTGGAGCTATCATCTTCAAAATTGGTAAAGTGTCATCTATAGCCTTATAAGCTTGTGCATTACACTCTGTTATTTTCTTTATTGAATCCAAGAGTACCTTTGTTACTTTTGTTGGCCTAAATTCAGTCATTGATGTGCCAGATGACTATCCAACTGTTCTCACAATATGTAGTCTGTCGGTTGTAGTGATAGCTTTGCTTACCTCTTTCTTTGGAGGATATGTTTGAGTTTTCATTTCTACTACCAAAGGCTTGGGCTTATCAGATGTAGCCGGTGGTACAGTCTGAGTAGGTACCTAAGAAGGAGCCTGTTGCTCTACCTGTTTCTCTGTGTTTTCCTCAGCAAGAGCCTGTTGCTCTGATGGTTTCTCTGTTTGTGCTTCAGATGATTTCACTATAGTGTCCACTGCCAGTTTTTCTTTATTTACCTCTGTGCTGTCTACTGTTGGTGACTCAGTTGGTTTTTCAGTTTTAGTAGTTTCTGGTGGCTCAGTAGATGCAACAGTATGCACATCTGTGGTCTCTGCCTTTCCAGTGTCTGGGGATTCATTTGATCCTTCAGTTTGTTGTTGTTCCCCAATTCCAATGTTTTCAACTCCAACATTTCCTGTCGGTGGCTCTATTGCCACATCTGTCTTCTTAGTTGATTCCTTATCCACCACAATATTGACTTCTTGAGTGTCAATGTTCATTGTGTATAACACCTCAAAATCAGGATTCATATCCTCATGTGGTGTACCCATACTCTCAGTTGCCGGTTGTGTGTCAATAGTTTCTACCGGTGGAGTATCAGAGAGAGGTGGGGGCAAGTTATCAGTTATCTTTAGGCTCGGAGGTCCACCTACCTTACCTTTCCCCTTATCCTTCTGGTAGACTTTGATAGTCTTTGGTTTCTTAAGTTCTTCCTGTTTTTCTTTCTCTACAAAAAATATGTCCCACTTATCCGATTGTTTCCTCTGATATCTCATTTACTCTTCCTAGCATTAATGCTACATGCCGGTGTCCAGTTGAGAATACTATCCGGTTAGCTTCACTGATTAGCTCATCAATTTCTTGAGTGGAGTTCACTGGGCGAACTGCAAGTAGTTTTTGTATTTTTATTTTCTTGTCTAACTCCACAATGGCTACCCTTCTAGCTTCTAGTCTTCTGTATAGATCATTGGGTATGTCATCTACAATCTCTATAAAAAATTTCTTATAAATGTCAAGATGTAAGATTACACTATTTTCTATGCTCTCCTTTTCATCATTGGATAATATATTATACAACTTGCTGATATTTGTCAGTTTGCCATCTTCAATGATCTCTTCCAAAAGTTTGTCAAAAGTAGGAATAACCTGTTTTTGTTTCCTCTTCTTTGGTGTCAATTTCTTAGTCGAAGGCCTAACTGCCTGTTGTTTTTGTCTTGTCTTTCTGTGTGTAGGTGAGGGTGTCGGTGAGGGTTTCATTTTTCTTTCTACCCTTTTGAATATAGTCGGTATCTCACTGTTAGAAGAAGTTGTGACCAGTGAAAGATGTGCTTCCAATTGAAGTCCTTCCAGTTCACTTTCCTTAATACCAGTTTTCTTTAATACATCTTCTTTTATTGCTTTTGCATGTCTTGTTCCCTTCCTCACTATCTGTTCAGTTTTCTTAATCTTTTATGAGATTGAAGGCCACTTTCAATTGTTTCAGCATTGCTAAATACTTTTTCTGTCGGTTCCTTAGGGGCTTCTAAGAGGGCTTTTGCATAAGTTTTGACTATGTTGTCATCTGTCTCATATCCCATCTCGGTAACCCAAATAGTTCTAGGGACAACTGCTTCCATCCAAATTTCATCTTTCTTTATCACAAAGCATATCTCCTTTTGATACTTATCAACAATTGCTTGAGATAGCCTTATTCTTGTTTTCATTCTTGCTTTCAAGGTTTGAATATATTCATTTATATTTTTCTCTATATCATCTTCCATGTTGTTTAGTATGTCTAACAGTTGCTTTCCTACCGGTATATAAAACCAAAGTCTTTCCTACCAATACCGGGGACTTCCTTGGTAATGTATAGCACTAAGCACACAAGAAAGTTACCAAATCTAAAAGTTCCCTTCTTATCACCTTTGATTTTCTTCAAGTTGTCTATCAGTTCATCTTTAAGCCATTCACATACATCAATTCTTGCATTGTTATTCACCATGTCATATGCACTTTTAATACATAAGCTAGAGACAAAGTTTAGTCTATTTTCATGTGTAGCCTTATAACCAAGAATCATACTGACAAATCTAACATTGATGTCCTTCACATCATTGATTCTCAGGGATCTTTTGTCAAATGTTGCATCGATTAAGGTCATCACAGTATCATTTGGAACTTTCTTAGTTCTGTCAGGCCTGCTACCGATGGAAGGTAAGCCTGCTACTGCCCTAACTGCCTCTTTAGTGATCTTATGGATGGAATCCAACCAAAATAATTCGCCATGGACTCTGCTCAGGACTATCCTTATCACATCTTTAGGAAAAGCAGGGATACTGAGAATGTCCACAAAACCTAGGGTTTCCACTACCTTGTATTCCAGTTTAACATTACCATTTTCATCATAAATTACAGTCCTATACATGTTCATTATTTCTTCAGTTCCTAGTTCCTCAATATGACAATGTATATATATTCTAGGATCCTCTGCATAAATTACTCCCTTAGGTATTTTCGAAAATGCTCCTAGGGTATCATCTTTCTTCACAATTTCGGGAATAAGTTTGAACACGGGTCTAGGGCGCTTGATAACTTCAATCATAGTAGGGTTTGCAATAAATTCAAGTGTAGATGAAGAAGTCATAGCTATAAATACCTTAATCTACCTTTAGGATGAGTGCTTGAATGAACTGCTTCATTTTTCACTAAGGATGCCTTCGCTCGGGATTTTCGCGCTCTCTGGAGATTTGAATGCTTGGTGAATGAAAAAAGAGCCAAAACACTTTCTTTATAGTGTTATAACCTTCAATTGCCACATTTAATGTCTGCCGGTTAAGTCAAAAATTTAACTCATCTGCCGGTAAGGAAGTAATTCAACTTCTCACCATCAACCGAGGGTAAATTAGCATGTTTTCAATTTGTTTCCATACCCTTAAAGGATTTTCCTTTAGTTAGATGAAGAATCTCCTACCGGTGGAGTGATACTTTGTTCTGCCGATGGAGGAGTATTCCCATCCACATTATGATATGACTTTTTGATCTGTTGCTTTGAAAATTCTTCCTTTACCTCTTCAACTTTTTCTTCACCTTTCAAGTTGGGTCCTTTGTTATTTGTCGGTGATGTCTTACTTCTACAAAATTTTGCAATATGTCCAATCTTGTTGCAAGCATAACAAGTCACATTTATTTTCTGCATAGATTTCCCATATCCTATGTCGGTATGTGTTCTGCATTGATTAGATAAGTGTCCAAATCTTCCACAAACATAACATCTTACATTCATTCTGCAATTTTCTGAATTATGACCAACTTTGTTGCATTTAGAACATTGATCAGTGGGTGTATTAGTGTTCTGATAATTTCTAGATCTACACTAATTTGCTCTATGACCATACTTGTTACAGTTAAAGCAATTCCCATTAAATTTGTAAGCATTAGGTTGTCTTACTGGTTTGCTATGATCATGATTGTTTGCAGTACCGAAGCTTTCACCAATTTCAAAGCCAAGGCCATTTGTATCACCATTAGGTTTCTGATTCTTCAGCATGTCATCAAGTTCTTCTGAACTTTTCTTGAATTTCTCCTTGTGTTAATTTGCAGTAGCCAATTCATTTTCCAAGAAATCTTTTTGTCTCATGAGTTCAATTTTGTCATATTCTAAGTGAATTAGATCTATTTTTAGCATATCATTCTCATGACTGAGTCTTAGATTTTCATTTGCAACATCATTGATTCTTCTGGTCAAGTCATCTTCATTCTTCTTCTGATTTTCAGTCTCTTTACAAAATCTCATAGTCATATCTTGCATCTCATTCTTCATTGTATTGTTTTCTTGTCTTAGTTTGTCCACCAGATCATTAAGAGTTCCTTTTCATCATCATCATTCTGCATCTTTTCACAAAGTTCTCTTCTTTTGTTTCTTGCAATAGTGAGATTCTCTTGAAGTCCTTGAATGATATCTTGTGCAGCCTTCAGATCATCTTCAAGTTTGATATTCTTCACTTTTTCTGCATCATAGTCTAAAAGAGTTGTTTCCAATTGCTTTCTCAAATTTTCCATCTCTACCGGTGTCAGAATCTTCCTCAAGCTGTTAGGCTTTTGAAAATAGAGGACCAGGCTCTGATACCAATTGTTAGGATTCCCAAAGATACTGAGAGGGGGGTGAATCAGTATTTGATTGGTTAATGAATTTTCTGAACTTATTATATGAAAAGCATTCCAAAACTGTGTACTGGTAAACCAAAATTAATGCAGTAAGTAAGAACAACAACCACAACATGAAAGACACACCATAACACAATATTTTAATGAGGAAACCCGGTGTGGGAAAAACCTCGGTGGGATTTGTGACCCCCAATATTCGCTTATTGGCCAATAAGAGAATATTACTGTTATAATAGGGGCCTGCACATGTAGAAAGGCCAAGTGCCTAGAGCTCATTGCTCAGTTACAAAAGACATCTCACTGACTTACAAAAATGGATTATATAAATCCAATGTCATGTACTGCTTTAGATCAGCATCTGCTATGCCAGAATTAGTATCGGTTTAAGCTCTGCAATAATCATAAACCCTTATCCAAAATCTGCCTTACAATTCGCACATTAGGTCTACAATAATCTAACCATATCCAATTTTTCTAAATGATCTACAAGATCTCATACTTATATGAGTCTTATTACAATCTTCCATGTCGGCTTACAAAAATATTTTACAATTAAATACAAAATACAATTAAACAAAATTCCTATCGGCCATGGTGCCGGTAATCAATCTTTTCGGTGCCGGTGAACTGTATGTTGGTGTATAGTCTACCAGTGCCGGTGCCCGCCAGTAACATATGATTGTAAGGTTGCCATCAATGACAAAACCTTCAATCACCTACAATTTCTCATTGGAGTGTGCATTTGCCAACAGATAAACACATCTAGAGTGTATTCATGCTCTCTCTTCTTCCTCTCATGAAATCATAGATTTGTTATTGATAGTTAATGGATGATGATTTCTTTTCTCTTTTATGTGATCGCTTGTGTTCGTGAGATGGCATTTTTCAAGAATGATATTAGTTGTTGAGACATTTTGACATCGAGGTCTCTTCGGCTAGCTGACTTGAGGTCTTGTTTTTGGTTCTTAGATTTTGTTGTGTGTCTTTTTCTTTTTCTTGTCTTTTTGTCTTTATTTGCCTTTTTTTTGTCTTGTGTTGTGTGCCCTTGCATATGTTTGAGTGAGTTGAGATCCTAAGATTGGGGGCTTGGTTCCTCGAGATTAGCAATATCTTATACTCATGATTTTGCTCTGCATTCCTCATCTTCTTCATCTCTCTTTCTTCTACTTTAACGTGAGTATTTGCGTAAGCTCATACTCCCACTAAAGTGGAGGCTAAATGTAGCATTCTAAAATTGCACCCCTTGCAATTTTCATCGCATTTGGGGCCCTCACCTTAGCGGCCTCCTCCCCATGCTTGATCAGGACCTATTTATGCATCCCCCATGCAACCAAGCGTTATTTTCCCATCCTACACCTTGAATAGCCTTTTGATCCCAACCCAAATTTGGGTAGGACCAGGGCGCCATGCCTTGGTCCTCCCTAATTGGGACCCGTTTTGGCCCCTAGGCCCTATCCCAAATATGAGCGGGAAAATAATTCATCATGTCGGCCCATGTTAGAAAAAAATGTTTGACGATGGACAAGTATATAAGGAGGTCTTCCCCTCTCATTTGGCATAACAGGATATCCAATCATAAGGAAAAATAGGAGGAGAAGGAAAAGAGACTACATTGAAGCATGCAAGCATTCAAGCATCATTCCTTAAGGCTGCATATTCTTCATCTATCCATTGTGGAGTATCATTACATAATTCATTTACAAGCATGTGTGTGTGTTAGGATATGTTTTTGTCATTTATGTCAACATATTCTTGTGTATTTCTCTAGTGTGTTTGGGAAGATCTTATGATCCAGTTTGTGGTATTGTTTTGTTGATCACTATTTTGCAGAGTTTGATATTTCCTCCAGGATATTCTGGTGTGATTAGATCTTATGCTGATTTTGGGATATTGCTTGGGATGATCTTATGTATCTTCATTTTAGATGGATCGTGATTTGGTGCTCTGCGAGTTATCTTTCTTCATGACAGTTGTCGATTGGTTGTGTTCTTGAGCCTTCAGATGTTGATCGATGAAGATTTGATAAGTGGTGTTGGTGCAACCTTTCCTGATGATTCTAATATTATTGTTGGTGTTTCCTAGTCATGTCCTATTTTTTTGGTGATCTGCATTGATCATTGTGCAAGTTTTTGGTGGTTTCTATGAACCGGTGCTGATTTTCATGTTATGCGATTTTCCTGGCGGTGTAGCGTGTTGCGGTTGATCTTGGCATGATTTTCGGTGGAGTTGTGCATTTGGGAATTTGAATTAGGTCCATGCTATGTCATGTAAATTGTTGTATTCATCCGGTGGTTGATATTTGTATCGTGTGATGTAATTTTGTAATTGAGGGTTGAGGGTTTAGCCGACCTTGTTATCAAGGTTGACAATTTGTATATATAGGTGATATATTCATGTAATTTAGGTGTCGATTTTATGCCCGCATTATCAAAGATAATTTTATGTGCAAACAAGTGATTTATCCTTCAGTGTTGAGTTTGAGGAGAGTTTGGTGTTTCAGGACAAACATTTGTGCTTAAATGGAACTATAATCAGGCATTTGGAGATGTTATTCTTTCACTTCATTTCTTTTGGATTGTAGTCCGAATCTTATTGTAAGTCAGTGAGACTTCCCTTAGGGTTGTAGCCTTCTAAGCTATTATATTTGAGCAGTGAGATCTAGACAGTGTGCCTGAATACATGTGCATTCCCCATTGTAATATTTTTACATACTACTGTAGAGTATCATCTTGCTATGGGTAGGTTCCCATTGTGGGTTTTCCCTTAACCGGTTTTTCCATGTCAAAATCCTGGTGTTGTGTGTCGTGCTTTCAATTTTCTTATCTATCTTATTACCCTAGTTTATTAGATCTATGTTTTGTGATTAAGTTTTATATTTTGGTGAAGACTGATTCACCCCCCCCCCCCCCCCCCCTTAGTCTTCCTTCTTGGTTGTTGCTAACAATTGGTATCAGAGATAGATCCTCTGGTAGAAGCTTAATCACTTGAGGAGATCTAGGGTGGCAGATCAAGGTGTTATCTTTAAGAAGGACAGTTCAAGATTTGATGGGAGTAAATACACTATATGGAAGGACAGGATGGAAGTGCATTTAAAATGTCTTGGTGAAGATTACTGGAAGATTACAAAGAATGCCTACATTGTTCCTCTGAATGGACCATCTACTCCTTATGAGATCAAGGAAGCTGAAAATAATATTAGAGAAAAGGAAGCATTTCTTAGTGCCCTGACTGATTCAGAGATGACAAATGTAATGGGACTACAGACCGCACATGAGATTTTGTATGAAGGTGATAAACAAGTGAAGGTTGCTAAGTTGCAGAGTTTAGAAGGAAAATATGAGATGTTAAAGATGGGAGATGATGAAAACATACACTCTTTCATGGCCAAGGTGAATGATCTTGTCCCAGGTATCAGATGTGTCGATGTAACCATTGAGGAAGATGAAATTATTGCTAAGGTGTTGAGATATCTGCCTCCTACTTATAAACATAAGGTTGCTGCTATTGATGAGATCTGGAGTGTGACTACAGGGACAAGAGTTATGATAGTTGAAAAGCTTGCTGCATTTGAGCTGAGCGAATTTGGTGAATCACATGAAAAATATGAGATAAAATTTAGAGCATCTACATCTGTATTTGATAAGAAAAAATATGATCCTAATGAGTGCAAAATATCTAGATATGAAAGAAAGAGAAGAGAGATGGAAGAGAAAGAAAGGGAGTTGGATGAACTTGAAGCACTGATTGCTTGAAGATTGCCTAAAGGAGTCGGTAAGTATAATGGAAAGTTGCCTTTGAAATGTTTCTCTTGTAATAAGATAGGACATTTTGCTTCTAGATGCCCGAAGAGAATGGCCAAGTATGATAGGCATGATAAGTTTGATAAGCATGATAGATATCAAAAGCATGAGAAGTATGACAAGCCTTACAAGTCTAACTGGAAGTTCAAGAATCAAAAGAACTGTTACTATGTTGTTGATGAAGGTATTACAGATGAAGAATCAGAAGGAGATGAAGTTTTATTTCTTGCCATTAAGGAAGATGGACATGTACTTATTGACTCCACTAGATGTACTATTGAGGAAAAAGATTTAGTTGCTGAAGTTGAAGAGAAAGATGAATGGGTAATTGGAAGTGGTTGTTCACATCATATGATTGGTGATAAAAGAAAATTTGTGAGTATGGAAAGATATGATGGTGTAATAGTTAGATTTGGAGATGAAAAAGCCTGTGTGATCCATGGGAGAGGTTCTATTTCTTTTGATAGTAAACATAACAGTAATGATGTCTTGTATGTTGAAGGTTTGAAGCACAATCTTTTGAGTGTTGGAAAGATGGTTGATAAAGGTTATGATCTACAATTCAAGGATGAAAAATGCAAGATCTTAAATGCCTCCAGTATAGAGATTGCGTCTGGAACTAAGATTGAAGGTAACATTTTTCATTTGAATGTTGGTGAGAAAAGTTGTTTGATTGATCAGATAGATGAGAGTTGGTTGTGGCATAGGAGAATGTGTCATGTAAGTTTTGATTCAATGATTAAGATCAATTCTACACATGTTGTTAGAGATCTACCTAAGATTGTTAAGCCTGCTATTCTGGTATGTAAGGAATGTCAATTGGGTAAGGAAACAAGGATTTCTTTCAAAAGCAAATAATATAAATCAAATGAATTAATAGATCTCATGCATACTGACCTATGTGGACCTACAAATGTTAGAAGTGTGTAGGGTGATAGATATTTTATGCTACTAATTGATGATTATTCTAGGATGATATGGGTTATCTTTTTGAAGGAGAAATCAAAAGTGTTGGACAAATTCAAGTTATTCAAAGAAAAGGTTGAGTCTGAGTCTGGATTGAAGGTGAAGTATTTGAAATCTGATAGAGGTGGAGAACTTTGTTCTGGTGAGTTCAATTCATTCTATGAGAAGCATGGGATTAGACGATGATTATCTTCTCCTAGAACCCCTCAGTTTAATGAAGTGTTGAGAGGAAGAACATAATTGTCTTGGATACTACAAGAACTTTGTTGATTGAAGGAAATATTATGAAGATCTACTAGAAAGAAGCCATTAGCACTATTGTTTACACATTCAACAAAGTTCACATCAAAGGTGATACCGATAAGACCCCTTATGAGCTTTGGTTTGTTCATGTTCCTACCGTGAGATATTTTAGAGTATTTTGTAACAAATGTTATATCAAGAGAGATGACCTGATATAGGAAAGTTTGATGCTAGAAGTGATGAAGGAATTTTTTTTGGATATTCAACAAAGAGAAAAGCCTATCGATGCTATAACAAGAGACTGAGGAAGATAGTGGAAAGTGTAAATGGGAAGATGGATGAGAACCTTGGAAAAGAGGTCAGAGCTTGTGGTTATGATGATGGACAACATATTGTTCTAACGCCTATTTAGATTGAAGATCCTAAGCAGAGTGATCTGGTAGAGACAGTTAACCCATATATTGTTGTTGTTGGTGAAGGAGTGCAGGAAATTGATAATCAGAACAATCAGAAGACTCCGAGGTATGTCAGACTATATCATTTTGAAAATCAAATTATTGGTGACAATAATAAAGGTGTAATGACTAGAAGAAGGTTAGCTATTGAAGAAGTATGCTTGATTTCTAAAGTTGAACCTAAAGATGTTGTTTAAGCTTGTAAAGATGAAAATTGGATGAGAGCTATGGAAGAAGAACTAGATTAGATTGAGAAGAATAATACCTAGGAACTTGTTCCTAGACCTAAGGATAAGAACGTTATTGGTGCTAAATGGGTATTTAGGAACAAATTGAATGAAGAAAGTGAAGTTGTTAGAAATACAGTTAGACTGGTTTGCAAAGGATATTCTCAGAAAGAAGGAATTGATTATGTGGAGACTTTTTCTCTGGTGGCCAGACTTGAAGTTGTTAGACTATTTCTTGCACATGTTGCTTATAAAGATTTTAAGGTATATTAGACGGATGTCAAATCTACCTTTTGAATGGTGATCTAGAGTCTACATTGGACAACCCGATGTATTTTCACTATCGGATCATGGAGATATGGTATGTAAGTTGAAGAAAGCTCTTTAAGGATTGAAACAATCCCCTAGAGCCTGGTATGCTAGATTAGATAAATATTTGTTGAAATTGGGATTTACTAAAGGTGTTGCTAATAGTAATTTGTACTTTAAGATTGAGAATGATAACATCCTGATTGTTGAAGTCTTTGTTGATAATATTATCTTTGGAGGTGATGATAACTTGAGCAAGAAGTTTGTCAGTGATATGTAGAAATAATTTGAGATGTGTATGATAGGTGAGATGACATTTTTCATAGGTTTGCAGATTTTGTAGATTGGAAAAGGTATATTCATATCTCAAACTAAGTATGCGAAGGAATTACTGAACAAGTTTGGGTTAGATGACTCCAAACCGGTTGGAACTCCTATGGTAACTAGTTGTAAATTGTCTAAGAATGATGAATCTCCTAAAGCTAATCAGAGTTTGTATAGATCTATGGTTGGTGGACTACTATATCTTACTCAAACTAGGCCAAATATTATGCATGTTGTGTGCATGGCTGCTAGATATCAAGCTAGTCTAAAAGAGAGTCATGTCATTGCTATGGAGAGGATATTAAGATACTTGAAGGGAACTATGGACTATGGTTTATGGTATCCGAGGAATGATGATTTCATGCTCTGTGCCTACAATGATGCTGATTGGGCTGGTGATGTTGATGATCAGAAGAGCACTACTGGTGGAGTATTCTTTTTAGGTAAGAATTTAGTTTCATGGGCTAGTAAGAAACAAGATTTAGTGTCCTCATCTACTATTGAAGCTAAGTACATTGTTGCTGCTAGTAATTGCACTTAGGTAGTTTTGATGAAGAAAATGTTGATGGTTATTAGAGTTATTTATGACGAGCCTACTATTATATACTGTGATAATTTCAATGCTATTAACATGTTAAAGAATCCAGTGCAACATTCAAATACCAAGCACGTGTCAATCAAATATCATTACTTGAGAGAGCAAGTTAGTGGATAGAAGGTGAAGATGGAGTATGTATCTACAAAGGAACAAATAGCTGATATCTTCACTAAGCCTTTAACTGCAGATACATTTGTCTATTTAAGAGACAAGTTAGGGGTATCCACCCCTCCTGATGAGAACTAGATACATTTCGTTGCATCGATCTGGTGGACTTCACAATCTTATACTTTTTATCCGAATAGGTGAATTGATGCTCCTCCTTGGCTAAAGTAGTCTATGTTTTTGGAGAGATTTCTGAGACTCATGTTTTGTTTTGGGGAGAGAGATTTTAGTTTTCTGTTTTGAGATATTTGGCATTGCTATCAAAGGGGGAGAGAGATCATGTGAAAAACTACTTTATATGTCCTGATCTTAGGGGGAGTTTGCTGGAGATATCTTCTTTCTTTGCATTGATTTTTTTTCACATTCATATGTTATCATCAATGCCAAAGGGGGATATTGTTGGATATTGTTGGTCATTGTTGCTTCTAGGATATGTTGTTGTCATTGATGTCAACATATTCCTGTGTATTGCTTCGGTGTGTTTGGGAAGATCTTATGATGCAGTTTATGGTGTTGTTTTGTTGATCATTGTTTTGCAGAGTTTTGTATTTCCTCCGATATATTATGGTGTGATTATATCTTGTGCCAAGTTTTTGGGATATTGTTTGGGATGGTCTTGTGTATCTTCATTTCAGATGGATTGTGATTTGGTGCTCCACAATTTATCTTTCTTCGTGACAGTTGTCGATTGGTTGTGTTCTTGAGCCTTCAGATGTTGATCGATGAAGATTTGATAAGTGGTGTCGGTGCAGTCATTCTTGATGATTCTAACATTCTTGCTGGTGTTTCCTAGTTGTGTCCTATTTGTTTTTGTGATCCACATTGATTGTTGTGCGAGTTTTTGGTGGTTTCTATGAACCGGTGATGATTTTCATGTTATGCAGTTTTCTTGGTGGTGTAGCGTGTTGCGGTTGATCTTGGCGTGATTTCCAATGGAGTTGTGTGTTTGGTAATTTGAATTAGGTCTATGCTATGCCATGTAAATCATTATATTGGTCTGGTGGTTGATCATTGTATCGTGTGATGTAATTTTATAATTGAGGGTTGAGGGTTCAACCAACCTTGTTATCAAGGTTGATGATTTGTATATATAGGTGATATATTCATGTAATTTAGGTGTCGATGTTATGTCCGCATTATCAAAGAGAATTTTATGTGTGGATAAGTGATTTATCCTTCAATGTTGAGTTTGAGGAGAGTTTGGTGTTGCAGGGTAGACATTTGTGCTGACCAAAACTATAATCAAGCATTTGGAGATGCTATTCTTTCAGTGCATTTCTTCTGAATTGTAGTCCAAATCTTATTATAATTCAGTGAGACTTCCCTTAGGGTTGTAGCCTTTCGGGCCATTATATTTGAACAGTAAGCTCCAAGCAGTGTTTTTGAATGCATGTGCACTCCCCATTGTAATATTTTTACATAATACTGCAGAGTATCATCTTACTATGGGTAGGTTCCCACCGTGGTTTTTCCCTTAACCAAGTTTTCCATGTCAAAGTCCTAGTGTTGTGTGTTGCGATTTCAATTTTCTTATCTGTCTTATTACCGCAGTTTATTAGATCTGTGTTTTGTTATTAAGTTTTATATTCTGGTGAAGACTGTTTAACCCCCCCCGCCTTCAATCTTCCTTCTTGGCTACTGCTAACAAGCAAAACCTTGGTACTATAAATAATGATCAAGATAAAGATGAATTTGTTGAGCTGTAAAACATACAAGTTGTGTCTTATATTGTTGTTAATCAATTACTTAATGGATTTATAGCACCTTGATTTGGAATGTACAATCGAAAAGGTGATCATAATACACTTTTGAGATCCTTATTACTTTATTTTTATTTTAATGAATATAAGGTATTAGCTAAGTTATTTCCACATATTCTGGAAGATTATGCTATTGAGTGTTTTTACAATTTTTAAGCACTTCAAAGTTCAAATGGTCCTAAATCTATTATTAAAAATATATTTTTGTGCCTAAATAAATAATGAGCACATACATAAATATACTCTTAGATTATAGTCCTTATGCTCTAAGTTATGTCATTAACTTCATGACAATGAATTATAAAATATTTATATTAGGACCGGATTATTGTGACCTCTTTAAGATAATGGATGTGTAAATGGATTTTCTCATTTTATGGACATGTGTGGTCATGCGAAGAGTATTCAATAGAAGTTTCTTTCTTCTAATTTTCTTAAACATGTTTCATCTTCTCATAGTTCTTCCACATCTTACCCTTCTAAGTTCCAAAAGTTTAATACTTTTTCAGATGGTAATGATCATAAAGATAAAAAGGATAAAGTGCATCATGTTGGCATTACTTCCAATGGACATTCTTTCAAGACTTATGCTTTTAGAAAGTTTACTAAGTTATAAGAAACCTTCGATACTACATTTCAATTTTTATCAAGCTCTAATTTGATTAATTTTCCACCTCTATTTCCATTAGGTCCAACAAGAGGACTACCTAAGAAATATAATGAGAAATTCCTTTTGTAACTTTCATAGAGTTAATAACCATCAAACTCAAGGTTGTAATTATTTAAAACATAAAGTGTAATATTTGAGATATAATAATATGATTCATGTAGAGGGTGTTAATGATGGGGTTGATCCTTTTATCTCCCCCCTAATCACAATCAAAATATACAATAATCATTTTCTAAGGCATGCTAACCTTCTTCATGCACATTATAGATCCCTTAACTATGCCATAAACATGTTTCAATAAAAATGTTATGGACGATTGTTATATTGACTATTATGCATAGTCTCATAAATAGACATTTTTGTGGGTAGGATACATAATTGTGATACTTATTTTTCTGTTTCTCCATTAATTATATTGTTGAACAAGGAGATCCCATTGTATAGTGGAAAAAAATGAACCACTTTGAAGGATAGTTATTCTTTTGAGAGCTCAAATTCCTACCCTCCACTCAGATAAATCTGAAGGCAACTACAACCTTCAAGTTTATCTAATTATTAGAAAAATATGGATTTTTAGTGTGCATAGAGTTGAATTAGATTTCTAGGACTTCAAGAATAGACAACACAAGCTACAAAGGTCTCCATGATAGTTCAGGTAACTCTTTATCCAAGACATTTGTGCAACACATAGATGACAACATAGCCTTGTGTCCTATATAGATAGAAAATAAGGACTATTGAAAAAAAGATAATAGAGTAACATGTATAGAGTTAAAGGTCCAAGAAATGCCAAAGTATGAATGAATAGTAATTCAAATTAAATGTAGCAAATGAAAGAGGTGCATTGAATAAGTAAAACTATGAAATGATAGAGAGAGGGGAAATGAATCACCAAGAGCATTGGATAAATTTGAAGACCTTCACCAAATATCTTCTTCTCCAATATCTACACACAAAAGGCCAGATAAATTTTTTGTTGTGGTTGTATAGGGGATTATCATAGTCAAACCCCTGTTTTGGTATTTCCACCTTCATGGATAGCTAAGATAGATAAAAATTATATATATGTATAAATGGAAATGCATAGTATGCTATAAAATGTAAAAATGAGACAATATGCTCAGATTACAACTTCCTTACACAGAGAGAGAGAGAGAGAGAGAGAGAGAGAGAGAGAGAGAGAGAGAGAGAGAGAATAACTTGAAACATAGAGTTGCTCTCATACAAACACTATGAGGAAGCAACAACACTTTTTAATGCATGTATTAGACGATCTTCGATGTAGTAGCAATGAAGTTTTCGAGCATAATGAGAGAAAGAGTGAAAAGTTGTAGAGCCACAAGAGAGAATGTTAATTATAATCATATAATGGAAGAATTATAGGAATGAGTTCAAAACCTAATGTTGGAGGAAAAAAGGGGCTTTGAACCAAAATAACAAGTTTGAAAGATTCTTGATGACATGAGACATTGGTAGAGGCGTTACATTTTTGAAACATAGCAAGTGTAATGTCTCAATGGATAGTACAACCATATATTTTGGTATGATGCTATCACATCACACAAATGTTTGCACATGGTGCATTCCTCTAGATGAAAATCAAACTAATGGTTGAGAAATTGGATATGCATGGAAAACTAGGAATGTTTTGGATTAGGATTAAAGGTGTTGAACATTATTGTCTTAAATTAAATTAAAGGAAGGCATATGTGATGTGAAATTACATAGGATGTAGTTTACGAAATTACATTTTGCCTTCACTTTAGTGAGCATGTGTGTCCTATAAAAGATGCAAGTTAAAGTAGAGAGAGAGAGAGAGAGAGAGAGAGAGAGAGAGAGAGAGAGAGAGAGAGAGAGAGAGAGAGAGAGAGAGAGAGAGAGAGAGAGAGAGAGAGTATTTTACCCGATGTGAAGGGGATGTAGAGTATTCTATCCATGTGGAGTTTCCTCCAAGGAAGATACCTTTAAATGATCCTACATAAAACTTGTTAAGTTGTAGAATCACCATAAACATCTTAGTTGCAGATAAACACATTAGGTTAAAAAGTTAAAATAGATATCAAAAGTTGTTTAGACATATGATAGATGCCAGTAAGTATGGCTAAAAAGTTGTGTTATGCTAGAGACGATGCAACAATCCAGTTGGCCTATGACTATAGTAAACTACACTACAATACAATCATAGAAAAGAGACATAGATAAATATATATAGCCAAATGTCTAATAGGGTTCCCTCACACTAGACAATGTTTGTGTAATAAGATAGCTAAATTTAGACATATTTCCAAAATATGAGAGATAATAATGCAATAATATGAGTATGACATCCCCCTTAGGATTATTTGTGCTACGTAAATGAGCATAAGTCATTCTAAGGAGAAGAGATAAACCTCGGTAACCCATACCTTGGTAACCCATATTATAACTCGGTAAACCCATATTGTAACTCGATAAACCCTTATGTTTACTTTGTTCTTCGACTGTTCTCTGATAACCTTCTCGGTGACCTCTCTGTGTCTCTATAAAAGTCTTCCTTCATACATACATTTTTTACTCTCTTCCCATGCTGTATAAATAGATCTCTTAAAGCAGTGATCTAATTCATTGCTTCGATCTTACAAACAAGATTCCTCAAATGAATAACTAAACAAAATATTTCATTGGTTAGATTGACCTTGCAATCATACATAATCTTCTAGTGCAATTTCCAATGTAATAACGATTAGATGTGCCTCGATCTTGTAACACTTTTTCACGTGCATGTCTAGGTTCAATGTATCTGGTAACATGTTTCACTCAGTGAATAACAACTTGGTGTGTTAACTTTACTGCTCGGTAGCCATAAAAAGATACTCGGTAAATAGCTCGGTGAATACTGCATTCTGTGACTGCTTTCTTCTGTAACCGACTAGACTGTTCATACCGACTTCTCTGTGTGTACCAATTGCATGATTCGGTAATGCTAACCAACTAGAATATATAGTATGACTTTGAATATAAAAACTAATGACAATTTGATAAGTAGTAACAATCTCCCCTTTTGACATTAGTTGAGATGTTTGACAAAAACTACTTTCAAAGTCATAACTCAAAAATCTATATACTTTGCAAAATAACTACACTTGACAATATATATAATAGTCAATGAAATAGTATATGCAGATATACTCCCCTTATCATTATTCTATACATAACTCTGAATTTTGCATGCTCGGGTCTGTTTTGTTCTTGTGTGCTTTGCTTGCTCCGTATATTTTGCTTGGTATACTCCCCTTGTATACAATACTCAAAACTGTGGTACCAAAAACTGTATCACTCTCCAAATATAGTATTACTCCCCCTTTGTCTGGTTTTACTCCCCCAATGTAGTATTATAATATTACTCCCCCTTTTTGACAAACATCAAAAACTTAATTTCCATCCGAGGGCGATAACTGATCAAAAATAGATTTGTACTTGTTCCAGGCGTCGGTGAGGGTGACTGAGAGTGAATCCTTGACACTTTCCATTAATGAATTTTGTGCTTGAATATCAGCTAATAGTGATATTAAGCCATCAAGAGTGCTACCCTCTTGTGTAGTTGATAGGCGTGTATCTCTATTGATATGTTCATGTACTGATGAGAGATGAGGAAGGAATAATATCTGAAGGGTCATTATATCCATCCTGATTTTATGCTCTTCATTCCTGAGTTCTAACTGTTGAGCCATGAGCTGTTGAAGCTTGGTATAAAAATTCTGAATTGAATTAGGCTCGGTGGTCAACTTAGTTGAGAGATTGGTGATCTCTTTCTCAAATGCATCGGTTTTATTCTTGATATCTTTAATGAATAAGGAAAATGTACAAAGTTTCTGAAATAAATAAAGAATATGCTTGAGTTGAGGGGACAACTCAGCAATGAATTTGACAAGCTTTACTTTTCCTATAGCTAGAGCTTTTTGTACCTCTTCAATCATCTTTGTTGTAAGCTCTTTATCCTTTAGCTTTCTTAAGTACTCAGATGCATCAACTCCAGATGTTTCTATTTGAGTAAGGAGTTCATCCAGTTGAATGTGGATAGCTGTATCGGTTGACACTGTTGCTGAAGGTAGCATTTCTGTTAGTAGTGTCTTGACCTTCTGAAGTACTTTATTCTTCTTTTGAATAGCCAATTGTTTTTCTTGTTCAGCCTTTGCTTTGCATAGTTCACCAAAATCGGTAAGTGCTTGCCCTTTTAATTTTGAGATATTGACATTGAGCAACACTATCGGTTTAGTCAAATCAATTTTGAAACTATGCTTTCTCACCGTCTTCTCTTTTCCTTTGGTTGGTTGCACTAAGACAAGTGCTTGTGAGGCTTGCTAACCCTCGGTAGGTTGCTCGGTAGATGCAACACTTTGGTCGGTTCCTGTAGCTGTTGTAGTGTCCTTGGGTGTCTCGGTGCTAGGGGTCTCAGCTGTAACATTTGCAGTGCTTGACGGTGCTTGAGACGTCTGATCTTTGGTTGTATCTTCTGCTACTTCAAACTTATGACCTTCAATGCCTTGATCTGTGTCCTTAGGAGCTTTGGTTGAGACAGGTGGCTTCACCGGTAGATAAGGCTAAACTTGTTCTAAAACAAATTCACTAGATACAAGTTTTGCATAGTTAGTGCCTTCAATCATTTCCTGCTTCGGTGCTTCTTCATCCATGACATCTTCATCAATTTGAATAGTGTCAGCCGGGTCTGGACCTTGCTCGGTGACATCAACAATTTCAACTTGAGATTGTTCACCAACATCCTTTAGTTTGAAGATTTCCTGCCACTTGGCTTTTGTCTCATTTTCCACATCAATGTATAGCTTATTCATCAATTTTAAGGCTCTTTGTTTGACAAGAAATTTAGAATTGTATATGGTCAAATGCTCCTTGAATTTTTGCTACGACATATCAGGGAATAGATGGACTAGACTTCTTTCTCTTATTTGTCTCTCTGAGTCCATTGCATATTTCCATCTGTTATCAATATGTAAGTATAATTCACTCGGAAGTGACTTTACTAGTTCTAATGGAGCTAGCCGAAACTTTAGAAGTGTGTAGATGACAACTTCTTCAATTTGTCGCTTCTCATCATTATTCCTAGTCTCATACTTAACATATCTAAATCTTGCAAATCCACCGTATTCTTTAAGATTGACATAAAAAATTTCAACACTATGAATATTTACCTTTTTGCTTTTTACAATTTGAAATTTGTTCGCATCATCAAATTCTGTATCACTAGACTCTTTTGCCAAAATGAGTCTTCGAGTAGATTTCTTGTAGGTCTTAGTTACCTTGGGTACAATAACACTCTTTTGTTTCTTACTTGGTGATGCAGCTGATGCTCTAGTGTTGGGTCTCTTTGTTGGTGGAGTCGGTAGGGCCTTTGAAATGTCCTGTTTCTTTCTTTTTAAAACTTTACCCTTAGGAAACTCGGTACTTAATGTTATTGTTGCCTCTTGAGCTTCTGATTTCTCTTCGGTAATGTCAAGAGTGCCTTTGACAGGTGTAGAGGAGGATTCTTCTCCGAATTTTTTAGATAAAACCTTTATCATTTTTGTAGCTTTTCTTGTAGCCTTAGGTACTACAATGCTCATTTTTACTTTTTCCTTCACCTCTTCATATGTTCCATATCTTAGTTTAGTAGCATGCCTTGGCAATGATAGATAGGCATCAATTTGTTGTTGTGTTATATCATAGTCAATCTCATAACCCATTGGTGGCAAAGATTGAGTCCTTGGTTCAACAACATTCATATAACAATAATTAGTGTCTACCTCAAAACATATATCATCCTTATATTTTTCTACCAGCTATGGTGGAATCCGGTACCTATTGTGCATCTTCTCTTGAAATTTGCTGAAATAGTCATCCATGATATCATTAAAGTTATCTCCCAGTTTCTTGATAAAATGATTGATTTGATGGGTGATAGGTCGGTGTAGCTCCCAAACTACTTTACCGACTGAGGGAAAGAACTTCTCAAAGTAGAAAAACATGCATCATACAAGAAGTGAACCAAACTTCAGTGTATTTTCTGAGTTGTTCTTCTTCGGCTTCCTTATTGTGTTCAGGTTCTCAAACAAGTTCTTCAGTAGAACTTCACATAAATCTACTTTCATTCCCTTCTTCAATATTTTGTAGGCCAAGTCAACTGCGGCACATGGTACACTGTTTTCCCTTGCAGATTGGAAGAAACAGTAACCAATTACTCTAATTGCAAACTTGAGTTCTGCATCAGTGACATTATTCAATTTCAGTCCTCGGTAATCAGATTCTACTCTAGTTAGACTAATTAGCTCCTTCTGTGATATCATTTTTTGTGCTCATGCATGATCATAGATAGGATACCCGATGATTACATGAATGATTTCCTTGGTGATTTTGAATGGTTTCTCCTCTAGCCACATAAAATCATCATGTACTCTGCTCAAGACAAATTTAACCCACTGGGGTTTGAACACATGGGGATAGGCTAGGGCTTTAGTTAATCCCTTGATTTTGATATGCTCGAATTTGCTATCCATTTTGCCATCAGTACAAAGTTCATCATATGTGTCACTAATCTCAACATGACCGAGTTCCTCAACATGACATTTGGTGAAGAATCTAACATCTTCAACTAACAAGACTCGATCCGGGATGAGTGAAAATGTAGTTTTGTCATCCGGTTCAGAGGCGACTTTGGGAGTCAAAGAATACTTCAGCGAGGGCTTTTCCACTTTTTTGACAACTACAGGATCTTGGATCTTGGGCGCCATTGTAGGTTTCAGGTAAAATTTAGCAAACTATCCTTAGGGTTTACAAACGATTGACGCTTCACACTCAGTAGATAATAGCAATTTGACAAGATCGGAAACCGGCTTAACAGTGTGAATAGATTTGATGTAAATACCTTGAAATTCGCTCTGAATGAAGTTTGATCGCCTTGATTCGCTCTGCTCTGCTCTCTTGAAAACTTGGTGAATGAAAATGACCGCGAAAATACCTT
Source organism: Cryptomeria japonica (assembly GCF_030272615.1). Classification (NCBI taxonomy): domain Eukaryota; kingdom Viridiplantae; phylum Streptophyta; class Pinopsida; order Cupressales; family Cupressaceae; genus Cryptomeria; species Cryptomeria japonica. The sequence continues at coordinate 592,531,465 of NC_081413.1, read as the reverse complement.
TAAGTACTCAAAAATACCTTATCGGGCTCCGTGCAAGTTAGGTCAAAACATTAAATGCACTCGGTTCACCTTTTACTGATTTACTCCTTTTTTTTTTGTTTTTAACCGAGTAACCAAATTTCCTGTATACACCGACTTGACAGGCTTCTTGTATACACCGACTTGACAGGTTTCCTGTAAAGTACTTTTGATAGAATTTCAAACTAACTAATTGCATCTTAACTATGCAGATTTTGAATTTTGTACATAATATAGTAGGAACTGTTATGATTTAACCTTTAGAGAATGCAGTCCCTTCATACCTTTTCTGACTAATTTGGAATAGGTGCACCTAACTTGGTAGGTAAGGTGCTTTCTTCATCTGACATAATTTCCTTCTTTTTCCAAATCATCTTGAATTTTTCTTTTATCTCTTCAGTGTCTCTTCTAGGTTGATCTCTACAATCTCCAGCTAAATGTCCAACTTTGTGACAATGAAAACATGCCATACCAGGATTTCTCCATGATCTTCGGTTGTTCATTCCAAACCTTATAAAATAGTTGGCACTAATATGTCCATATCTTCCACAACATTCACACCATATCCTTGTATTGTAATCCCATGGTACTGCTGCATATTGTCGGTAAGGATCTGTGTGAGTTCGGTAACCTCTAGTGTTTGCTCGGTGTGGATACCGCATGTAGTTCTTTTGCTTAGACCAACACTTCTCGGTACTATGTCCATATCTATTGCAGTTTCTACAAAACCCTTTGAATTTTGCCTTTTGATAGTTGTTAACAGACTTTGTCCTACATTGATTAGATGTGTGACCATATTTATTGCAATTGTAACAATATCCATTGGACTTAGTGATATTCGGTTGCTTACCTTTTCTAATCTGGCATATGTTGGTAGTATGACCTTGATTTCCACAGTAGTAGTAAATAGGCTTCTTCAAATTGATGTTATTCCTGTTTCCAACTTGCTTTGATGATTCTCCTCTCTCGGTAGTATGAATTCCTTTCTCGGTTGATTCTTTTCCTTTGTAATTGAGTCCTGCATCTTTGTTGGGTCTTCTTGTATTCAGTTGCTCATCCAACATATTTGATGCTTCATAACTCTTCTTCAATGTTTCTTTGGATTTCTTCTCTGTTTCAAGTTCACCAGTCAACCTTGATACTTCAAGTTTCAATGCTTGATTTTCATCATTCTTTAGAATTGCTTCATGATGTGCATAACCTAGTTGATCTGTCATATTTTGTTGAATAACAGTTAGCCTTATGATTTCATCATTCTTATCAGATACTAAGACTTCAAGTTGTTGTTTCTCTCTTTGTAGATCTCTTGCTTTATCCTCAGCTATCCTTAATGCATCTAGATTTTCAGTCATCTGTGTACTGAAATGTTCATGTTCTCTTTTCATTACTTTTAGTTGATCAGCCAATGCTTTGTTCTTTTCTTTCAACATTCCAATCATTTCTTCAGTCTCTTTAGATATACTGTTCTCAGATGATGTCTCGATTTGTTCCACTAACTCTTGAGAATCCTGCAAGTCATCAGATAATCTTCTTCTTACTTTCAGAGATTTTTGCATTTGCCTTTGCATGTCTGCAATCACTTGATTTGCATGATCCAGCTCTTCTTGTAGATACACAATCCTCCGATATTGTTTATAGCCTTCCATTGATAAGATCTTTCTCTTCATGTAGTTAAACCCTTTTCCAAGATTCAAGCTTTGATACCAATTGTTAGGCCCAATATGGAAAGCTAATGTATTGAGAGGGGAGGGGTGAATCAGTACATTAAAACCTTTCTTTAATAATAACCTTACTGTTCTGCATAAACAGAGTAGTGCAGTAACATAAAATAAAGTTAAAACAAACAGATAACAATCATACATGATTCACTCCATAACACATATATTTTGGTTACGCAGAAACTCTTGGTTAGAGAGAAAAACTGCGGTGGCGATGGCACCCACAACTTCACTACTGCAATAATAAAGATTGCTCGGTTAGAGCTACATTTAGGTATTTCTGATAGCTTACCTTGTTAGGAGTAACAAGATCTGTTAGATCTACCTTGCTAAAGGATTTTACAACATTATTCTGAATGCTGCACCTGGTTAGAGGATTTACAATTTATAGACTTGGTTAGAGTCTTTTACCCTGTTAAAGGTTTCTCTTTCAACTTCACAATATTACAATAAAATCATTACAAATATCTGCAACTTTACATATGAAATGTTATAGCAGATTCTATGTGCTCAGAATAAGATTACCTTGCTTATAGCATACCTCGGTAACCCATATTGTAATTCGGTAAACCCTTCTGTTTACTTTTTTCTTCGACTGTTCTCTGATAACCTTCTTGGTGACCTCTCTGTGTCTCTATAACAGTCTTCCTTCATACATACATTTTTTACTCTCTTCCCATGCTGTATAAATAGATCTCTTAAAGTGGTGATCTAATTCATTGCTTCGATCTTACAAACAAGATTCCTCGAATGAATAACTAAACAAAATATTTCATTGGTTAGATTGACCTTGCAATCATACACAATCTTCTAGTACAATTTCCAATGTAATAACGGTTAGATGTGCCTCGATCTTGTAACACGTTTTCATGTGCATGTCTAGGTTCAATGTATCTGGTAACACGTTTCACTCGGTGAGTAACAACTCGGTGTGTTAACTTTACTACTTGGTAGCCATAAAAAGATACTCGGTAAACAGCTCGGTGAATACTGCGTTCTGTGACTGCTTTCTTCTATAACTAACTAGACTATTCATACCAACTTCTCTGTGTGTACCGACTGCATGATTCGATAATGCTAACCGACTAGAATATATAGTATGACTTTGAATATAAAAACTAATGGCAATTTGATAAGTAGTAACAACTATGTCAAGATATACTGATAATCACATAGTGCAGTACATAAGTATAGAAAGGAAGGATATTTCATTAGAAGAACCTTGTTCCTCAATGTCAACTTTAGATTATCCATGAACACCCTTTGAACATCAGAATCAGGTAAGGCATAGGCGATTTGAGATTAAAGAGATTGATATCAATAAATGAAATCAATAACCTTCTCATGAGGTTTTTGCTTACAATGGACAATATCAATGAAGGTGATCTCGATGCCAGTTTTATCCTGGAAGTGTTACAAGAACTAATTCATTAATTTATCAAATGAGAATATAGAATTGGTAGGCAGTGGGCAAAACCAAATACACATGGTATCTTTAAGAGATTGTGGAAATAAATTCACTAACAGATGGTCCTATTATAAGAAGTCACTACAAAGCATAGCAAAAGAATTTGCAAGTGTCTGTTGTTACATCCCTCTTTCATGAACATTTTCATTTTTTCTTCTTTTCATAATTAGAGATATGTTGATGTTAATTGAAGTTTATTGAAACACATGTTTGATGAATTTTATGGAATCAATGATATTAATTTGAGTAATTAATTCTTTGATTATATGCATACCTTGTATGGTAAACAAAAAACATTATGTCTAACTACCTATGTGTGTCTAAGTGGATGCAACAAATTTTATCACCCTTAGAGAAGGGAGGGAGAGTATCATCAATGAGAGGGCACAAACATGGGAAAAGGTTAAAATTGCTATCATTTCCAAGATTCATGAGATACGTTGTTAGGATTTAGGTATATCTGGAGCAAATACAAATTAATAATTATATGCAGATACAAACATAAAAGATGAAGAAAAATACATACACAAATAACACAGAGATTTAGTGTTATTCACCCAAGATGGGCTACATCCATAGAATACAGTCACCCAATCTTTTCTTATTATCCGGTAAATCAGTACAACACCATTTCAATGGCTTTTACATTCCATCCACTTATAACATGCAATTTTCTAGGGCAACATACAAAGTCAACTATTTTTAGGGTTTTTTTTTTCAATGTCGGGTTTTCAATAAAAAATGACAAAAAAAAATTGATACTTTACAAGTGTACAGTAATTTGCATGATCAGTTGCCACATATCAACAATAGTAACCTTTTAAGCATTATCTAGTTTCCCTACAGTCATTAGGGTCAAGTTAGTATTATGTTGTTAAGTTGTCTAGACCCTGTCAACTAGTCGATCTGGTCAAGGTAGTCTTTCTTATAATAATCATCTTCAACAATAAAAATTTATATTATAATTTGGCTTATAATCTTATTGATATAAGTAAATAAATTCGAGCTCGAAGTATCTTATACTCAACCAATTTTATTAACCAGCATTAATAACATATATATAAGAGAGTATACACACACACAATTGTCATGTTGTGTGTGTGTGTGTGTGTGTGTGTGTGTGTGTGTGTGTGTGTGTGTGTGTGTGTGTGTGTGTGTGTGTGTGTGTTGTATACGGTGAAAATGGATTTTTAAACTATTGTAAAACCAACAAAGATCCAATCACATAAAACCCTAGTTCGACAATTAAGATCCACCATACACCAATAGAGAACCTAAAACATGCAAAATATAAAAAAACATGAAAGATTACCATTCACATGCTTAGTAGGGTTTGATCTTCATTTTTTCCTATCTCCATTGATCTTCCTTGATATGGTTGCTCTCAAATTTTGTAATGTGCACAAGAGCTCAATAAAGAATAGATTGTGGTTGTGTAGATGCTTGATTGCATGAAAATTGATTTGCTTGTTAGGGATATGATCGCATCAGTTGGGGATATGATTGTATTAGTTAGGATTCACATTAATTAGGTTTGATAAGGATGAAAGGATCCTCTTATATAGATAGTACCCTATAAATGGAGGGATAGGATTAAGAGGTGAAAGGTTAAATGGTTGGCTTAGATTAGAGGGTAGGTATAGGAAATAATAAAATATTGGAGAGGTGGTTAAAGACACATTAAGAGATGAATGACAAGTGTCATGGAGGGAAAAATCTAATGAATTAATTAAATAAATAAAGATCTATTTAATTAATAGAAGAAGTGGGGCCAATTAAATAAAAAAATATTTATTTAATTTAGAGAGGATAATTTAAATAAACAAAAATATTTATTTAAATTGGGAAAAGCTAGAAGAGGATTAATGAATTAATTAAATAAATAAAAATCTATTTAATTAATAGACGAATTAGGATAAAATAATTAAATAAATTAAATATTAATTTAATTAGGCTAGGACAATTTTAGGTGTCTACATTTTGTCCCTCTTTGAGACAATGCAACCTGTAGCGTTTTCTCAAAGAAAATTAGATTAACAAATACAACATTTGCCCCAATACGAGAGCAATATGCTCCCTTGAGAGATTGGGTGATTTTTTTTTGAAAAACCACAAACAATCTCTCAAAAAGAAAGAAAGACTAGAAGGGATAAGGATAAGACAACAAGTTCAGACGGGTGAAAAATGGATTCAAAAGGGACTAATAGGTAGGGCAAAGGCATCGGGAGGCAAGCACAACCAATTAGGGTTCCACAACCTATATATAAAATCCATAGGGAGAAACATCCTCATTTACATCCATAGCATTTGAGAGAGCAGAGCATAGAGTATACAGAGAGCTTAGGAGAGCTGTCAACAGTTGGAGAGGCATGGTAGTCAAATTGCATCGGTTTGATCAAGTCTGATGCTTCGAGTAGCCTGTAGACATGGTTGAGCCACTATGTATCTCATACTTGCTTATGAATTTTGCATTTATTAGGCTAGATTGTAGGTTTAAGAAAAAAAATGGTAGGATAGTTTTAGGGTTTGAATGTGTATAGGTAGGTTATGAGCATGTATGCGATGCGATGGCACATATAGGTTAGCTAAATATACATATAGGTTTGTAATAGTGTATGCATCATTAAAATTTGCGTATAGGCATTAGGTCATGTGCAAATTCGTGTATGCGTCAGATAGTGGCACACATGTACATGAAAACACGTATGTGCGAGATAAAAACTGAGCATAAGTGCACTAGAATTGCGTTTACATTAAACAATGGTGCGTATGTGTGTCAAAACATGTATATTCTAGACAAAAGTGTGTATATGCAATCTTTGCGCATATAGGAAGTCTCATACCGTATATATGTTAGGTAGGCAGAAATTAGGGCAAAAATCAGTAGTAATGTGATAAACATATGCTGCAGATTGGATAAAATGTTGAGATAATAAACTTAGATAGGTGCCCCAGTGAAGATAAGGTTAAGGAAGGAATTAGCGGTAATATGATAAAAATGTGCAACTAATTGGATAAAGTGTTGAGATGAAAAACTTAGAAAATTTCCCCTAGAAAGGATAGGATTAAGTGCAATAGGAAATCTCATACCGTATATATGTTAGGTAGGCAGAAATTAGGGCAAAAATCAGCAATAATGTGATAAACATATGCTGCAAATTGGATAAAATGTTGAGATAATAAACTTAGATAGGTGCCCCAGTGAAGGTAAGGTTAAGGAAGGAATTAGTAGTAATATGATAAAAATGTGCAACTAATTAGATAAAGTGTTGAGATGAAAAACTTAGAAAATTTCCCCTAGAAAGGATAGGATTAAGTGCAATGTGATAAACATATACACTAAAATCAATAGCATCGTGTGATAAACACAAGCATTATTAAGATAGAGCTTGATAAGAAGCACCATGAGATAGACATAAGTAATACTAGGATAAACGTGACTATGTGATGCCATGTGATAAACATAAGCACTACAAACATAGGATAGACAAGCAACACTATGTGATAAACATAATTACCACTAGGATAAGATAGGATGAACAACACCATGTGATAAACATAAGTACTACTAGGACTTATAGAGCTGACACACTTTTCTTGGTATGATTGCAAGAGTACTTGGTTCCATTAGAGTCTCGGGAGAGATACCTTATGACATAGAGACTTTGGCTAGAGATAAGCGAGGATAAGCATAGATCGATATAGGAAATGGGATTATGACACATCATGTTCATGCTTGATATCTGGGTGAACATGGGATTGCTGATTGCATTGGGTGAACGATGGCACTCAAAGACTTGTACATTCCATCTAGTGATTGGAGGAGACAAAGGAGAGGAGGGGATAGAAGGATAGTGAGGAGGAGAGGGAGGCAAACAGGGAGGGGGTGGAGGCAGAAAAGGAGGGTATGGAGATCAACGTGGTAGGCCACCGAGATCACTACGGGGTAGGGGAGGACAAGTGGCATAGTCACAAATACAAGGATAGGCATAGGTAGAGATATAGGATCAAGGACAGGATTCCCCATAGGAGGGCGATATAGGAGAGGAGAGAGCAGAAGGTGCAGGGGGAGAGGATGAGAGGGATGAGAGGGGAGAGATTATTGGGGGATTGGAGGGAGAGGTGGGCAGATTGAGGTGCCAGCTACAGGAGGCTAGGGATGAGAGGGACAGGGCCATCAAGCAATATATTATTGTCGAGGAGGCTATCAGGATATCTAGGGCCACATAGCAGGGAGATAGTGGTTCAGGATATGCATGTTGTCTTAGGGACAGGGGTGAGATTAGTTATTGGAGGAACCTTTATGAAGCAACGGTTCCTCCTCACCTCAGAGCAGGTAGTTATAGGTAGGAACCACATACTACTCCTAGGAGGGATAGGTAGAGGGCATCTAGTGATGGAGTCATGGGACCAACACCACCAATAGGGTCAGGAGGAGGGGGGCGACAGGATGATCTAGGGGCTGGACCTTTGGGAGCTCAAATTCCATCAAGGTCTATTGGCTCCAAGGGAGGGAGTTCATCATATCTCTCTTGAGTCCACTTTTGTATCAGTTTATTTTGTTCGATGATGTAGACACCTTCAGGTGATTTTATAGTCATATGATTTTTGGACATCATTGTATCATGACACATTATTTTTTGATATATATATGAGATAATCTATTTTGACGACAATTATATGCTTATGTTCTTATGTGATGTGTTTATGATATATGATTCTATATTTTTATGATATCTATTATGATGATGCATTTTATTTATGATGTTCCTATGATATGATATAAGATGCATTTTGTTTTCTATATGCTTATGCTATGTATGATGGTGTTCTACCATGCAATTATTCTATGTGATATTTTGATATGATCTATGATGCAATGTGATGTATTCGCATGCATTTTATGATTCTATATAGTTATATCACACATGATGATGATGTAATGTTTCTATTTATGATGGTGTAGTTATTCTATGCTATAATGATACATGATGGATGCATGTACGTCCATTATGCTTATATGATGTGCTAACAAGTGGTGTGTGTAGGATGTGATCTTATGATATGATTATATGCAAACCAATGTATGAATATGCAAGATGGGTGCAATTACGATTTCTATGTATATTATATGTGTATCTAAGGGTAAAATAAGCGTAAATAACATAATTAGATTATCAGAGAGAATCACCTACTCTAATCTAATCAAATTACTCCTATATTATAATGAAATAACATCAAATCAATTGCATAATGAAATTAAATATAATTTAAACTCCCTCAATTGATGTGATTGAAGCTTCCATTGCTCTTGTCCATTATTGTTGGTGTAGGTGGCTCTCAGGTATTGCACTTGATTTCCTGCATAAGATGGACAACAATTTTGAAGACTATGATTCTAGCTTGAATTGAGAAAAGAGGTTGAATTTATAGATTTCAACACAAAAGGGGTGAGGATTTGAACTCAATTGTTGATTGATAGATATTTGATTTTGATTGATCTGTTAACAGGGTTGATTGAGGAGTCAACTAGATAGATTGGCTAGTGAACTGAATAGACTAGTCAGTTGACTAAGTTGATGAATCAGATGACTAAATTTATTGGAGAGATAAGTGGATTGATTGATCAGTCAGAAAAGGTGATTGAGAGTTAAAAAGAGTGATTGACGAGTTAACTGATTAGATAACTATTTTGATCAATCAGTTCTGATTTTAGCATGTGTTGTAGGATTTTGAAATTGAATTTGATTTTCATTTTCAACTTGGATTTTTGAATGCTGAAATGCACATGAAATTAACTGAAATTCAGATTTGGTGAAATGTGAATTTGGAGGAAATGAAATTAATTGGAATTAGAATTTGGGAGAAATGAAATGAAATTAGATGGAATTATAATTTGGGGAATTGGAGGAATTTAATTAATTAATTTAAATATAGGAAATTGAATTAATTAAATAATAAATATTATTTAACTAAGGAAAAGGTCACAATTAATTAAATAATTGATATTTAATTAATAATTGAGATAGGGTTAATTAATTAGAATGATGCAGAAGTTGAAATTGGACAATTAATGATTTGAATTGATTAGAAGAATAAGTTAGTATAATTAAATAATTAAAGGATTACTTAATTAAATAGACAAATAATTAGTTTAAGATCGATGAGACATTTTTAGGTGTCTACAATATGCATAATGCATACTAACATATGATGATGCAGATGTACACTACATGAAATGCAGATGTTTTTGGTATGTCATTATACTTAGTCATGTGATTCCAGCCTACATGAGCGCAAGGAAAGACGATGGAGGACATGGGGGAAAAGGGGATGTAAGGTAAAAGATATGGAGGTGAATGAGATTTTTGTGCTATTATCATCATGGAGCTCATTATGGCAAATGTATTGTGACCATCTAGATATAGGTTCGACCTAGATAGTGATTGTATCATTTGTATGGAGATTAGACAGTCGCAAACAAGGAATTCCCCAGTTCACACTAGACCCACAATGTCCTCATATCCTTGGACAAGCCATAGTATTACTAAGAGACAATTAACAAACAACAAATAGGTGAACGTAGCCCATCCTCACCTTTCTAGTCAAAGACATCATGGAGATAAAATCTCTAGTCAGAGACATTTTGGAAAAGCTAAAATACATGTCACCACAAAAGATAAAATCAAAATAAAAACAAAGACTTGACACCAACATAAACTAGAATCATCAAGTTATAAGTGTATCTTGCTATATATGTTAACATGTTTGATTTGGTCACCTGATAAAGGATAAATAATTATGAAAAACCCTATCGTAGTCAAAGTATGCCAAAAGATTGATTTGTTGAAAGCTCACTACTGCTTGTGTCTCATTTGAAACTGACTTACTCCATGAAATTGATACCTTATTGCAAAGAAGAATGAAACTTTATTGCAGATTGACGAGGCAAATGATTTATTGTGGATTGTGCATGAAAAGAAGGAAGGAAATGAAAAGACGATGCTCCTCAAAACATGTGATGCCAAGGTTCCACTTCCATTACTAGGTTTAGGATATGCCCCTAGTTATAGATAGGACCTGGTTTATTATGCGTGAAAGGAAAGGGGTGGAAGGGGTTTATTATGGATGGAAAACCAATCTTAGGTAAATCAATAACAAGCCATGATGGGAATGGGTGAATTTATTATGGAATGTTAGGTTGTGAGTGTATGCAAAGTGAAAGGGTGAAATTGAATCTTGAAGGAGGAGGAGCAAACGTCTCTACACATGGCATCGGTAACCCGATTTTCACTATGGTACTTGCCCAGGGCACTACTGAAGTAGTTTTCATTGTTGGACACATTTATTTCTCTTTACTTTTTTCAATTTTTCAATTTTTTTGTTTTACAAGGCACTTGCTTGCCAGGTTTTCACCAAAGTGACGATTTTTGATATTTTTCAATTTTTTTGTATTTTTGATGTTTTTTATTTTTTTGTATCTTTGATATTTATGTATTTTTTATTAGGATTCTCTAAAAAGCTCTGTATAAAACTTGTGAAGGTGCATGCTATTGATAGGATCATCCAATGGTTCTTCTAGTGTTGATAACTAATATGCACTTGAGCCATAAACTACTATGATGATATAAGGCCCAAGCCAATTTGGTTCAAACTTGCCCCTTTTTTCTTAGTCCTATTGATTTTTGGGATATTCTCTTAGGACCAATTCACCTACCTCAAATGTGCAAGGTTTCACTTTGTGATTATAATTTTGATTCATACGTTGTTGATATACTTTGAGATGATTGAATGTAGTTTGTTGACACTCATATAACAATTCCAAATATTGCAAGCGGGAGACCTTGTAGTCTTCATCAATGATAAGATCATGTAAGGAGACCCATAAAGAGGGCAACTCAACCTCAATGAGAAAGATCACTTCAATACCATAGGCAAGTGAATAGGGAGTAGCTCTAGTAGGTGTGTGGACACTTATGCGATAGGCCCATACTACAGAATTGAGTTGGATATGCTAGTTGCGGCTAGTGTCATCTACTGTCTTTTTAAAGATCCTGAGAAAAATTTTGTTTAACACCTCAACTTGACCATTACCTTGGGGGTAGTATGGAGTGGAAAAGTGACGGTGAATATGGAATTGATCACAAAGCTCACAAAAATCCCGATTCTTGAATGGATGCCCATTGTCTCTGATGATGGAAAGGGGAACACTGTATCGACAAATGATATAATTGAGGATGAAAGTTGCAATTTGCTTATCGATGACTTGGGTGAGAGGGACAACCTCAATCCACTTTGTGAAATACTCAGTGGCTATGATAATGAATTTATTGTCATTGGAAGATGGAGGGTGAATCTTTCCCACGAGATCAAGTCCCCATTGACAAAAGGGCCATGGAGTAGAAATCGGTTAAAGTTCCTATGTTGGTGCATGAATTAGGTCTCCATGAATTTGACATTGCTTGTATTTCCTGACAAACTAGTATGGGTCCTTCTCCATTGTAGGCCAATAATAATCAGTCCTCAAATTTTTTTTAGCTAAGGTTGGACCACAAGAGTGAGCCCCACATATACCTTCTTGGAATTCATGCAATACAATTTGAGCTTTGTCACTCTATAAATATCTAAGAACAATACCATTGAGACCCCATTGGTAAAGTGTGTTAGCTATGATGACGTAACGAGAGGATTGACGAATGAAGGTATGACATTGGTTATTGGAAAGGTCAGGTGGAAGGGTGTTATCACTGAGGTATGTGAAAATATCACAGTACCAATGGGAATCAGGACTAACAACACATATTAATTTAGATGGAATGATCTCATATGCAGGGCCAAAATATTATCCACCAAGAAATCACAATGGGTCTCATTTTGCGACATGTCAATCAAGGAGGCAATGATAGCCATAGCATTTGCGATTCGATTTGGAAAACCAACAAAGATCCAACCACATAAAAACCTAGTTCTACAATTAAGATCCACCATACACCAATGAAGAACCTAAAATACACTAAATATAAAAAACATGAAAGGTTATACCATTCACATGCTTAGCAGGGTTTAATCTCCATTGATCTTGCTTGATATGGTTGTTCTTAGATTTTGTATTATGCACAAGAGCTCAACAAAGAACAAATTGTGTTTGTGTAGATGCTTGATTGCTTGATTGGATGAAGATTGATTCACTTGTTAGGGATATGATCACATTAGTGAGGAATATGATTGCATTAGTTAGGGATATGATTGCATTAGTTTTGATTAAGTAAAAACAAGTATTTGAAAGGTACCCAAACCTTTTACAAGCCAGGAGAACATAAAAACATAAAAAAGTGCCCAATCACTTCAAAAGGTCAAAATGAACCCATCGGATGGGCCCAGCTTAAAACATCATAACCTAATTACATAAAACTCAGAACAGACAGCAACAGGAAAGCAAAAGACAACAAAGAGACAGAACCAAGGACAACAACTGGAACTAAATACTATTAAGGATCTCCTCAGAGTGAACAACCATTTGTTTCATGTTGTTTGCCAAGGTCTTCATATCCTCCAACTCACGACCTTCGATGTCGACCTTATTCTTTGTGTTGGCTCTGGTCCTCCTTTCATGACCCTTCTTGTTCACCTGCTCTTTATTACCTTCCTTCTTTGCATTGTTCTCATACCTGTTGATAAAGATGTTCATGTTGTCCACCGAAGATTTAAGAATTTGGAAATTTTGATCAGCAATTTGCTTGACATTGTGCTCCAGCTTGTTAATTCTGCTGCCAAAATCTTTCAGTTTGTTGTCCATTTCCTTTTTATCTCCCATCTCATTGACCTTTTTCTCCATGGCTAAGATTTTTCCAACCATACATTCAATAGATTGCACATTATGCAGAATGACCACTAACTCTTTAATATGCTCCGCCAAGGGCTTGTCACCAACTGTAATTTTTGCCATGGCCTGTGTATCTATTTTCAAGCTATTAATATCCTTCACCAAAGTAGTGATGGTCTCACAGATGACCTTAATGGTATCTTTGTCACCACTATCACTTTGACCCCCTTTTTTCTTGTTATGCGGTCCAGTGGTATTCACGGTCTCCACGATTTCCAAATTATCCTTAACCGAGTTACCCTCCCCTTCTTTGTCCTGACTATCAATCCTCTTATTATCATCATCCTCCTCCTTAGACTCAACCATAACATAATTGAGATAAGAATTGCTACCCTTTTTAGTGTTCTTTTTTTTAGCCTTCTTTCTAGAGGCTTTCCCTTTCCTCTTTTTAACAGGTTTTTCCTCAAGGGAATCAGTTTCAGAGTCCGACATTTCAGATTCCATAATAATCCTCCTCATCTTAGCCCTAATCCTCCCTTTTTTGCTAGTTTCTTCTGACTCTCCCTCGGTATTAGAATCAAAGTTGAAACCACTATCCATACTCTCCGTAGTCTCATCTCTGGCATTTTTGCCTTTAATAGGCTTTTCAATGCACTTCCCCTTTAGCATTTTGTAAACCAGGACCATGAGCCCCTGGTGGAGGGCATGATCACCTTTAGAGTCCCTATGGATCTCCTTTATAGTATGATCCATTGAACAGGCCAGGTAATAGGGAAGGCTAACCCTTTCACCATGACAGAAATGGTTAAGAAGGACGAAGTGATGCCCATAAGCCCTGGTAAACCTACCATCTAAGGTAATATATTCAATAGAGGCAAATAAGACAAACCTCCATGGCCTGCAAATTCTCTTCGGGGAGTGGTAGGAGTTGTCAATTTTGATCATCTTTCTTCTCTCACCATCCATAATAGGAAACTTGTTTGTAGCCTTATCTGATATCCCTCTGTCCCTGTAAAATTTCATACCCTCGGTAGTCGTCCCCGTGGCCTCAGCGATAACTTCTTCGTCTACATTCATCATATGTGATCCAATCAGAACTTTTCCATTTTTCTAGTTCTTAATGAAGTAGTTGGTAATTGTGGGGTCCTTCCCATTCAGTCGTTCCATGAAAACATTGAGCCCCCTTGCTGAAGGATACTCCATACTTCTTCATTCTTTCTCCATTCAGAGCATGAAGCAGGTTCAAATCTCTTCTTGTTTCCTCCCATTTTTCCAGCACCTTCCTTGCAATGCCTTCTCTCATTTTGATAACTTTTCCTCTGGTTTCTGTGGTTATTCTATAAGAGCGCCCATAATCCATGTCAAATAATGATGATATGACACCCATTTAATAGCTCATTATCTTCAAACAAGCCCTGCATCAAAAAAGGTGGAAAGGTCATTAGAAATAATGATTAAAAGTACCGCATTACCTTGTATAGCTTCGGTCCTAATTGAGTAAGGATTTCATTTCACTTGCAATCTCCTTTTCACCATAATTAGTGATGATGTTTTCCGATTGGCAAGCTAGGTTGGCTGCCCAATCAGCACATGAGTTGGCCTCCCTATAAACATGTGTAAAAACACACATTTCAAACTCTTCGCTGATTTTCCTTGTTGCTTTAATAGCATTACTAAGCGACCATGACGACGGGAATTTCATATTTAAATAATTGATAATTTTTAAGGAGCCTCCTTCACACCAAACTTTAGTGCATTTGGCTTCTTTGGCAAGGATGATCCCATGATAAGCTGCCATGGCTTCGGCAACATGGTTGGTCTGTTTTCCTATAGGAATACATTTTATGATTTTACATATTCCCCTTTCATCCCTTAGGACCACTCCACATCCTGCAACCCCCGGGTTTCCCTTAGAGGCCCCATCAAAATTGATTTTCATCCATCCCCTAGGTGGGCTGGTCCATATCACTCCCTCTCTAGGGTTACTCTGGATACTCTCTTGAGCTTTTAATCTCCATTTTTTATAGACAGATATCAATACCACCTATAATATTCATATTTTCCACTATACTTCTTCTTATTTTTTCAAACACAATGTTAGCCTTAGTGTACTTTTCTCTGAAAATCCTGTCATTTCTCTCTTTCCATATACCCCAGCACATGTGTGGTAAAGGAATTGTCCATAGCAAGATAGTAGTTCTATTTTTTGAAGGATGATGCCATGACTTGAAAATCTCCTGAATCGAGTTGGGGAAGCTCCAACTGATATTGAATTGATCTAGACAACTTCCCCAAACATCAACTGAGAAGGGGCAATGAAAGAGCATATGATTTATTGTCTCCTCATTTTGCTTACAGAGTGTACAAAAACTTGGTATACTGATACCTCTTTTTCTTATATTCTCTGTTGTTAGAATTTTGTCTTGGAGGGCTATCCAAAAGAAAATGTTGATCTTGGGGGTAAGGCCTTTCATCCATGCTTTAGCCCAGCAAGGACTTTCCATGTTGTTGTATTGTTGATGATAAAGAGATGCCACAATAAAAGTACCACTAGCAGTGAGTTTCCAAATTAACTGGTCTTATTCTTCAATCCTCACCATTGAGTTCATGACTTTGTTCAAACTACCCAAAGACTGATCCACTTGAGATAAGTCTTTCCAGTGTCCATCTTTCCAATAATCCTCCACCTTGGTTCCAAATCTTTCCTTGCATTGGTTCTGATATCTGTTCCACTCAAGGTTTTCATTTAAAGGGGTCTCCATAAGCCAGAGATCCTCCCAGAATTGAATAAGATTCCCTTTCCCTAACTTCCATTTTGTACCTTTGATAATTAAGTCTATAGTCCTAGAGATATTTTTCCAAATATTGGATCCAATTGGGATAATCTCTGCTTTGAGGAAAATTTGAAGATTTGGACATTGGCTTTTATATTTGTTGTCCTATATTTTTTTCCACTCTCCTTGATTTCTATATCCTCTCCAAATCTGCTTAGCCATAAGGTATTCATTTATGTATCTTATTCTTCTAAGGCCCAGACTGCCTTTATTCCTAGGCTTACAGACCTTCTCCCAAGCAATTAAGTTCATTCTCTTCTTCTCCTCAACCCCTGTCCATAAAAAGGATCTTTGTATTTTTTCAATGGCCTCAGCATACTTAGTAGGAATCCTGAACAGACTGATGGCATAGAGAGGGATACTTTGAAGAGTGGTTTTTAGCATTTGAACCTTACCAGCTTGACTACGTAGGGCTCCCTTCCATCCAGATAGCTTTTTATGGAATTTATCCACCAAGGCTCCCCAAAAGGTATCTGGAGGATCCTGACCTAAAGGGAGCCCCAAATAGGAGGCAAGCAAGCTACCAATTTGGCCACCCAGAATGTTACTAATTTTAATCCTCCTTCTCTCCGGGGTGTTGATAAAATAAACAAAGCTTTTAGACCAATTTATAAGCTGGCCAGTAGCCTCTCCATAGATATCCAAAGCTTTTTTTAGTCTTTCAGCGTCCTTCATAGTGGCTTTTCCCATTATTATAGAATCATCAACAAACTGCTGATGAGAGCATATTTGATCTGCCGAAGAAGGTTTCAAACCACAAAACTCCCTTTTCTCAACCAGCTTTCCAATACATCTCCCCAAACATTTCACCATGATGATAAAGATCACTGGAGATAGGGGGTCCCCTTTCTTGAGACCTCTTGAGGCTTGAAAGAAAGGAGAGGGGGAGCCATTCATTAGCACAGAGAAAGTGGCCGAAGAAAAAAGTTGCTTGATAAGTCCAACACTTCTAGGAATAAAACCAAAAGCTGAAAGAACATCCATCATAAAATCCCAATCCACTCTATCACAGGCTTTAGAAAGGTCAAGCTTCAGAAGAAAACCTTCATTTTTAGAAGAGGTCAGAGAATGGATGTTTTCATGAACAGAGATGATAGAGTCCAAAATTTGCCTCCCTGGGACAAAACCACTTTGCTGAGGCGAAATAATGGAAGGAAGCAAGTTGAGAATTCTAGAGGTAAGCACCTTAGAGATAATATTGTAGAGAGAGTTGCATAAGCTTATAGGTATGAAAAGATCCATTGAATCAACCCCCATCTTTTTGGGTATAAGAGCTATAAAAGTACCATTAACTTCTTTCAAAAGTTTTCTAGCACCAAAAAACTCTTTCACAGCTCTTGTAACATCGTCTCCAATAATATGCCAGTACATTTGGAAGAAGAACATTGGAAAACCATCCGGACCTGGGGCTTTGCTACCCTCAAAGGACTTAACTGCTGTCAGAATTTCATCATGGGAGGGAATGATAGTTAAACGGTCATTGTGATCTTCCCCCAGAGTGGTAGGTATACTGTCAAGAAGTTCCCTTTGGGCCTGTTTATTCAGATTCTGATCCTTAGCAAGTAGATTAGAGAAATAATCCATAGCAGTCTTGCTCATGGAATCATCATCTTCAACACATCTGCCATTCACTTTAATCTGTACAATTCTATTTGTAGTCACATAAATCTATCCACTTAATTAAAATGAATATTTAGTATTTATTTAATTATTTAACCATCAATCAATAATTAATTAAATTAATATATTTTATTAATTCATCTTACCCCTCTTCTCCTATTAATTAAATAAATTATTCAATTTATTTGATTTAATTCAGTTAACCAAATTCAAACCATTAATTAAATAAATAAATCATATTTATTTAATTAAATCTTCTCTCACATTTAAATAAATTAATATTTATTTAAATCCCCCAAAATCCCATCTCTCACATTTAAATAAATAAATAATTTATTTAAATCACCTTTATCCTCCACCCACTTGTATTTTCCTACAAATGCAAGTTGCACAATTATTTTAAATAAATCATTTATTTAAATCACCTTTATCCTCCACCCACTTGCATTTTCCTACAAATGCAAGTTGCACAACTATTTTAAATAAATTATTTATTTAAAATCCTATTTATCCTCACCCACTTGAAAACTTTAATGGTTTCCCTTAAAGTCTTCAAATTTAATGGCTTCCTTCTAAAGTCTTCTCAAACCTTTAATGGTTTCCCTTA
This sequence comes from Cryptomeria japonica, assembly GCF_030272615.1. NCBI lineage: Eukaryota > Viridiplantae > Streptophyta > Pinopsida > Cupressales > Cupressaceae > Cryptomeria > Cryptomeria japonica. The sequence continues at coordinate 592,513,377 of NC_081413.1, read as the reverse complement.
AAGTCTTCAAGCATTTAATGCTTTATCTTCCTTTTTCTCATTTAAATAAATTAATATTTATTTGAATATTTACCCAAATGCAAATTACACCATTTAATTGAAATAAATGATTTTATTTTAATTGAAAATACCAAAATTCCTCCCACTTGCATTTTCCTACAAAATCCACTTGCATGCCTAAACCCCTTCTAGATTCTTCTAAACCCTTCCTAATTAACCTAATCCATCCCCTAAATATTGTCACATTCCTAAGCAAATTGGAGTCACTTCTCAAAGACTCCAAAGTCTTTGAAAAGCAATTAATGCTTTGTGTGTTCAACAAATTAACCTCTAAAGTCTTCCAAACCACTTATGGCTCTTACATGACCATTAATGGTTAATTCCACTTGCACCCATGGTTAAGGACTTTGACCCCTAACTTAACCCTCATGTAACCCATGTGTCTCTTCAAAGCATTTATTTCTTTGACTAGGGTAACCATCATGTCCCCTCAAGAATTTAATGCTCCTTATCTCTCCTCTCAAGCCTCCTCATGGTGACACTTGTCAACATGGGATTGGGTTGAAAGTCTCACATGGATTGAATATCTTTCAATCCTAACCCTTGTTAAGATTACTCAATCTTAACCCTTCATTTCTCCATTTCTTCTATAAATAGAACCCTTCTCCTCAAGCAAAGGAGGAAGCATTAGAGTATTGTTGTTATACTGGCATTAGCATAGAGTTTTTTCATAGCATCACTATCTACACTTGCATAGCATTTGCTTATCATATTAAACCATCTTGAATCTCGATATCACATCCATGGCTAGTGCTAAAAGCTGAGAGCTACACTCATATGGGACTTGGAGAGGGGAGAAACAAGGGAGAAGCATCAAAAGACATCATGGAAGCATCTTAGGGAGGCTCTTCTCCTTTCTTTTATTTTGTTAAACTTCTTTCATGCTTTTTTGAAATCTCTCTTGATATGTTTGGAATGGTTTTTAGTTCTTTGTTTTGTTTACACTCTTTCTTTTTACTTTTGTTGAATCAAACAGTGCCACGGTGTGGTTTTCACTGGAAGATCCATGTTTTATTGTTATATTTTTGTAGCTGAAAGGTTTGGCATCCGCCTCGAAGTATGCTGTGCTATTAAGTTCAATGGCGAATCCAGCTTTGTGATCCCCGCTTGGTAGGTTATCCCTTAATTCCAAAAAGTCGATGATGGCCTCATCATTTTGGAAGAAGTCAAGGCATGGGGAATTTGGTTGGTTCCATTCGATGAGTTCAGGGTGAATAATGGGCATTACTTCATCGATTAGGTTAAGTTCGTTAGAGGTATCAGTGAGGGTTAAGACGTTATGGTGAATGTCATTGATGGTACTCTCCTTATCAGAATCAGGCATAGGATGAGACGTAGGGTCTGTGGAAGATGTTTCCAGCTTAGGAACCCAAGAAGTCTTTATCTATGCTTCTCCATAAACAGGGATGTCTTTGCGTGGTGGAGGTAGTGATGTGTCTTCCTCATCTGAAGTGTTAATCTGTACATAATCAAATTCCCACTCATGTGAGTCGGTCTCTGAGTCACTTTCCAGCATCTGATTACTATACCATATTGGGATGTCCTTTGAGTTAAATACTGTAGGTGTGATTGGTTGATGTACCTTTGTAGTGATCGGTGCTGCAGGAAGGTCGATGGGGATAAAAGAATATGGTGCAGGGAGTATCGGCAGTGTTGACTCAGTGGCTTCTGCTGGAACTGTTGGTGCCATAGATGTTGCTGCGGGTTCTGATACAGTTGTTGCTGCTAATGGTGTCGCTGATGAGACTACTAGTTCGCTTGGTGGGATGAATGGTATTGGTGATGGTTGTGTTGGGGTTTTGAGCCTCGGTGGGGCAGTTGGGATGGTGCTTGATGCTGCTTTGATAATGAAAGGTGTCCTTTTTGCAGTAGGCTGACATAATGGTTTGCTAGGTTTTCCTTTGAATTTGAGTTTAGGAAAGATCTCTTTATCAAAGCCTAGGCCTGTATTACCTTTGGGTTTTAATTCCGGCAGTAAAGGTTCATGTCGTCCTTATTTGCAATATCCCAAAGCACTCTGACCATCATACCCCATTCTTTGCATAATGAGGAGACCTTTGCCATACTGATCCATAGGAAGCTTAACTTGCGGTATATCAGTGGTGATGGGATCTTTATAGATCCATTCCGCTAAGTCCTCATCTTGGGTTTCTTCTTCTTGACTCTTGCCAAGGATGAAAGGCGTCAAAGCACATGCTGGCGTGATTAGTGGTTGCTGTAGTAACTGTTGTGGTTTACCATGTGTTCTAGGAGAAGTGGGCATTTGTCCCACACAAAAGAGTTGACTCAAGTTGTATTCCCCAGGACCTTCCTCTGCTATCTTCATCTTAAGCTTTTCTTGCTTGGGTATAGTGATGTTTGAACTGGCAAGAGAGGCGGGACTTATATATGATGTGGAGGAAATGGCTTCTCTATTATTAGGAACAGTAATCTCTGGTTGATGACTGATATTATGACAGTATGCAAAGGGATTTGCATCGCCCATGATTGTGATCTCCAACATTGTACCTGTCGGCAAACCAAAAGGGGGCATCCGCATTTGTACTGACTTCAGAGATCTAAACAAGGCATGTTCTAAGGATGACTTCCCCTTACCAAATATCGATATCATAGTGGATCTGACAGCAAGACATGCCATGCTTTCACTCATGGATGGCTTTTCAGGATACAATCAGATAAAGATCACACCAGAAGATCAACATAAGACAACCTTCACATGTCCACGGGGCACATATTGCTGGAATGTAATGCCTTTCGGTCTAAAGAATGCAGGAGTGACCTATCAACGAGCAATGACTACTATTTCATGATATGATGCATACCATAATGGAAGATTATGTTGATGACTTATTAGCAAAATCACTCACTAGAGAAGGTCATTTGGACATATTAGAGAGAATCTTTGATAGACTGGAACAATATCATGTTCGACTCAACCCAAAGAAATGTGTCTTTGGAGTAACCTCCGGGAAACTTCTAGGATACATTGTCTCAAGCAAAGGCATTGAGGTCGATCCATCAAAGGTTAAGGCAATCATGGACATGCCACCTCCAAATAATATCAGTCAACTAAGGACACTACAAGGACGACTCCAATCTATCCGCAGATTCATCGCACAACTGGCTGATAAGTGTCACCCATTCACACACCTGCTACATAGGAAACATCCGCTTTCAGTGGGATGCCAGATGCCAGCAAGCATTTCAGACACTTAAAGACTATCTCATGAATCCACCATTGCTGATGCCACCAGATCCAAGTAGACCGTTGTTACTCTATATCTCAGCAACAAGTACAACATTGGGTGTACTACTAGCACAACATAATGTAGAACGAAAAGAGTGTGTTGTTTACTACATCTCTCGCACACTGGTGGGCTATGAACTCAATTACACACCTATTGAGCGAGCTTGCCTAGCAGTAATCTTAGCAGCCACTAAACTGAGGCACTAACTGTTAACACACAAGGTACAACTCATTGCAAAGATTGATCCACTCAAGTATTTACTCAGCAAAGTAGCATTGACAGGTCGCTTGGCCAAATGGGTGATGATTCTAAGTGAATTTGACATCGAGTATGTAGACTGTAAAGCTATCAAAGGTCAAGTTATTGCAGATCAGTTGGTCGATGCACCCCTCATAGACAATCATCCTCTCATTTCCAATTTTCTAGATGAAGAGATATTCATGATCACAACAACACAGCCATGGAAACTATACTTTGATGGTTCATACACTAGGCACGGCTCGGGGGCAAGCATTCTGTTTATCACACCTCAAGGTGATAGCATCTCGAAGTCTTACAAGCTCACATTTCCATGCACCAACAACATCGCAGAGTATGAGGCCTTGATCATAGGACTCAGGCTAGCCGTACAATAGAAATTACGAGAACTACAAGTATATGGCGACTCACAACTAGTCATTCGACAAGCAACTGATGAATATCAGACCAAGGATGATAAACTCATGCCATATAAGCAAATGGTGGACACTCTAAAGACATCATTTACTACTATCACTTTTGAGCAGATACCAAGAGATCAGAATCGAGCTGCTGACGCTATGGCTACCATCGCATCTCTCCTAGATCTTCCATATAATTCAACACGCTACGAGTTCTTGGTAGAATAGCTTTGGATTCCTGCTTATGATATCCCTGAATCCGAAATGATATGTCACCTTGTCGGTTCTGAATCCCCATGGTACGGTGAGTTCTACACCTATCTCCATGATCATACCCTTCCTCCCAACCAATCGAATAACTAGCGTAAAACCTTCATTCGCCAAACTGCTCAATATACCATTATTGCTGAAACCCTATACCGCCGCAGTCTTGATGGTACTTTCCTTTGATGTCTGGAACAAGGTGAGATAATAAAGGCTTTGGAAGAAGTCCATGAAGGAATTTGCGGGACTCACTCAAGTGATCCGTCACTAGTCAAGAAACTCCTGCGCAATGGATACTATTGGCCATCTATGGAAAAAGATTCCTACTACTTTGTCAGAAAATGCAAGAAATGTCAAGTTCATGGTGACCTGATACATGCACCAGCCTAGGAACTACAACCAATCACAACACCATGGCCTTTTTGTCAATGGGGCCTTGACCTTGTGGGTAAGATTCATCCATCTTCATCCAACGACCATAAATTCATTATTATCGCCACCGAATATTTCACAAAGTGGATCGAAGCTGTTCCACTTACCCAAGTCACTGGCAAGAAGATCGCCTCATTCATCCTCAACTATATCATCTGCCGGTATGGTGTACCCATGTCCATCATCACAGATAACGATCTTCCTTTCAAAAATTAGGATGTCTGTGAACTTTGTGAGAAATTTCATATCCAGCACCGCTTTTCCACTCCCTATTACCCACAAGGCAATGGTCAGGCCGAAGCATCCAATAAAAATATATTGAGGATCCTAAAGAAGATAGTCAATGATGTCGGTCGTGATTGGCATGTTCAATTGAATCCAGCACTATGGGCATATCGAACTAGCATTCGAACCCCTACAGGTGCAACTCCCTATTCATTGGTCTATGGTGTAGAAGCTATCTTACCTATTGAAGTCGAGATCCCATCACTACAGGTTTCCTTGCACAATCTGATAGATGACGAAGCATATAGAGTATCCCGTCTTCAGGACTTAGAGTTACTTGATGAGAAGTGACAAGCTGCATACAATCATCTCAAAGCCTATCAGCAGCGCATGAGCAAAAGCTACAATCACCGAGTTAGACCTCGTACATTTGAGGTAGGTGAGCTTGTTCTTCGAGAGAATCCTCACAACCAACCAAACAGAGAACATCAGGGCAAGTTTGAATCAAACTGGTTGGGCCCATATGTTGTCACTACTGTATTCGGGTCTGGAGCATATCAGTTGGCTACTTCAGAAGGAGAACCGCTCACAGATCCAATCAACAGCATACACCTCAAGCGGTTTTATACCTAAGCTGTACAGAGCATCAGGCTCCCCTGCATACCAGAAAATACCAAAAACATCCAGATAAAATGACCTAAAAAAAAAAAACATCAAAAAAGTAAAGAAAAATCATGCATCCAAACAGTGAACAACCACTCCGGTGGCACCTTGGGTAAGTGCGATGGTGAAAACCTGGCAAACAGGTGCCACTCATAAAGACAATGGCTCCAGTATCTTTCAGGCTCGTTGCGATCACATTCATGCATACACACACCCATCCATCTAAACCATGGCTTGTTATTTGATCTGTAATCAAAGAAAGTACTTCATGCGTCTGGCATCCCGCTTTTTTATAGTCATGTCTAAACTGGGGGCAATTCCCTTAAACTATTGATGGAAGTGGATTCTGCATTGTCTTGTGATTCATTAAAGTTCTTCATTTAAAACTATCTCACAAAATCCACAAACATTCAAAACAATTCAAAATCCAAAAACATTAAAAAATGTATCACAAAATCCCAAAACAATGAAAAACCATTGAAAATCACACAAAAACATGACAACACCTTGTACATACTCATCCGTGAAGATACCAAAACAAACATTAACAAAAAATCACACAATGACCACTTATCAATCAAACCACACAATCAACATCAATGAATCAAAACTGTCTTTAGCAAGGATGCATCCTTCCTTACCAAAACAAAGACAAAAATGACATTTTCTTTGACAAGAAAATTATGTTAAGCTATCAAATACTTGGTTGATTTGTGAGTAATTCATTCGTTTATCTATATCGGGATCTTTCAATCCTTATTTTGTATCGTCTGCGCATTATTTCGATGAAGTTCTGGGGCATGTACTAATGGTGTCTACGTGGAAAGTTCACTAAGCTACGTGATCATAGGCAAAACTACAGTCATAGATCACTACGGCTTGCTGACTACAGCGTGTACCTCGACCATATGAGCATGAACCATTACCAAGGATCCATATTCTTTATTCTTTATGTATATACTGTTTGTTTGTAGGTACAATGCTCTTTCTTTGGTTCCTCCTACCTCATCCAAACTGGATAAAGGTTTTATCTCTTATTATGGTATGCACTTGTCTCAGGATATGATCAGCCTAAGATCAAGGAGGACGATCCAAGTCATGCATGAAAGGAGATAATCCTTGTCTGTTCCGCAAGCAATACTCAGGTCAACTTTATCTATTATATCAAGTTGCTTGTATTAACTTGCTATATCAAATCCATGTAAGAAATACTCTGGTCATCTTGAATCTTTATGTCAAGTTGCTTGTATTTTCTTACAAAATTTTAAAGCTCAATGATGAAAATAGAGCACTATGGATCGTCATCTTATCTCATCTGTATATATTGCATTTCGTTGCATTCCACCCATCCATACATTCATAATAGCTGCATATCATGCATACATAGTCATAATAATGCATACTCTATTTTCCTCTTCTTCCATAGGAATGAGTCATAGGTTCTCCATTTCTTCTATCTAACATCGAACCCCCCCTCACCCTCCCCATCTTGATAATCAGCATCACATACCCTACATCATTTCTTAATCAACCCAATCAACCCACGTTCATCACCATCCATCTCTAAATAGGAGGGATTGTGTTTCCTATGCTAAGTCATCCAATAAGTCAAGCAAGTTACTCTCTCTGCATAGGTACCTCGACTCACACACACCTAGACTATCAACAGATACTTTGGTCAAGTATCTTCAGGTCTCAACAGGTAATCGATTATGGTAATCCTAGACTACATCAGGCATTTATCATAATGACCTAGTCTCAATGGGGCTGCCATGATTCCCCACAACCATCCATCACACACACACACTATCAATTGATCAACCAATCAAACACAATCACATCGGACAATTACATCAATTGTCTATGTCTCAACGAGTATTTTGCTTCATATACCTTGACTTCATCGGGCAATTACATCAATTGTCTAAGTCACATCAGGTCACTTTGATTCACTTACTCAGACTTTATCATGTCCAAGCGATCAACTGACATCAACTATCACGCTTTGATTTGACCGGGGCAATTAAACCGATTGCACCAGATTGTCCAACCAATTTTGATCAATTGTATAGCATCAATCCAAACCCCACACTACATCTGCTATGTATCTCTTGCATGACCTCAGGGTACTCACTGGCTTGTTGTTTCTTCATATTCACTCCATTTTCTCTCATTCTTTCATCATTAGTTCTTCTTTCTTCTATTCTACCTCCCCTCCACTTCTCATTCTTTTTCGAGAGATCGCCCGATTTTTTGAAAAAATTCGGCCCATCTCTCGAGGGGGCATACCACCTATTAAATTTACATTTTATGGGGCATTTCTTCACACCTATTTTTCTTTCTTGAAAACGACGCGATAAACTGCACCGTCTCAAAGAGGGGCAAATGTAGTCACATAAATCTGTCTGCTTAATTAAAATGAATATTTAGTATTTATTTGATTATTTAACCATCAATCAATAATTAATTAAATTAATATATTTAATTAATTCATCTTAACCCTCTTCTCCTATTAATTAAATAAATTATTCAATTTATTTGATTTAATTCACTTAACCAAATTCAGACCATTAATTAAATAAATAAATCATATTTATTTAATTAAATCTTCTCTCACATTTAAATAAATTAATATTTATTTAAATCCCCCAAAATCCCATCTCTCACATTTAAATAAATAAATAATTTATTTAAATCACCTTTATCCTCCACCCACTTGTATTTTCCTACAAATGCAAGTTGCACAATTATTTTAAATAAATCATTTATTTAAATCACCTTTATCCTCCACCCACTTGCATTTTCCTACAAATGCAAGTTGCACAACTATTTTAAATAAATTATTTATTTAAAATCCTATTTATCCTCACCCACTTGAAAACTTTAATGGTTTCCCTTAAAGTCTTCAAATTTAATGGCTTCCTTCTAAAGTCTTCTCAAACCTTTAATGGTTTCCCTTAAAGTCTTCAAGCATTTAATGCTTTATCTTCCTTTTTCTCATTTAAATAAATTAATATTTATTTGAATATTTACCCAAATGCAAATTACACCATTTAATTGAAATAAATGATTTTATTTTAATTGAAAATACCAGAATTCCTCCCACTTGCATTTTCCTACAAAATCCACTTGCATGCCTAAACCCCTTCTAGATTCTTCTAAACCCTTCCTAATTAACTTAATCCATCCCCTAAATATTGTCACATTCCTAAGCAAATTGGAGTCACTTCTCAAAGACTCCAAAGTTTTTGAAAAGCAATTAATGCTTTGTGTGTTCAACAAATTAACCTCTAAAGTCTTCCAAACCACTTATGGCTCTTACATGACCATTAATGGTTAATTCCACTTGCACCCATGGTTAAGGACTTTGACCCCTAACTTAACCCTCATGTAACCCATGTGTCTCTTCAAAGCATTTATTTCTTTGACTAGGGTAACCATCATGTCCCCTCAAGCATTTAATGCTCCTTATCTCTCCTCTCAAGCCTCCTCATGGTGACACTTGTCAACATGGGATTGGGTTGAAAGTTTCACATGGATTGAATATCTTTCAATCCTAACCCTTGTTAAGATTACTCAATCTTAGCCCGTCATTTCCCCATTTCTTCTATAAATAGAACCCTTCTCCTCAAACAAAGGAGGAAGCATTAGAGTATTGTTGTTATACTGGCATTATCATAGAGTTTTTTCATAGCATCACTATCTACACTTGCATAGCATTTGCTTATCATATTCAACTATCTTGAATCTCCATATGGCATCCATGGCTAGTGCTAAAAGATGAGAGCTACACTCATTTGGGACTTGGAGAGGGGAGAAACAAGGGAGAAGCACGAAAAGGCATCATGGAAGCATCTTAGGGAGGCTCTTCTCCTTTCTTTTATTCTGTTAAACTTCTTTCATACTTTTTTGAAATCTCTTTTGATATGTTTGGAATAGTTTTTAGTTCTTTGTTTTGTTTTTATGGTTGAAACTAACTTATTAACATTGAACTTTGTTGTTGCCTTGTCCCCATTTCCAAGACATCACTATTTATAGCCTTATGTCTAAGTGTGGACATATGGAAGTATTTAGTGTTCCTATCCCCCTCCTTTAACCAAACATTTCTCGATCTTTATTTCCAGTAGGTTTCCTCTTTAGCTATTATTTCATGATATCTCATCAGAATAGCATCTTCAGTATTTCTAGACATATAGGTATAACCATTGTGTTGTATCTCATCCTGGATCCCCTTGAGTTCTAAGAGGGTCGATGTTTTTGAGGTAAAGATGTTCCCAAAGCAGTCCTTATTCCACTTCTTGACATTATCTTTAACATTCTTAAGCTTTTTGACCACTTGATACATGGCATTGCCTTCAATACTGACCTGCCACCAGTCCTTAATCTTACTTTCCAAATCTGGGTGTCTAGTCCACATTTTTTCAAATCTATAAGGGAAATGTCTCCTTCTATTTTTTACTTCAGCCATTAGGGTTATAGGGTAATGATCTGATCTCGCCCTTATGTGAGATGATAAAGAACATTCATGAAGATTAAACCAGTTTAAGGAAAGTAGAGCTCTATCCAGTCTGACCTGAATCAAATTCTCACCACTTCTTCGATTAGTCCAGGTGTATTTGACTCCTTGCAACTCCAGATCATGAATGGCATTATTGTTTATAAAGTCCATTAGGTCCAATCTGGTATCCAGATTAGCATGACTCCCTCCCTTTTTCTCATTTTCCTTTAAGGGAGTGTTGAAATCTCCCATAATTATCCAGTTGTCCTCAACAAATGTTCTTCTCAACCCAGTGAGATATCTCCACATCTCGCTATGGCCAGTCTTAGTGTTAGGAGCATAAACATTTGTTAGGACCCACGTAGTTCAATTCTTAATGTGCTTAAATCTAATATAGGCCAGGTTGTTGTCTTGAATTAACACCTCTCCTTCTATATTGTTTTTGTTCCAGAATGTAACAATTCCTCCCGAGGCACCTTCTGAACTACCTCCGTTGACTCCTCCATTTTTGAAAATATTCAAACTTTCAACTTTATCTTTCACCATCTTAGTTTCTTGAATCAAAAAAATGTCAGGGTTTTTGTCTCTAATCATATTTCTAACTAAATTATGTTTATGAGGACTATTAAGTCCCCTAATATTCCAGGAGATGATTTTCATGGATTTTTAGAAATACCTGCCTCAAAGATGGTTCTTTGGGTACCATCTGCTAAATTCCTTCTTATTTCCAATGTTCTTTTTTTGGCATTTGAGTGTCTTCCTGGAGAAGTGTGTTGCACTCCCACATCACCAAGCCTGCTTCTGGTGTTTCTAGTCAGTGTACTATTTATTGGGTTATTGTTACTCTTTTTCTTTTGCTTGTTCTTTCTTTTATCCTTTGTGACTTCTTCATCCCCCTGCTTTGATTCATTCTTTCCAAGTGCCTTTTTTATGTCCTCTTCATCTCCCCATTTTGGATCTTGTTCCTCCAAATTAGCCAGCTTTCCCTTTACTGGGGTGGTTAGTGAGATTTCCGGTAGCCCTTGGCCCAAAATGGTATCAGGTTGGGCTTCTTGGAACCAGTCTATTTCTTTATCTTGATCTTGAGATTTTGAAACAAGGTTAAAGTTATCTCCTTCCTCTTTATTATCTATGGGATGTTTATCTATTTTCTCTACCTCTGTCTTGTCCTCTTTCTGGTCCTCTTGCTGAGTGTTGTCTTTTTCTTTGTGTTCAACACCCTGTTCCAACTTCTGAATCTTTGGTTCATTACCCACTTCAGTAGTGATTTCTTCCTCCACCCTTACTATCTGGGACTGATTCTCCTGTTTAGGGTCATTGGAATCCCAAAATTTTAGTTGCTTGTCCACTTTTTTCCAAACCTTAGTTTGGGTATGGGGTTTATCCTCTTTAGATGGACATTTTTTAGCCCAGTGTTCGACTTTTTTACAATGATAACAGGCGAAGGGGATTGTTTCATAAACAATGTTTTGCTTCCACTTCCCCAGTTTTGATTCTATCTCTATTTCCTCTAGCAAGTTCGTGTCAGGTCCTACTCCAACACAGATCCTTGCATAGATCAGTCTTCTTCTAGAAGCCATGATCTGATCAATGGCGATTAGCTCCCCAAAGGTATTGGCAATTCCTGCAAAAAAGTCTTCCTCTCAGAATTCCATTGGGAGCCTAGGGAGTTTGACCCACACCAGGACTTGGGCCAAAAAATTCTTTCCTTTCGCTACATTAGGGTACCACTTCTGGATGTACATGATGTATTTGTCTATTGCCCAGGACCCACTACATAGAATGTTTCTTCTATCCTCATCACAAGAAAAGGAGAAGGATAGACAACCTTTGTTCATTGCTACCACATCTACCTGACCTTTCAGGTTCCGCTTTCTTTTTACAAATCCATGAACTATTTCTATGTTAGGTCTAGATCCAAAGAAATAACCAATCAAAGTGTTTTCCATTCTAGCGATGTTTTGATCAATGATTTGGTCAGGAACAATGATAGCAAACTTGCCCTGAGACACATTCAAAGAGTTTTTAACAGGAGGCGATGAGGACTTACGTTTGGGCTTGACCCCAAACAACGAGGACCACTTACGTGTCTGTCCATTGGGTCCCCCTTTAGGGTCCGTTGACAAAAGAACCTTTTCTAGATGATCTTTACCTTCCACCGTGTTCTCTGAAACACAAGTCGTTTGCTGTCCTTGGGCTCCTTCCGAGTTGTCGTCTTCTATTTTTGAAGTTTGAACCTGCCCTTTCCTACTCTCTAGTGCTAACTGCTCTTCATGTGGTGTTGATCCTCCCCCCGGGTTCCCCAAGTTCACAAGATCATCGGGGTCCTTACCATCTGAACCTTCTCCTTCCGCAGGAATCTCTGAATCATCTGCCGCATGATGTCCCGATGTCGATCCAGAATTCCCGCTCGAATTTGAATCCTGGAACCACCCGCCTTCCATCTCTCGAATTCTTTTTGAAAGGAGATTAGTTTTTAGTTATGATTCACATTAGTTGGGGTTGATAAGGATGAAAGGATCCTCTTATATAGAAAGTACCCTAGAAATGGAGGGATAGGATTAAGAGGTGAAAGGATAAATGGTCAACTCGGATTAGAGGATAGGTATAGGAAATAATAAAATATTGGAGAGGTGGTTAAAGACAAATTAAGAGATGAATGGAAAGTGTCAGGGAGGGAAAAATATAATGAATTAATAAATTAAATAAAGATCTATTTAATTAATAGAAGAAGTGGGGCCAATAAAATAAATAAAATATTTATTTAATTTAGAAATAAACAAAAATATTTATTTAATTAGACTAGAATAATTTTACACACACACACACACACACATTTATATAATGTTATATATACACAAACATATATATGCATATTTATATATGTATATATAGATTGATATAATCTATGTTTTATTAATTCAAATTTGAATGTTGGGGAGATAGAATGGAAACTTGTAAAGTCATAGTCTCCATATTATGCATTTTAAGTGTCAAGATTACCTCTAAGCTGGTGGCGTTACTTATCAACACACCCATAATCGTGGGTGGTAGCGAGTTCATGGTAAAAAATGTAACACCTAGAATGGAAGGGAATTATGATTATGGTAACTTAATCTTTATTGACTATCATTTACTTTGTTTTGAAGTATGACCATAAAGAGTATGAGCCGAGGGGAAAGAAGGATTACCATCATTATGTAAAAAACACAAATTACTAGAAAAGAACGATGATTAGTCGATAACATGGGAAGGATTGGAAGGCTCATTCCTTGGAGGATCAAAATCCTCAGCTGAGAAGAGACCATCATTACTTTTGTTCTTTTTCGAGCTATATTGTAGGCATGTTTTCATTATCAATTTAAAATTCTCTATCGAGCCTTTAAATGTAATTTATTAGTAGATTTTGCATTGAATTGTAACAGTATTGCTTATTGAATAGTGATTAAACTTTGTAATCATTCATAGCCAATTGTATAGACGACTTAGCTAGTAGAGTTGCATTTGGTTTCAATATGCAATAGATTTCCAGGCATGCAAATGTTGAACTAGTTATTCATGGAGTTTTGTCATATTTTTATTAACTTAGGAATGAAATATGAGACATATAGTCTTTGTAATTACCAAAGAATAACATATGTTGTATCAATTCTTTTTCTTGCAAGGCAACAATGGCCATCATTCTTAATCATGATGTCAATACAAATATAAAGTCTACAATTTGAGTTTACTTCTTTGTTCAAGCTATCACTAAGCCGTAAACGATATTCATGTTGTCTATTAATCTTTAAATAGACCCATATGGGGTCAATCTATGTAATGAAGCAAGGAGATAACCTTTGTTATGTAAAAACTATTCATTGTGATTAAATATGAACTTAATGATTCATAGTCGGTCGATAAGGCTTGAATGCCAATGTTAAGTATTGTTTCGACCAATTATTGTACATTAAGGAAACATGGAGATTTAATGAATGTGTAACAACAAAAAGATAAGAGAGACACATGCATGTATGTGCAAGGGTTGCACATACATGCACACATGTGATGTACCAATGATGTGGAAATACACATGCATGCATGCATGTATGTGCACGGATGCACATACATGTACATATGCAATGTGCCAAGAAGCAACACTTCTATACATAATTAATGTGAAGAATACCCACAAGTTGTTCTTTGAACCCTTTTGAAGTCCGCTCTGTTACGAACCTAGTCCGGTTAAAGACTTTACAATAGGTTATGTTAGGAACCGATCCTGCTAGGGATCACCCGGTTAAGGGATGGCTAAAATACCTAGTTAAGGGTTAAATCCTGTTAAAGGTTACCTTGTTAGAGGATTTTCAGAACTCAATGATTTTGAGTCACCCAGTTAAAGGATTTACAGCAAGCCAGTTAAAGCTACCATGTTAAGGGATTTTCCAGCTGTTGAAGTGGTTAGAGGTCAACAGGTATTACAATGATCTGGTAACAACACTTCAATGCCAATGCAGATCCACTTTAGTTCCTTCCTTCTACAATCACACTCTGCAGGTATCTATTCTCTTATTTGGTCTGGCAAGAATCACGTATCTCTGCACTAGGATACACACATAACATTTGCCAACAACCTTAACATGAAGAACAACATCAACCTTATAGGAAACATATAGGTCGGTAGCATAAATCCTAAACCCTAAACATTTAGGTTAAGCAATTCAGTCAGTTCAATCCTAACCGTTGAACATATTGCATTGATTACAACAGTCTTGAATAGATCTCAAGATGTTCTCCAATGTTTGTTCTTCACCGCTTCTTGGACGCTGATAACCCATCATGTGTTCTCCATCGTTTACAGAGGCTTCACACATTCCTGAGGTAGATAGGATCAATCTCCTTCATGCAAGATCCTTCACGCGCACAAGGCTAACGTAGCAACACAATTTTTTCTTCATTACAATGCTAACTCATCACACGATGTCATTAGTTGAATCACACAGGCTTGGAATACTTCAATCGGAAACCTTGAGGCTAAGACTACCTACCAGTAGTCATACCATATGAAACCTTGATACAAAACATTCCATATACCGGTTCACATTCCAACATACCGGTTCACTTGGACAAACATACCACTTAACTTTTTCACATATACCGGTTCACAACATCGTACTGGTTCTCTTGCAAGTTGCTTACTTCAATATACCAGTTCACTCTTTGGCATATTGACATCATTGACAACATACAATATCATCATGTCATCATACTCTGCACATATGCCAACAATCTCCCCCTTTGGAATTGATGGCAATATACAAAGATATCTCTCCACTTCACATCTTCTCCCCCAATACTGCAGATATCTTTTGCACTTCACATCTTCTCCCCCTTTGACAACAATGCCAAAGTGGAGGCATAAACATCTATGTTCTACTATGCTGCTCCCCCTAAGGAGTAGCATCCTTCAACACACCAATCCTAAAAAAAAAAATATCAATGTAAGACATGATTGATGTGGAGCACACACCTTTAGTTCACCTCTTGAAGAGGCAACACCCCTAATTCACCTCTCAAATAGGTAAAGGTAGCCTTTGGTAGAGGCTTGGTGAATATGTCTGCTAATTGCTCCTTACTGGAAATATGTTCCAGTACAACTTCTTTGTTTTGAACCTTCTCCCTCAAGAAATGATACTTGAGCTTGAAGTGCTTGGTTCTAGCATGTAAAACCGGATTCTTGGAGATGTTAATTGCACTTGTGTTGTCACAAAATATACTTACCAGTTTTGATACAAGAACTTTGAAGCCATTTAATATATGCTTCATCCAAATTGTCTGGGTGCAGTTCATAAATGCTGCAACATACTCCGCTTCTGATGTAGACTGAGAGATACAACTATGCTTCTTACTCATCCATGAGACTAGTCTACCACCAAGGAAGAATGCACCACCGGTTGTGCTCTTCCGGTCGTCCACATTACCAGCCCAGTCAGCATCTGTAAACACTTTTAGGTTGAAATCATTACTGTATGGGTACCATAATCCATAGTCAATAGTTCCCTTTAGATATCTCAAAATCCGCTTGACTGCTACCAAGTGGGATTCTCTTGGGATTTTCTAGAACCGTGTAGTAATGCCCACTGCATGTGCAATGTCTGGTCTGCTATGTACTACATAGTGCAATTTACCAATCATTGATCGGTATTCCTTTTCATTTACCAACCCTGAGTCATCCTCTTTTGATAATTTACAACCGGTCACCATCGATGTACCAACTGGTTTGCTGTCTTCCATGCCAAAGGTCTTCAACACCTCTTTGACATATTTGGATTGAGTGATAAAGATTCCATCTTTCATTTGTTGAATCTGTAGTCCAATGAAGAACTTAATCTCCCCTATAAGTGACATCCCAAATTCCTTTTTCATCTCATCTGCAAAATCATGACTCATCTTGTCATCTCCTCCAAAAATTATGTCATCAACAAATACCTCACAGATTAGAATCTGATCTCCTTCTGACTTCAGGTAGATATTACTATCCTCACTTGTTCTCTCAAATCCAATCTTCACAAGATGGGAGTGCAAGCATTCATACCATGCTCTAGGTGCCTGCTTTAGTCCATACAAGGCTTTATGTAGCCTACACACCATGTCATTGTCTTCTGATAGGGCAAACCCATCTGGTTTCTCTATATACACCTCCTCTTCTAGTATTCCATTCAGGAATGTATATTTTACATCCATTTAATATACTTTGAATCCCTTGAATGCTGCATATGCAAGAAGCATACGAACTCCTTCCAATCTGGCTATTGGAGCAAAGTTTTCTCCATAGTCTTCTCCTTCTTCTTGAGCATATCCTATACACACCAGTCTGGCTTTGTTTCTTACCACTGTGCCATCTTCATTCAACTTATTTCTGAAAACCCATTTGGTGCCTATGACATTTTTATGCTCAGGTCTGGGTACCAGAGACCATGTACCATTCTTTTCTATCTGGTCAAGTTCCTCTTCCATTGCCTTGATCCAATCTTCATCTTTATGTGCCTCTCTGAATGTTTTAGGCTCAAATTCAGAGATCAAGCAAGAGTTTTCTCTGACCTTTCTTTTTGTAAGAATTCATGCATCCTTGTCTCCTATGATCTGCTTTGGATCATGATTCATCTTTACATACCTAGGAATGATCTTAGTTGTTTCCTCTTGGTTTTCTTCTTCATCCTCATCTTCATCAGTATCAACATCTACCGGTGTAGGAGCACTATTACTGGTGCTAGCCTATTTTGCAACCGGTTCCCAAAAGGTTACTACCGGTTCATATCCTACTTGCTGACTGCCGGTTTCCTCAGATTTCTCAGAGGTTTCATCAACTCTAACATTGATGCTTTCAACAATTCTCTGAGTCCTATTGTTGAAACATTTGAGATCTTTTCTCTTTGTGGAATACCCTAGGAATAATCCCTCATCACATTTAGCATCAAACTTGCTCTGATGTTCACTCCTCTTGATATAACATTTGCTGCCAAACACTCTAAAGTAGCTTACCACTGGTGTCTTACCTATCCAATACTCATAAGGTGTTTTATCCTTACCCTTTTTGATGAGTACCCGGTTCATTGTGTAGACTGCAGTGCTCACCGCTTCTCTTCAAAAAGTGTGAGCAACTTTTCCTTGGATCAACATTGTTATGGCTGCTTCAACTACAGTCCAGTTGTTTCTCTTTGCTAGGCCATTCTGCTATGGAGTCCGGGGGGAAGACAATTGCCTCTTGATGTCGTTCTCTTCAGAATACTTGTTGAATTCACTGGAAGTGTATTCTCCTCCTTGATCAGTTCTCAGGCACTTAATCCTCTTACCGCTTTCTCTTTCTACCAGTGCTCGGAAGGCTTTGAACTTTCCAAAGGCTTTAGACTTGTCCTTCAAGAATGTGACCCACATCATTCTTGAGCAATCATCAGTAAGAATCATAAAATACCTATCTCCCTACACACTCCTAGTTTTCATAGGACCACACAAATCAGTATGCACAAGATCAAGTAAATTGTCTGCAATGAAAGGTTTACCTTTGAAGGTTGAGGAAGACATTTTCCCCAGTTGACACTCTCTGCACAAAGGATTCTCCGGTTTGCTCAGCATAGGCAATCCTCTAACTGCCTTGATCTTACAGGCCTTCACAATATTATCAAAGTTTACATGGCAAAGTCTCTTATGCCATATCCAGCTATCCTCAAACTTAGCCATTAGACATGTACTGACATTAGCATTTAGCTGAAATAGGTTACCTTTGGTCTGCATACCGGTAGCCATTAGTTCACCATTCTTTCCTTTGATTTTGCACACTCCATTTTTGAATTCCAGAGTGAGTCCATTATCATTCAGTTGAGCAACACTCAAAAGGTTGCTTCTGAGACCCTCTACCTAATACACATTGTCGACACTACTTCTCCATTCAGAGAGATGGACCCTCTGCCTCTTACCATACATGGTGCATCATTACCAAAACGAACCACACCACCATCATACTCTTCCAGAGATAGAAACTTACTCCGGTCACCAGTCATATTGTGAGAACAACCACTATCAATAATCCACTCATTGGAATTATCAAAGTGGGAGACAAGAGCCTTCTTGTTTGACACATCTTCCTTGACTGCTACAAACACAATATCTTCACTTTCTTCATCTTCTGATTCCTCATCATTGACACCTTCATCAACTACTACAAAATAGTTTCTCTGGTTTCCTCCTTTGAACTTCTTGAACCTCTCCGGTTTGTCCTTGTTATCACCATTAGGGAAGTTTACAACAATGTGTCCTATCCAGTTACAAGAAAAGAATTTCAAAGGAAGCTTACCTCTATATTTACCAGTTCCCTTGGGAAGTCTCTTGGCAAGAAGAGCTTCAAATTCCATCAGGATCTCCTCATCATCCATTTCTCTACTTTGTCTTGGTTCACCACGGGTACTAGCTTCTTTGCCTTTTCTACATGGTGCAGCAGATGCTCTGAAGGATGATTCAATCTTTTGAATACTGCCATCATAATTATTTATCTCATGAGCTGTTAACTTTTCAATGATGGAGTCCAGGGATACCTTTGTCTTGTCTACAGACCTCAACTCCTGAATAGAAGCAACCCTTATTGCGTAGACCAGTAATAAGGATCTCAAAACTTTGCTAACAACAGTGGAATCTTCCATTTTACCACCTGCACTCTTGATATCTCCAACAATAGTTTTGATTCTTATTCCATATTGTTGAA
Source organism: Cryptomeria japonica (assembly GCF_030272615.1). Lineage (NCBI taxonomy): Eukaryota > Viridiplantae > Streptophyta > Pinopsida > Cupressales > Cupressaceae > Cryptomeria > Cryptomeria japonica. The sequence continues at coordinate 592,494,093 of NC_081413.1, read as the reverse complement.
TGGTCTCTCCTTCAACCATCTGCATGTCTTCAAACTTTTCCCTGAGGCTTTCTTCCTTAGCTTGTTTCACATGCTCATCACCGCCATAGATATTCTCAAGGGCATCCCATACTTCTTTGGGATTCTCTTTATCCTGAACATCAATAAACTCAATGTCAGATAAACTGCTGATTAGGGCTTCCATGACTTTCCCATTCTCCTGAATCTCTCTCTTTTGATCATCGGTGAGAGTATCGGTATGGATAACATAAGCATTCTCAACATAGCTCCAGTGTTGAGCACCCATGCTTCTGATGAATATCTTCATTCTATCCTTCCATATTTTAAAGTTGTCTTTGTTGAACTTTGGACCTTCCCTCTTCATCATTAGAGTAGGATCTTTACCTCAAGTGGTTAAGCTTACAACATAGAGGACCTGGAAGATGCTCTGATACCAATTGATGAATCAATGATGAACAGTTAGTACCAAACTGATACTGAGAGGGGGGGTGAATCAGTATTGATAAAAACACTTTTCCTTGAATATGTTTGACTGAGAACACTGCACTTGACTGGCAAGCAATAACACCGGTCTAAACTAGATTACTACCGATTAAACACAACAAAAATGTGACAGACATAAACTAGTAACTCTTAGCTTTCCACACAATCTAACATCTTATATCCATTTCACCCATATGCATACACTAGTAATACATCAACAGAAATGTAAAGACTTACTGGTCAACATGCTTTACTGCTTGACAGAGAATAACAAAGCATCACATGAAAAACATCACACATAACACAGATATTTTTCATGTGGAAACCCAACTGGGAAAAACCACGATGGGGATGAATACCCACAAGCTGTTCTTTGAACCCTTTTGAAGTCCGCTCTGTTAGGAGCCTAGTTCGGTTAAAGACTTTACAATAGGTTCTGTTAGGAACCAATCCTTCTACGAATCACCTAGTTAAGGGATGGCTAAGATACCCAATTAAGGATTAAACCCTGTTAAAGGTTACCTTGTTAGAGGATTTTCAGAACTTAATGATTTTGAGTCACCATGTTAAAGGATTTACAACAAGTTGGTTAAAGCTACCATGTTAAGGGATTTTCCAACCATTGAAGTGGTTAGAGGTCAACAGGTATTACAATGATCTGGTAGCAACACTTCAATGCCAATGCAGATCCGCTTTAGTTCCTTCCTTCTGCAATCACACTCTGTAGGTATCTATTCTCTTATCTGGTCTGGCAAGAATCACGTATCTCTGTACTAGGATACACACACAACATTTTCCAACAACCTCAACATGAAGAACAACATTGACCTTATAGGAAACAGATAGGTCGGTAGCATAAACCCTAAACCCTAAACATTTAGGTTAAGCAATTTAGTCGGTTCAATCCTAACCATTGAACATATTGCATTGATTACAACAGTCTTGAATAGATCTCAAGACGTTCTCCAATGTTCATTCTTCACCACTTCTTGGAGGCTGATAACGCATCATGCGTTCTCCATTGTTTACAGAGACTTCACACATTCCCAAGGTAGATAGGATCAATCTTCTTCATGCAAGATCCTTCACGTGCACAAGGCTAACGTGGCAACACAATCTGTTCTTCATTATAATGCTAACTCATCACACAATGCCATCGGTTGAATCACATAGGCTTAGAATACTTCAACTGGAAACCTTGAGGCTAAGACTACAAACCGGTAGCCATACCATATGAAACCTTGATACAAAACTATCCATATACCGGTTCACATTCCAACATACTGGTTCACTTGGACAAACATACTGCTTCACTTTTTCACATATACCGGTTCACAACATCGTATTGGTTCTCTTGCAAGTTGCTTACTTCAATATACTGGTTCACTCTTCAGCATATTGACATCAATGACAACATACAATATCATCATTTCATCATACTCTGCACATATGCCAACATAATCATATTCCTTATGTTTTCTTTATGAATCAGTTAGCATGTTACATATGGTATGATAGCTACCAGGTTCAACATTGTACCTAAGATCTCACCACCACTTCATCAAGAAAAGAAAATTGAAACCAAAACATGTGGCATTTCATAGGATGTGGATTCGCCAAACCCCATGAAAAAAGATCTTGAACCAGAAACCCATCTTCTGATGGATGATCGGGACTAAATATGATTATGCTAGCTACTCACCCCCATCTAAAACTAAAAATTTGGTAGAATTTATTTTAAGAATTCAAAGAGAGAGGTGCAAATGGCCAACTTTGATTAAGAAAATAAATAAATCTTCCACCAAACTAAAAACCTGAATCATCTTTTGAAAACTCTTTTGGAAAAAGAATTGTAATGGAATGTTAGGAAGACCACTGAGTCCCCACCCTAGGATATCTACTTATCTCTTCGAATTTTGATGGGAAAGAAGAGCTCATCACTAGTGATTGTTGGCAGTGGGCCAGCGTCCCTCGTGGGAATTCAACCTCATGTGGATTCTATAAGTCTAGTGGTTGTATCGGGCATTGATAGGTCGACCAATTGGTGCAACGACAACCCTAGCTTGTAAAAATTGGTATCAGAGCTTGGTCACAAGTTTGAATCACACAGGATGTGGTGAGTGAAGCTGGGAGAGGGATTGTTGGTAGTGGGCCAACATCCCTCTTGGGGATTCATGACATGGTTTAACAACCTCTTGTGGATTCTATAAGTCTAGTGGTTGTATCGGGCATTGACAGGTTGATCTTTTGGTGCAATGACAACCCTAGCTTGTAACAGTGATGGTAGTAGCTCTTAGATAGAGTTTTTTAATTGTAATAACAATCAGAGAAGTATGTAAACATTTTGGAATGAGTAATAAAAACTAAATTTTTGTTATGTATGTAACTTTATGATTATTTACTTTCAGTTGAAATTGCAATGAAATAGAATATAAAATAGAACACTCTTAAACATTCTCAGGGAAGAGAACTATAACATGGACAATTCTAGAAATGATATCTAGGAATCTGGACCTGTAGACACCCCCATGTGGCTAAGTTGGATCAACTTATTACCATGATGAATCAAACTTAGGCGAGACTCATGAATTTGGAACAATGGATAATCATGAGTCAACATGAAACCATAGAAGAAGAGAAGGAATCCCATAGTAGGGATAACTTCAGTAGGCATGAACATACCAGGCATAGTGACCAACAAGGAGAACAATTGGAAGCTCAAGATAAAGTTGAAATAAGGAAACAATTGGCCCCTGAGTTAACGAATGATATGAATATGGTCACCCCACCTAAGTTCAAGGGCTCGATGTTGGGAGATGCCACTGAATACTGGTTGATAGAAATGGAGAAGCATTTTGAGATTATAAATTACTTTGAAAACATAGAGTAGTTTGGGGAGATTTTTAGTTGTCCCATGAATTGGCCACATGGTGGGAGAATAAGAAGTCTGAGCTAGGCCTAAAACCAACCCACATGTTATGGAAGCAATTCATGGAAATATCTAGGCAAATATGGTTACCCCAACTATCCTTTAACCAAAAATTGATGGACTTCCAAGACCTTAGGCAAGGGGAGCTCTCAATTAATGAATACTGGGAGAAATTCACTCAGCTGTTAAAATATGTGCCTTAGTATCAAGAAGATGAATGATTCTAGATCCAAAAATTCACAATGGGACTTAATAATCACATTGATGGATTGGTAGATATCTTAACACCTACTACTATGGATGAGGTTTATGAGAAGGCAGTAAGACAAGAACAATGGCTTGAAAATGATGGTGCCCTTAGATATAGGAGTGAAAAGAAGGCTAGGTGGACTCAACCATCTCAACCTTTCAAAAGGAAGGACAAAAAATATGAATCTATAAAGATGGGTGAAAAAGGATACAAGCAAAATAAACAAGATAAGAAAGGATATAATCATTCTAGAAAGGAAGTGGATACCTATTTCAAGGGTATTGAAAGGAGAGGACCACTAGGTGGATTCTTTACATGTGGTGGAGATCATTATGTAAACCAATGTCCAACCAAGAACTAAGGCGGGTAATAACAGAGAAATCCATTTCCATCACAACAAGTAGCTTTTTAGTAAAGAATTCATGTGGTTTTAGAGAACAAGCAGGTAGAGTTTCAAATCACGCCAATTGAAACAATATATATGTTATCCAAAAACCTGGTAACTATTCTTATAGAAATCGGTACCACAATTTTTTTTATAGCACCCAAGTCATTAAGTAGGTTTCCAAAAAGGGTTGGTTATATGACCAACTCTTGAACAATATAATATTCCAATCAGTTGAGAGCTTAGGTAGAGAAATGTTTGTTTGAGGCTAGGATTTTACTTCTAGGATTCACAACTGAGGTCAATTTGTATGTAGCACCCTTAGGTTCCTACAATGTGATACTAGGAATTAACTGGTTGTGGAGGCACAAGGCCGAGGTAGTCTGATTTTCTAAAACTATAAAATATTTGGATGACCTTGGAAACAAGGTGCATCTCCACGCAACTTAGCAGGAGAGTTCAAGGTACAAAAAAATTCTACTATGCAGTTGAAGCAGAGTAATAGAAAGGGGTGTCAAATGTTTCTCATTAGAATGTGAGAGATGGGGGAACTAGGGAAGATTGTGTTTCAAGATGACATGATGATAAATGAGTCATCCACCTCCAAAGGATTAGGGTTTGATGAGGCTAGCAAGACAAAAGAGTCATTCATAGAAAAATACCCTTAATTTTAGGATTATCAAGATGTATTTCCGAAAGAATCACCAAGTCTACTATTGAAAAGATTATTTGATTGTTCTATTGATTTGGTGACAGGAGAAGAAATTGTGTCTAAGGCACCTTATCGTATGACAATCATTAAGATTATAGAATTAAAGGCACATTTACAAGAACTAATCGACAAAGAATTGATTCTACATAGTGTACCACCTTGGGTGGCTCCAATAATATTTGTGAAGAAAAAAGGCATGACCATGTGTCTATGTATTGATTACTGAATGCTCAACAAAGTTACTATAAGGAATAAGTATCCTTTGCCACATATCTATGATCTGTTTGATAATATGTGTGGGGCTACAATATTTTCTAAGATAGACCAGTGGTTAGGATATCATCAACTTCAACTAGAAGAAGAAGACATTCATAAAATAACTTTCAGAACTTGATATGGGCATTACAAGTTTATATTTCTACCCTTTGGGCTCACCAACACCCCAACGATATTTATGAACCTTATGAATAGTGTGTTTAGAGACTACCTTAACAAATTCATTCTAGTATTTTTAAACATCTTCATCTAATCTAAGAACGAGGAAGAACATTTTCAACATTTGCAAATGGTTCTGCAATGACTTCGAGAACACAAGTTATATGTAAAATTATCTAAGTGTACCTTCTTCCAAAAGAAAGTACAATATCTAGGGCATATCATCTCTATTGAGGGCATAGTGATAGATTTGATAAAAATTAAAGTTATACTAGAATGGCCAACCTTGAAGAAAATGCAAGAAGTGAGAAGTTTCATGGAGTTGGCATGATATTACAAGAAATTTGGAATGAATTTCTCTCAGATAGCCCACCCCATCACTACAGTCCAAATAAAAGGAAAAAGGTTTGAATAGACTGAGAAATGTAAGAAGGCTTTTGAGTATTTTAAGTAAAACTTAATGATAATACCTAACTTGAAAGTGTTAGATCTAGAAGGACATTTCATGGTAGTTATAAAAGTTTCAGGAGAAGGACTAGGGGTTCTCATGCAGGATGGGAAGGTAATCACCTATGAGTCAAGAAATTTGAAAAATTGTGTAGCACCATAAATTCCCATTGGGCCAATTTACACCACATGTTTGTGCCCCTACTTTAACACATCTCCCCCTCATCTCTTATCTAGGTTCATTCAGTGCCTTAACTTCAATTTTTATGCCATATACACCTCCTAATTGATCCTCTGGAGCTATGTCCATCTCCCTAGGGATAGGTGGCTCTATGTGACTGTTGGAGGTCGGCCTAATCCGTAAATTGACCTAGGATCTTATAGATAAAGGAATTTGATCAATTCATTTCAATCTAAGTCTCCATATTCAAGTAATCAAACATTGAAGTGTTCATTATCAAGCATTTCTAGAGATCTTCAGGGCTGCATTTTCTTCATTCAGCCATTGTGGAGCAAGTTACATCATTCATATGCAAGCATGTGTGTGCGATTAGGGTTTTATAATTTTCATGCCATTTCATACAACACATGTGATTACATTCAAGAATCAAAGCACCATTATTAGTCATTGCAGATCTAAGGTATATCTTTCCATTGTTTATTTCAGTATTTGCAATATTTCATTCAGGGTTAATTCCTAAACCGGGGTTTGACTTAGACAAACCCTTGTCCCCAACCTATTTCACTTCTTTGTTGTATGTAGGAACAAGTATGGAGTTGCAATCTCCAGAATTGGCTTTATTTACAGTAATGAATCAATTCCTCATTGAAGGGTGAAAAGTGTGGAGGACCATGGCGATCGTCTCTACGGTCTCAACAAATTAGGAGCTCATCCTAGGAACAAGTCTAAATACTCTTATAATCCTCAGATCCAGGTTCAAGGCTCGATTCGATGACTGGAGCTCACTGTTTACGCATAATTACTTCAATTCTAGCCCATTTACCCTAATTTCAACATCTTCAACAATTCAATTCAACTTAAGGGAAAGAAGAGGCACACTTAAAACCCCCTTGGAATTAGATCAGAATCCAGATCTATTAGGTTTAGATCCATCTAATTCCTATCTTTCCCTAATGTAATGGTCCCTAATATTTTAACCATTACATTTTGGTGAACCCAACTCCTTACACCTTTATTTATGATTTATGTTCTCAGATCTGAGTATTTATACAATTTACAATTCAAATTTACATTCACAAGTTTATTTATTTATATTGAATTTCATAGATTTAAAGGTTAAATTCACAAAACCCCGAATTTTTTATTCTAAAATTGTGCTTGTGGGTTGTCTAAGTTGGATTAATTATTTCAGATCTGATTGTGAACATTTCAATTTTTAATTTTGCATCATAGATCTTATTTTAATCAAATTACTTAAATTTAGAGGTTTGATTCAAAAAAACCATAATTTATTTTTGTTAATTTGACTTGTGGATTGCATAATTTTTAAAATTCATTTTCAAATATGATCTTTATGATATGTTATGCCTATGATTTAGAGGCATTTATCTTTCAAATTCACAAATCAAATTGCTTAATGAATTGGTTAATCAATCACTTTTCAAAATTTTGCATTGTTTAATCACAATTTTCAAATTCGAAATTCAAAATTTCCCTCCTTTATTCAATTTTCCATGCATATGTTGAGTCCACACTACTTTGGTTACATGACTTATGCTTTTATTGTTTCATCATAAGTGCATATGGAGTTATTATCTTATGTTGCTAGTTCAATTTCAAGTTACATTAAAGATGTTCATGATGTTCCCTTTCATGCATGTGATGATAACTTGATGAATAATGATGAAGAATAGATACCCCAACCGGTACTGAGAGGGGGGGGGGGGGGTGAATTAGTACAGATAAAAACTCACTTAAAACTTATCTAGCTAAAGCAAAACCAACTGGTTATCACCATTACTGAACTTAACTATGACAATACTAGTCAAATTCAGTAAGACACCAGACACCATAATCGGATAAGACTGAATACTTCAAATACTATCATTAGACAATATCAACTTCACCCATAAACATATACATGTGATATGCTGGTATTACCATAACATATTGACTCTACATGCATAATCTTTCAACCAAAAAATTCACAAGCATCACATGAAAAATGCATAACACATAACACACAAATTTTTCACGTGGAAACCCAAATGGGAAAAACCACGGTGGGGATGAATACCCACAAGCTTATTTTGAACTCTTTTGAAGCTCGCCCTATTAGGAGCCTAGTCCGGTTAAAGAATTTACAATAAGGTTCTGTTAGGAACCGATCCTGTGAGAGATCACCTTGTTAAAGGTTGTGTGTGGGGGAAAAAGCGAGACTAGGTTATCATGCCCTAATCCTACCTTTTGTCACACATTACAGAATACGAAAGAGCCTAGAGGTATCACATAATTGGCTACTTCTTTTTGTGAAAGAGAGAGCCACGAGCTACCTATTAGGATTTCTATTCCTTTGTTGTTATTGAAAGGTAAGATTATGCAAGTTCAATTCCTAACCTTAAAATGCAAGTATGAGCTAACAACAAGACTGCAGAATTGAACTTAAACAATGGAAAGCTGTAAACACAAGGATAAGACAAGAATGCAAATGCATACCTAGAGTCAAAATCTGAGTGGAAATGTTCGGGACGGGGGTGCGGGCGCCACTGTCCTGATTCTGCACCTGAAACTACACCTGAAACTGCTGTTTTGCACTCTGGAAACTGTTTGAAATGCTGTCTGTCAGGAGGACCAGGGCGCCCAGCACCTCTGTCCCAGGGACCAGGGCACTCAGCGCCCCTGTCCTGGCAGGACCAGGGTGCCCCACGCCCCTGTCCCGGTGTTCTGCTCTGCAATTTGATGTGGGGTGCTGTCTCGACCTGCTTTTTCCGGATCTGCAACCTGCGGCGTCGTCCGAGTCTCGAAACCTGCACTTATATCTAAAAAAGGTGTTTGGGCGGCTATATAGGGTTTTGCCTTAGTCAAACCCCTGTTTCAGTGATTTCCACCTCCACGAATAGCCAAGTTGTATTGTAAAAGTAATGTGTGTGCAGACCTTGTGTGTGTGCAAGAGCTAAAATGCAAGTAAGCAAACTAGAGCAACCTAGAAAGTAAACCCTAATTGCTTGTTAATGATAATGTGAATGCTCTAAATCAAGATGCAAAGTGATCTAAAGCATGAATAAATGAGATATTGAAGCTTATGCAAAGACATGAAAACAACATGAAATCATACCCAACCCTCAAGGGAGGAGTACAAGCCAATCTTCAGTCGGTAATCTCCTATTGTTCTTCAATGTCTTCCAAGCCCTAAATGGATGAATGGATTTGATAAATGCTTGATAGAGGGATGTTGAAAGTTGTTGAAGTCTTCAAAGATCTGCTCTTTCGCTGCATATGAGGTTCCTGAAAACAAAATTCGGATCCTTTCAAATGAAGAAAGAGAGCTCTTATGTATGAAACCCTAGGTCTTAATTCCAACTTTTGGCCGACCTACAGATTGAATATCCCGCCAATTTCTTGGGGTTAAGCTTTATTTTATGATTGGATCGCGCTCCTAAAATTTCGGGAAAAATGTCCGGGACCGTGTGCACTCCAGGCGCCACGGTCCCGACAACTTTTCACCAAATTTTTAGGGCCGTTAGATATGATGATTTTAGAGAGAGTCCCGAAGTTACAGGTGATTTCGAGATGTTTTGACCCCCGAAATCAAGCCCCCAAGCTTAGAATAGGGCCTAATTAGGGTTTTTGATTAAGTAGTGTATTGGAAGAATAAAATGAAAGGGGCACACTTTAATGAAAGGGCCCGACTTTATGATGTGGAAAATGATGAAATAGAACCTTTAGACCTAATTAATATGATTAATTAAGTGCTAAAGGGGAAATACAATGCAAAATGCAACTGCGCCAAGGCGGGTGCTAAACTAGGTGTTAAATTGTACTGCTTTAGCAAGTGCGTACAATTTATGATGTTACATTTAGCCCCCACTTTAGCGGTCATATGAGTACTACGTGCATATACAAGCTAAAGTATAGAAAGTAAACATCATTTGAAAAAGGATATATCCATAAGTTGTCGGACGAAGCCCCCAGCGGTATCTGCAGTACACAGTTAGGAACTGCACCCTACAAAACACACGTTAGATCACAAAATCACCTAATGCTTACTAAGGAAGGTGATGAAATTTGCGAGTAGCTATATGCCCCCCCCTGTTTCGACTTGCTTATTAGGGAGGTGAAACAGGGTAGCATGTTTACTTACGACAAATTGTGTAAGAGAGTGTTGATGAGGGATGTTCACTGAAAAGGCTTCATCAGAGCACTTTTTGGAACATCCCGAGAGTAGGGGAGCGAAAATACAATTCCTACGCAACAAATGGTTTGAAAATCGCATCTCCCAAACTCAAGTTATGATGAAATGAGTGAAAGAGGAAAATTAGGGTTTTGAAAGTAAAGGTAAAGGAATGAACGTATATACCTTTGAAAGTGACATTTGCATTTGTCACTTTGTTGATTCTGAGTATTGTTCATTGCAGCGGAGCCCACATAGCCATCATCATGCCTTCACGATGACCGGAGCGTCCCACAAGGATTGAGATCATGCGACAGGACGTGATCGACAACGAGCCACTGGACGAGGTGAGTTGACTGAATGTTGACTTTTGATTTTCTGCATTTGACTTTCTGGGATCGTTTGCTGGCCTTGGAACCCGATCGTGGGTCCCACACAGGGCGCCATGGTCCCTTTGGGGCGCCATGATCCCTTCAGGGCGCCATGGTCCCCTCAGGGCGCCATGGTCCTTTGAGGGTGCCATGGTCCCTGACAGGGCGCCATGGTCCTTTCTGGGCGCCATGGTCCCTGACAGGGCGCCATGGTTCCTTCAGGGCGCCATGGTCCCTGACAAGGCACCATGGCCCCAATCAGGACTTGGCGAGAGATACCAAGGTTAGCATACGATGTTCGACAGTTTTGCATGAATGATTTTTGATGATTGGGTACTGATTATAGTTATGTTTTTGTGATGCAGGGTCTCCCGTATATGAGAGAGCACACGGCGGGACAAATTCTACGCAGTTTACGAGATCAGATTCCCCGACTCACTTAGGCAGAGAGAGACACATTGTCGATAATAGGTTTGTGGTCTATGATTCTTATGCCGGCCATCCGATTTCATCCCGCGATGCTGATGGCATTCATGGAGCGATGGGATCCTGACACATGCACGTTCCAGCTTCCAGTAGGGGAGATGACGGTGACACTTGAGGATGTGTACCGCATTCTTCGCCTACCGATTAGAGGAGCTACCGTGACATATGCGACCGATCGGTCAGTAGAGGATCATCAGAGGGAGTAGGTATATTGCATAGGGAGAGTCATGCCGAGCAAGATGAGAGGTCGTATCATGGTCAGCTGGCTCTTACATCCTACAGGAGAGGTGCCCCTCATGAGACGTCTTATGATACCCATCATTGCACTAGCTGTCTGCCCTAATGGGCGAGGTACACACATGCATGGGGGTCTCACGTGGTGCATCAGGGCTATGGAGAGACACAAGAGAGTATATGCCTGGGGTCGGAGTATGCTTGCACATCTCTATCACGACCTCGAGGAGTATGTTTTCGGATAGGGTTGCAGCTTGATGACATGCACACTTCTGCAGGTGTGGATATTTGAGCACTTTACATGCACCAGGCCTGTCGGCTATCCGATGAGTATGGCTAGCGAGCGACCTAGGGTATTTTCTTATCCACTTACCAGCGAGTGGAGATTTGGAGATTTATTGTATTGGAGAGTGATAGTTGTCAGATTGACAGCCGAGGTGACCGTGTGGAGACCATATCTGCGGATGCACAGATGGGATGGGATGGAGAGATAGTTAGCATGCCTATAGAGGAACCACCTACTGAGAGGACGATATCCACACATCATAGTCCCATTCTACTTCGACCGAGTACGGAGGCAGTTCGGGCTAGAGCAGTGTGTCCCAGTCGATGTGCCCATCTACACTCGACACTCGCGAGTCCTTCCAAGACCCAGAGCAGTAGCGAGACCGACGATAGATGATATCGAGATCATAGATATAGAGGGGTCCGATCAGGATGTGGTCACTGATTATGCTGCAGACCCCGGGGCACAACGCAGGTATCATTCCTGGTTTGTGAGATCATACCCAGGACCTATCTTTCCACCAGATCACCCGATAGGCTATCCAGGTCCATGGAGGCATGGAGACCGAGATGAGGATCAGGGATCCAGGTCAGAGGAGCCAGAGGAGGGAGAGGGTCATGAGGAGGCAGGAGGTCTTGATCCGCCTATAGGAGATCAGCCTAGTGCCGAGGAGGAGGAGGACGAGGATGACGATGAGGAGGAGAGAGATGATGATGAGGAGAATGAGGATGCAGATGAGGATGAGGATGACGAGGAGGATGAGGATAGAGAGGAGGAGGAGGAGGATAGAGATGATGAGGAGGAGTCAGATGCAGCTCCTCACCATTCAGGGGATGATACCGTAGCCTTAGATCCTCCCGTTATTCCCCAAAAGGGGGAACACGAGGCGCTACGAAGACCTATACCTATCGCGCACAGATCATTCGAGCGTGGGGAGCCTAGTAGTTCCTAGTCACAGATGCTACCATATCACGATCCCTACTGGCGTGAGGGAGATCCAGGTATAGTAGGTTTAAATTGATTGATTGATGTTTTGATGATATAAAATGGTATTGACACAAAATCTGTTCTACTGCTACAGCTAATGTGCAGGAGTGGCGCTCCTTGATCTAGCAAGCAGTGACAGATATCTCTACGACAGCGCAGATCCCTAGTTCCTCACAGGTTGCTTATAGACCTCAAGGGAACGCGAGTCGGCATGATGATTTGTTTTCCCCATTTTGAGTACAGGTAGAGATATGGAGGGAGAGAGAGCGGGCTCTATCAGAGGACCTTCAACGAGCACAACGTGATCTAGCAGTAGCTCAGGCTGAGGATACCTCGTATCGCGCTATCCTTATGGATAGGGATCGTAGGAGTTCCTCTCGGAGCCATTCACGATCTATATCACGGTATACCCCCATGGGTCCACCTGCATGGCCGGATCAGGAGGGAGCATCTAGTCGTCACTCTCCAGCCACTAGCCCTAGGGATAGGAGATGATTTTATGATGTAGGGTAGGTCACATTTTGGATGTGTAGTGACCTACCTTGGTATATTGATCCATATATATATATATATATATATATATATATATATATATATATATATATATATATATATATATATATATATATATATATATATATATATATATATATATATATATATATATATATACATGCTTCTTTGTTTCAAACGTGTTATCTTTAATGCCTAAACAATGTGTATTGTGATTAAAGTTAATACATTTGGTAGATGTACATGTATGTTCTGAATTTAATTTCCATGTGATTGATTTCTCAATGCTCCATGATTAAATTGATACATGTGTGACTTAATTAAAATATTTAATCAAGTACTACATTGATGATAAGGAAGAAAGTATGTATTAAGCCTACGAATCATATAACCAATGTGATTTAATTTGAATTTAAACACAACATGACATGTTTCAACTTAACACATAAAAACATTGTATAATATGTCAACATAATGAAAATGTAAATCCATAAATGAATTCAAGACAAACCATAAAGTAAAGACACATGCTTGTCAGGAACGAAGCAATATAGATTAAACAAAACATCATTTAATTCTACTTGCTCTAACAAAGATATGTTAACATATTATCCAATTTTGAAGAAGTGAGAAAGGAAATAGATAAATGATAAGGAATGAGGAATTAAGCATAGTATCTACGCAAGTGCATAGCGTTTATAGGGTCTTTAAGAGGCGTACCGTCTACATCCGCTATTTTGTAAGCACTTGATCCATAATCTTCAATAATGATATACGGTCCAAGCCAATTAGGACTGAATTTTCCCTTTTCTTCAAGTAAGGTATTCACATTGCGCTGATTCTCATAGAGCACTAAGTCACCCACTGAGAAGGAACGTTGAATAACCTTATCATTATAGTTTCGTTGTAGAGTTTTGTGATATGCTTGAATATGCTTAAGAGCATTTATACGCTGTTCATCAAGCATCTCAAGCTGTTAAAGTCTTTGTTCTCTATAGGAGTCATCATCTATTATACCTTTGAGAGAAACTCTAAGTGATGGAATCTCTAATTCTAAAGGCATAATAGCATCAGCACCATAAACAAGATTATAAGGAGTAGTTCCCGTGGCAATTCGTACACTCGTTTGGTAGGCCCAAAGAGCATAGATTAGCTGAGTACTCCAATCCTTACCATGCTTATTCACAGTTTTGTGAAGAATTTGTTCGATTATTTTATTGGATGATTCGGCTTGACCATTTGATTGAGGATAGTATGGTGTAGAAAATCGATGTTTGATATGATATTTCTCGAGGAATTGCTTCACGTCTTTATTCTTAAATGATGTCCTATTATCAGAGATTATAGTGGAAGGTATCCCAAATCAAGAAATAATGTTTTCTAGAAGAAATCGACAAATCACTTCAGCTGTAGTGGAGCGAAGAGGAACAACTTCTACCCACTTTGTAAAGTAATCTGTTGCAGTTATAATGAAAACATGTCCTTGAGATGAAGGAGGAGAGATTTTACCGATGATATCCAACCCCCATGTAGAGAAAGGCCAAGAAGCTACCTGAGAACGGAGTTCTTGGGCAGGAGCATGAATCAAATTATTGTGTTGTTGGCATTGGTGACATTTCTTAACAAATGAAAAAGAATCCTGCTGCATAGTTTGCCAATAATATCCCATTTGAAGTAATCTTTGAACCAAGGATTTACCTCCAAAATGCCCCCCACAGGCACCTGAATGCGCCTCTTCAAGAGCAATAGGGATTTCTGATTTGTTAAGATAGCGAAGGAGAAGACCGTTATAACCCCTTCGGTAAAGAACATTAGAAAGAATGATATACCTAGCAGACAACTTGCGAACTCTAGCCCTAGTGTTCCTATTGGCGGAATCAGGAAAGGTACCATCAATCAAGTATCTTACGATATGCGAGTACCATTCATCTGAGTCTACGAAGTCACAACATGTCACCAGGCTGGAATCATCTACAATAGCTGGAGAAGTAAGGTTGTGAATAACAAATTTAAGATCAACCATAGGGTCCTCTAAAGATATAAGAGAAGCCACACACGCCATTGCGCCCGCATGTTGATTATCTTTTCGAGGAACAGGATCTATGGTGTAAGAATCAAATTTTTGTAACAAAGAGATAGCAAGGTCTTTATATTGTGATAACTTGTCTTGTTTCGCTTGATACAGTCCTGTTACTTGTCTTATAATCCGTTGAGAATCTCCAAAAATATGTATGTGTTTTATATTCAAAGCTAAGGCTGCCTTTATTCCTGCTATAAGAGCCTCATACTCAGCAATGTTATTGGTACATAAGAAATTGAGACGGTAAGATAAGGGAATAGACTTTTTTGTAGGAGAAATCAGAACGACACCTGCCCCCGATCCCGTACGACACTTAGAGCCATCAAAGTATAACTCCCAAGTTTCATCTTTCTCTGTACAAAGGATGAAATCGTCGGGAAAAGACTCAGGGTTAGGGAAGGAGAAAGGTGAAGGGGCCCCAGCTAAGTGATCGGTCAACACTTGCCCTTTAATTGCCCTTTGTGAAACAAATTTAAGGTCAAATTCAGTTAACATCATAACCCACTTAACTAGGCGTCCTGATAAATCGGTTTTAGAGAAAAGATGCTTCAACGGATCAAATTTTACCATGACATGGACTTCTGAATTTAAGAGATAATGTCTCAATTTCTGAGTCGCAAACACCAAGGCCAAGCATTGTCTTTCTATCGCAGAATATCGGGTCTCATAATCGAGTAAGGTACGACTTATATAATAAACCGGACACTCCTTACCATCTTTATCATGTTGTGCCAATAATGCTGCAAGAGCATGAGAGGATGCAGCCGTATAAAGAAGGAAGGGTTTAGAAGGTTCAGCTGGTCGAAGGATAGGAGGATTAACCAAATACATTTTTAAATCTTCAAATGCTTGCTGACAATCCTCATTCCATTGAAAAGTGATATTCTTTTTGAGAAGTTGAGTGAAAGGAAAAGTACGATCCGCAAGTTGAGATACAAACCTACGAATAGCTTGAATTTTTCCTTGTAAGCTTTTGAGTTGAGACACATTTCTAGGAGGTGGCATGTTGACAATAGCATCTATTTTCTTAGTATCCACCTCAATCCCACGATGCGAAACTATGAATCCTAATAGTTTTCCACTATCCACACCAAAAACACATTTTCGGGGATTCAAGCGCATGTGATATTTATGAATTCTTTCAAAGATTTGACGAAGGATCTTAATATGATCTATGCGAAGAATGGATTTGGCTAAAACATCATCAACATAGTCTTCTAAAACCTTATGCATGTAATCGTGAAAGATAAGGTTCATCGCTCGTTGATAAGTTGCGTCGACGTTTTTAAGTCCGAAAGGCATCATTATCCAACAAAACGTACCCCAAGGAGTGGTGAAAGCGGTTTTGAATTGATCTTGAGGGTTAATGAAAATTTGATTGTATCCTGAAAAACCATCCATGAAGGATAACAAGGCATGTCCTGCCGTAGAATCAACTATCATGTCAATGTTTGGAAGAGGGAAATCATCTTTTAAAGAAGCTTTATTTAAATCTCGAAAGTCGGTACACATTCTTATTTTATTATCTGGTTTAGCCACAGCGACAATATTTGAAATCCACGGGGAATAATCAATAGGGCGGATAAATCCAGCCTCCAATAATTTTTCAATCTCAGCCTTAACAAGCAGAGCCACCTTAGGATTCATTTTTCGAATCTTTTGTTTCACGGGCTTAGCATCAGGAACTAAGACAATATTATGGGTAACAATCTTAGGATCTATACCAGGCATGTCAGAGTATGTCCAAGCAAAGATCTCGAGGAATTCATGCAATAAATCTTCATATTGTTTTTGTTCCTCTTCATCCAAACATTTTCCAATTTTAATAACTTTTTCTTCATTGCAAGGATCCATCTTAACATTAGTGGTGTCACTTATGAGAAGATTACTTTGTTGAGGAGTATCCTTTAGTTGAGGGAATTCTTTCACAATCTCATCATTATCAATCTATTTTCCAAAGTAGGCTTCAGTGTTCAGACAATAAGGAAGTCCCCTATTGTGTTGATAACGAGGAAGAGTATCATATGCTCCTAAAAACTCAGCTAAAGCATCATCGGTAGGGAAAACATCCAAAGCACAAGTACACGAAGGATCTTCATCAATATACTCGGGGTGTTGCATTGATAGAGATGTAGAAAGAGAAGGTGGTTTTTCATAAAGAGAAGGTGGTTTTTCATAAGACAAAGAATCAAACCCTTCAGAATTGGAAGTGCGGGGAGAAGAAGTTTGAGAAGTGGCCACGAAGTTATTACTCATAGGTTCAGGTAGTGTTGATTGATTTTTAACTTCTTCCTTCTTTTCAGCTTTAAACTCTCTAGAAGGAACCTTATATTCACCTACAAAGGTGGGATTAAAATCAAGAGATCCCAATCGTTGTCTGCGAGAATCTTCTCAAGGTCAAAATCCTTCTTATGTGTAGTTTCAAGTCGAGAAGAGTCTTCTTCAGGAGCTCCAGACTCATCCAAAGAATTTTGATCATCAGAGAGCGAGGATTCATCGATAGGTATCTTGCTTAAAGAGTCATCACTAGACGAGAACGGCTTAGAAGAACCCCCTTTGGAAGTAGATGTTTGCAAACAAGCTTGAAAATTAGTATCACCTATCAAGGTATATGTCTTATTGTTATAAATAAATTTAACTTGTCTATGCAATGTAGAGGGGACAACTTGCATACTGTGAATCCAATGTCTCCCTAATAACAAGTTGTATGTTAGATTTCCCGACATAACATGGATAGGAGTAGGCAAAGTAACAGGTCCCACTGTGATGGGTAAGGTGATAGTACCTAATGAAGTTTTAGCCACATTATCAAAGCCTCGAATAGGACGAGAGTCTGACTCAATTAGAGATGTATCCACATTCATCTTATGCAAAAGATTAATGCTACACACATTAAGACCAGAGCCATTATCTACTAGTGTTCGTCTTATAGCAGTATCTTTCATGATAACCACAATCATCAAGGGATCATATTGATGTTGGATTTCACTAGTAGGCAACTCATCTTGGGTAAACACAATTTGAGCTTTAGGATTCATCACAGAGTTAACCAAAGATGCTATATTACTAGATGTATTCGATGGAGGAACATTCAAATCTTTAAGGCATCTTGTAACATTCCATGATGAGCGGAAGAAGTTTGAATCAAATCCCAAAGGGATATCTTAGCAGGGGTAGCTTTAAGTTATTCTATGAGATCATATTCCTTGCCAAGAACTTGTGAAATACGTGGAGCTTGCGGAAGAATTGGTTGAGGATTCGGAAGGGAAACTGGAATAACAGGAGGAGGACTAGGCTGCCTATTATTTTTGGTATGATAAGTATGGGCAACCGCATGATAACTCTCTCTAGTTATTTGCTTGGCATAACTATAAGGACTTATAGGTTTTCTTCCTTGCATAGTGATGATTGGTTTATTCGGAGTACGAAAGGAATCATGATCATACCCTCCTTGGACAGTTAGGAGAGGTGATTTAGGAACTTGAAAGGTGGGAGAAGGATAAGCACCTTGGAGTTCAAAGAGAGGCTTTTTATGCTCATTCAAGTTTATCATGTTAACCAATTTAGAGGTTTTGTTTTTGTTTAGAGATTTCGATAAAGCCACAAAGTCATCAAGAGCGTCATCCAACAAAGCATGATCATATCTATTAAAAGGTTTATCTTTTGATTCAAAAGGAGACATCTCCTCATAGAGGGGATTGTTGAAAACAACCATGTTACTATATTTAGTGGAAGAGTTGATAGGAATGTACCCTTGAGAGGACTCATTCAACTTATCTTTCTCATCACAACGAAATGGCATAGTAACAAGGTTTATGAGTTTTTGGTAAAATGAAGGTTTGGCATCTTTAGGGTTCAAAAACTCATCTAAAGCTTCATCTAATTCATCTTGGCTATACTCATAATAATCATCATAAGCATGAACATTTTGCAAATAAAAGTCGGACATTTTGAAATAAAAATTGCATGAAATTTAAACACACAATGCAAAGAAACACACTCTTTTTTTTTTTATTCTTTTATTTTTTATTTTTAATGAAAATGAAATGAAAACACACTAAATCTAGATCTAGATCTAACAAATGCAATGCAAGAAGAAGCAATGATAGTTTCACGTTGGGTTCACCAAAATGTGTGGGGGAAAAAGTGAGACTAGGTTATCATGCCCTAATCCTACCTTTTGTCACACATTACGGAATACGAAAGAGCCTAGAGGTATCACACAATTGGCTACTTCTTTTTGTGAAAGAGAGAGCCATGGGCTACCTATTAGGATTTCTATTCCTTTGTTGTAATTGAAAGGTAAGATTATGCAAGTTCAATTCCTAACCCTAAAATGCAAGTATGAGCTAACAACAAGACTGCAGAATTGAACTTAAATAATGGAAAGCTGTAAACACAAGGATAAGACAAGAATGCAAATGCATACCTAGAGTCAAAATCTAAGTGGAAATGTTCAGGACGGGGGCGCGGGTGCCACTGTCCTGATTCTGCACCTGAAACTGCACCTGAAACTGCTGTTTTGCACTCTGGAAACTGTCTGAAATGCTATCTGTCAGGAGGACTAGGGTGCCCAGCGCCTTTGTCCCAGGGACCAGGGCACCCAGCGCCCCTGTCCTGGCAGGACCAGGGCACCCCACGCCCCTGTCCTGGTGTTCTGCTCTGCAATTTGATGTGGGGTGCTGTCTCGACCTGCTTTTTTCGGATCTGCAACCTGCGGCATCGTCCGAGTCTCGAAACCTGCACTTATATCTGAAAAAGGTGTTTGGGTGGCTATATAGGGTTTTGCCTTAGTCAAACCCCCATTTCGGTGATTTCCACCTCCACAAATAGCCAAGTTGTATTGTAAAAGTAATGTGTGTGCAGACCTTGTGTGTGTGCAAGAGCTAAAATGCAAGTAAGCAAACTAGAGCAACCTAGAAAGTAAACCCTAATTGCTTGTTAATGATAATGTGAATGCTCTAAATCAAGATGCAAAGTGATCTAAAGCATGAATAAATGAGATATTGAAGCTTATGCAAAGACATGAAAACAACATGAAATCATACCCAACCCTCAAGGGAGGAGTACAAGCCAATCTTTAGTCGGTAATCTCCTATTGTTCTTCAATGTCTTCCAAGCCCTAAATGGATGAATGGATTTGATAAATGCTTGATAGAGGGATGTTGAAAGTTGTTGAAGTCTTCAAAGATCTGCTCTTTCGCTGCATATGAGGTTCCTGAAAACAAAATTCGGATCCTTTCAAATGAAGAAAGAGAGCTCTTATGTATGAAACCCTAGGTCTTAATTCCAACTTTTGGCCGACCTATAGATTGAATATCCTGCCAATTTCTTGGAGTTAAGCTTTATTTTATGATTGGATCTCGCTCCTAAAATTTCGGGAAAAATGTCCGGGACCGTGTGCACTCTGGGTGCCATGGTCCTGACAACTTTTCACCAAATTTTCAGGGCCGTCAGATATGATGATTTTAGAGAGAGTCCGGAAGTTACAGGTGATTTCAAGATGTTTTTACCCCCGAAATCAAGCCCCCAAGCTCAGAATAGGGCCTAATTAGGGTTTTTGATTAAGTAGTGTATTGGAAGAATAAAATGAAAGGGGCACGATTTAATGAAAGGGCCTGACTTTATGATGTGGAAAATGATGAAATAGAACCTTTAGACCTAATTAATTTGATTAATTAAGTGCTAAAGGGGAAATGGAATGCAAAATGCAACTGCGCCAAGGCAAGTGCTAAACTAGGTGTTAAATTGTACTGCTTTAGCAAGTGCGTACAATTTATGACGTTACAGGTTGAAACCCTGTTAAAGGTTACCTCGCTAGAGGATTTAAGGAACTCAATGATCTTGAGTCACCTAGGTACGAGTTTTACATTAAGCCTATTAAAGCTACCTGGTAAAGGGATTTTCCAACTGTTGAAATGATTAGAAGACAACAGGTAAAAACTTCTGATCTGTTAATATCATTACATGCAAAGTCAGATCCTTTTCATATCCTCTATTCTGCAATCACACTTTGCAGTTTCCCTCTTACTGGTCTGGCAAGTATCAAGTATCTCTCCACTCAGATACACACACACAACATTTGCCAACAACTTTTCAATACAAACATCATCGACCTTATAGGTAACAAATAGGTCGGTAACATAAACCCTAAACCCTAAACATCTTAGGTTTACAACATAGGCGGTCCAATCCTGACCATCCAAACATATTGCATAGAGCATTACAATTTCAAACAGATCACAAGACAATCTGCATTTTTCATTCATCACTGCTCATGGGAATTAGTAACCCATCATGCTTTCTTCTTATGCCACTAAGAAGAATGATCATTCTTGAGGTAGACTTCAAACGCGGTCGATCTTCTTATGCCTCAATCCTTCAAGCGCATAAAGTTGTCGTGGCACCTCGATTTCATTCACATCTTTAGCTAACTCATCATAGAGTTATTATCGGTTCATTGCACAAGCTGGATCACCAAACCGATAACCATAGAGCTGAGACTACCAACCAGTAATCACACTTAGTGAAACCCCGACACCAGTTCATTGAACTCCACATGCCTCTTCATACCGGTTCACTTACACTTATTGACATCAATGACAACATATATTATCATCATATCAACATACCGGTTCACCATATGCCAAGGATATCCAACATAACTTAGTTCTCCATTTCATTCATAGCTATGATTTATTGGTCATATGATGGAATTGATTATGTGCTACATTGATGTTTTATCATTGATGTCAACACTAGCTGTTATGGTTGTTTACTGGCTTCCGATTGAAGGATTGGATTGAGAAGATTATCAGTTAATTGTCACCAGTATGATTTGGATGATGAAATAAGTTTGTATGGATCGTTCATATGCTTCTGAAGTATGTTTTAGTCAATTGGTATTGACTTGATGATCGGATGCTATCTTATGTTCTAGTAAGCCTGTTTTATAGGTCTGGTAAGGGTTTCACCAGCATAGATTTATTGAAGATCCTTGATGTAATGCATAAGTGGTGTTGGTGCAACTTCTAGAAGGGATTCATGATGCTAATGATAATTGTGTATGTGCCTTGACTGATTGGTGTCATTGCTTTGGTGTGCATGGATCTAATTTAGGTCCGGTGCTATCTAGGTTATGGACCGATTTTCATGTAACGTGTTGGTGGATCCTCCGATGCCTTTTTGGGATGTTTTATTGATTGGATGATGTTTGTTTGGCCTTAGGCCGACATGTATTATGATTTTATTTTAGGATTATTTAATGGATCTATTGAATTATCATTTGGGTGGCCGACCTAATTGGTTAGGTCCCGGGTTGGTATAAATATATGTAAGATCTCATTGTAGATCATGTATGGATGTATGAATGGGCAAAGAGAGAATAATGTAATAATCATTTGTGCATAAGATTTGGTCGATTATAGGTGATCGAGTTGGG